>NC_088348.1:19597500-19970000 GCF_036884655.1 Musa acuminata AAA Group
GAAAGAAGAGGAAAGGTTCACCAAGGCCATTAAAGAGAGAGCGAGAGCGCGAGGAAAATTAGTGGAAGATGGCAGTGAAGTGATGCTACTACAGTAGAGAGAGAGAGAGAAAAAGAGAGAGAGAGAGAGAGAATGGAAATGATCCAGGTGAACTCAGCTAAAATCCATATACGCATGAAACAATTAGAGCTTCTCGTCCTTTGTTTTCCTTTGTTTATTAGATTACCAACGAGGTTGATGCTTCCGTTGAGAATTGTTTATATCTTCTTCTTATTATTGTGGAATGATAGCTTATTTTTGTCTCAGTCTTCCTGTCTGTGGAGAAACCAACTCACGACGCGTTCACTCATTCATTTACTCGTTCACTGCATCAATTGGCTATTCTGCACAACGAGAGAGAGAGAGAGAGAGAGAGAGAGAGAGAGAGAGAGAGAGAGAGAGAGAGAGAGAGAGATGAAAGGTAGTTCAAAAAGAATACCTGCAAGTGGCTCTTGACATGGGCGAGAGTAAGATCTTTCACGTCCATGAGCTCCAGAATCGACTTTGGCGTAGCTCCTGGTGCCAAACCACCACAAAAGCAACATATATGCACAGATCAAACAGTCATAAGCACAAAAAATGTAAGATCACACTACACAAAGGTGGTAATAGTGGGTGCAAGATCAGGAGGCATACTCTCGTGGCCGCCGAGGAGCTCGACGGCATGGACAAAGCGAGCATGCAGGCTGCTGGTCCACCGCATCCTTGGCGCCCTCGTGCTCCGCTTCGTCGGATATCTCGGCATAAACCCTGATCTCGACAAAGATCCTACACCACAAGGGAGGTGGCGGTATAACCCTGCAATCCATGTCGGTGGTGGTAGCTGAGGCGTCCACTGGTAAGACGAGACTGAAGGTTGGCTCCCGTTGGGTGGGTGCAAGTAGGAACCCATCAGGTATACATTGTTCGAATAGCCATTAGAAGAAGATGATGATGATGAAAGGAAGGAGGAAAACCCTTGCTGAACGAGTCCAGACTTAGGATTGCGATCGTCGTTAACCTGTGGTGGCGGTCCTCGAAACCTCTGATGGATGTTGGCCTCCGAAGAGACTCGGGAGACGCTGTCTGCGTTGGCGGGCGAAGAAGGGACGACGCATGGAGGCCCGATGTGTAAAGATAGATCGGGCGAGGCTGTAGGGTTGGTCTCAGAGACTATCTCTTGCAGTGACATCCTATGATCACGGCCTTTGCCACTCACAGCTTATAGTTGAAGCTGGGAAATGGTGTTTTGTTCCAAAAGTGGGAAGAAGAAGCTCCACTGCTTACAAGACTCTGTCTTCTTCCATCCTTGTGCTGTTATCTACGAAGCACAAATGGACATATGGAAGATAGACAAGGGAAAAGGAAGTGGAATGGAAGGCAAATGGGATCTCTTCTCTCCTGCTTTCTTAATAAAGAGAGATATAAAGGAATATATGGTCAAAACAGGTTTAAGTAATGCATGGCTTTGAGGCTCCTTACCCTGAGAAGTTACCTCATCACCTTCCTACCAAGCATACACTGACTCATTTCTATAAGCTCAAAAGAATAAAGGAAAGTTAGAGAGAGAGAGAGAGAGAGAGAGAGTTGCACAAGGCTGTTTTATAGGCTCCTTTTAGTCTCACACTGCTCCTAATTCTTCTTCTCTATTATAGTACTGCAACAGCGAGGATGCCTAAAACAACCCACATCTGATGACTTCAATTCATCCTCTCTCAAAAGTAACTTAACCTGGAAGTTTGCCTGATGTAAACCTCCTAAGAGGTCATTTTAAAACAAGCTTTATCTAAAACTAATGTTTCGCTTCATTCCTTGAATGATGTCATTTCACCAATAATCAAGGTTCTTCATGCCAGAAAACTACACATTAATTTGATGCCATTGGATCTTGGCTTGCACAGGCTTTTTCTTCTTCTGACTAAATCCACTGATATCAACATCTGAGAGATTAAGACCCTCGGTTAAGTCTAGACAATGGAGCTGTTCAAAGATTTTGGAGCCTTTTTCGCCTTCCGATATCGAAATATTCAATTCCATGATCAAAGCACTTTACTCCAAACCTTCTAGTTCTAATCCCTCTTCGTGCCCTCAAGTATTCCTTTCTAATCTTGGACCAATTCATGTCCATATGACTGACTGTACAATAAATTTCCCAAACCCTAGATTGTATCGAGGTCAAACTAACATACATAGTACATGTAATGTTTTTTTTTTATTGGAAGTGGATGACTGATCAAAGGTTCCTCCAAAACCCACATTTACAAACGTATATAGAGATTCTTAAAGTTCAATTTGATACAACTCTGGACTGCTAAACAATGCTGCTACCTCCTCTTCGACATCTTAACTCTGTGCAAAGAGCATTTATGGTGCATAAGGAGTACATCAATGCCTGCTTTGAACTCAATGACATGGATTATGCATCACTGGTTTCATTCGTTTTATGATGTCTAACAAAAGATGAATGCTAATTTAGATCGCAAGTGTTCCTAAATTCTGCTAATCAATGCCAGATTGTAATGTGGTCCCTAAACTTGGATTTGACACTTCATGTTGTCCTTCTCTCAGAGCATGTATCTAAAGATGTCTCATGCAAAATAGAAATAAGCTGCACGCTTTCCAGGTAGAAGAATTAATTAAGTAGCAGCTGCGTTTACTGAGTTATAGGGGATAATAAACCTTTAATTAGAGGCTATTGAGGACATGAATAAGAAGTATACTTTGGGGTTTAGTAGCAGGATTAAAGTCTCAAGGTTGCACCTAAACATGATCGTGTGAACATATGATAATGACATAAAATTGTGGTCTATCTGACTCATAAGACCAGCAGACAATGGAGATGTGACGGACCAGGTCACTATATCCTGTACTAAAACTTGAGCAGTAGATGCTGCATTTTGATTAGGTTCTTCGAGAAAAGAAATATAAAGAAAGAATAAATAAGAAGAATAAAGGGACTTCATTGTCACCACATAGCAAGTTGCAAAGCTAAGACAGCACACCTGCCATCTTAGCAATTTGAATTTGAAGGGGAACTACAACTTATTTAGTGCCCTTTTCCTGGTTTCACTGTCTGAAGAGAAAGAGGAAAAAGAGAGGGAACATATGCCTCCAGACCCGGTTAGTATAAGAGAGATGAACTGTAGGCATCTTGTTGTCCAAATTGTCACATCTATCAATGGAAGCAAGGAATCTTATGGCACTCAAAACATCTTTTAAGTCTTTCCCTTCACACAATTCACACCCACACCTCCTGGATCAAAGTGGATGTGACAAATGCTGCCTTTTGGGAGGTCATTGTATGGGACTCTCCCTGTGAAGAAGAAAAGTAGGACCACATGGTTCACATGAAAGACCAGTATTTCACATAATTAGGTTTTGGCCCGAGCAGCTCAAACTTGATTAATGTTTCTGAAATCAAGATCAGCTACTTTGATCATCATTGATGGTGCTTAAAGAATCAAAATTTATGTAATCTGAACATATTCTACTTTATCGGCGACGCAATAAAAGATTAATGGTGCGAATAATATTTGTGCATATTAACAATGATCTAGATCATTTCATTTAGTGATCCAAGCGGTTAAATATGTTCTGAACATTACTAGATGTTTGGACACAGTCTTATCTTGTTCAATGCTCCTCTATTTTTGTTCCATTTGAAATAAAAGCTTTGGGTATGTGTTGTTTATCTTTCTTGATGCACATATTAGAAAGCTTCACTATTTATATGCCAAAAAAAAATCATGCACGCTTCAAAGCCATTGATCACGAGATTATGCTTAACAAATCTGATCTTTATTGGTTTCAAAGAATTGAGTTTTGAGTTTTGAGTTCATAGTATACACACACATTTCATGTTTTTAGAGATACTAGTATCTAGGTAATGAGCATTATGTAAAGAGACCAAAAATTTAGAGATGCATGAAAATAACAAAAAAAATCTATCATTAAGTTTGAGCCTATCACTAAAATGATGCATGAAAATAATATAATGGAAAAGAATAATAGTTGTTTGTAGATAATTTAGGGATTTGGGTTATGTCCAATGGTGTTGGTTTTCCATACAACTACTCAATTATTCTTTTTTTGTAGCTTTCAAAATATTCACTTTTTATTGAATCATTTAATCATCGCCAATCCATCAAAGAATTGAACATAAAGCCTTCCACTCTGATGGCATGCTAAATTGTCAGATCCCTGAATATTAATTACTATGTCAATTAATTTTTTAAATATAATATTATTATGAGTAATGGTACATGATCAAGTCATACGTTTCGTTCGTTCTTAATCCCTTTGAATTTGTCTATATTAGTGTTTAGGATCAATAAATCGAACTGCGGTGGAATTTTTCCTCCAATTTTTGTGAGGTTGGAGGTGGACTTTTGCAGGAACAAGCTACGAGCCTGGAAGTACATATAATTGTAGCACCAGAAATTACTTCTCCTGTCGGCTCTGAACAAGAACATGAAGATATTGCACTCGATAGGTATGTGCTTGGGTCAAATCTTTGTCAAGGATGCTAAGAACACAGCTTTTGCAGACAGCAAACTGTCCCATCAGATAGTATACTTTGGTATTAAAGATCGAAGTTCATACTGTTCCTTGTTTTTGTTTTTTCCTACTTCATTTATATTCTTCACAAAAAATATATTAATGAATTTAAACTATAAGTTGTTTTATTATTTTTTATATGGAAAATAATATGTTTATTTATTTTTTGCATCAATAACATTTGACTAATGAAGCCTTTGGTAATCCTTTCTGAACCTTTAATCATAAATCGTATGCAATTTAAATATCAAAACCATTACAGTGTTTGAATATATCGTGTTGATTGATATTTCTGCTGCTTTCTTTTTGTTGAGCAATGATAGAGCCAAGAAATATTATTCATGTGGAAGATAATTGTCTCAACTAATGGTCTTTGTTCCTAAAAGTCACAAAGGAGGAGGAACAAGCAGTGGCCCAAGGATCTGCATTGCTGTGTGGTGGGGAAGGAACCCCATTGTTGTCACACACATGTGCCTTTGTTGCTTTAGGTGAAGGTCCACAAAACTTGCCCAAGCAGCAGCAGGAAAAGCTTGGTGGAACCTCACCCTTTATGTCCTCTTAGGTTCTTGCCCCCACATGCAAAAGTCCTGCTATTGCTTGTTGCTTGGAAAAGCAAGAGAGAGTTAGCTTGGATTTTTGAGAGAGAGAGAGAGAGAGAGAGAGAGAGAGAGAGAGAGAGAAAGAGAGACAGAGAGAGAGAGAGAGAGAGAGAGGTGGTTGGTATATGCATGGTATGCGTATTTAATCACATGACATTATTGACACTTCTACGGCCATGCATGGAGATGAGAGAGAGAGAGAGAGAGAGAGAGAGAGAGAGAGAGAGATAGATGTGGATAGTATCAGGAATTGACACTTTTCCAGCCATGGATGTGAGAGACCAAGATAGAGAGAAGAGAGAGGTGGATGGTATATGGTATGCACATTTGGTCACATGACATTATCGACATTTCTTCTGCCATGCATGGAGATGAGAAGAGAGTGAGAGTAAGAGAAAGAGAGAGGAAAGTGGATGATATACACCTTTCACTCATCCGAGAATGAGGAGGAGAAGAGAAACAGGTGAATGGCATGTGGCATGCATATTTGATCACATGAAATTGTCAACACTTCTTCAGCCATGGAGATCGAGATCGAGAGAGAGAGAGTGAGAAAAGGACATGATGACAGTGTCGTTGGAAGGAAGGAATGTGAGAGAGGTATGATGGAAGAACAAAAGGGAGAAGCCACGAGATGCTTGTCACTCACGTGATCTGAAGCTATGGTCATATGACGCAGCTGCATCAACCCAAGTCATGCAGCTAAAGATGAAAGAATTGTAGTTAGGAGAAGTAGATACTGAAATCACTACATGCAATAATTGCACGGCAAAGACACTTTTTTTTTTTTTTTTTTTTTTAGAGCATTGAGGAAGAAGACACACTGCAGTCATATCACATTGCATTAAAAGAGCCTTTTCATCATTTCTTCATGCATAAATAAATGATATATATATATATATATATATTATTCACAATTAGTTTTTAATCAAAGAGTGATCCTCCTCCTTTCAGAATTTACTGGTAGACAGTAAAAGGATTATTACGAGGTTTGATTGATTTCTGTACACTTGGCCCAAGGATCCACTGATGAATATATTAACTGATTGAATCACTTTTTATATCATATTTTCCTGCTATATTGAAAAATATTTAGGTGATTTGGATAAACCCTATTATGTTACACTTATAAATGAATTGTGTTATGCTTAATTAATATGAAAACACAACAAACTCCTAAAATCACTTTTATGGAAAAAATATAATAATGAAATCACTATCTATATTTACTTCTTTTTTTTTTTTTTTTGAAAGGTTATGGTGAGTTAAGGAAACTTATATGATATGATATACTATACTCGCGAATGAAGTATGTTGAAGAATAGCGTTGTTCAAGCATACGTACGTAATAGACGAATATTCATGAGGTTCTCGTGAGAAGGAATATGAAATACATAATTCATTATTATCTGATCAGATACTTCCTGAAAAAAGGGAATAAATTTGAGATTTGATGACAAACATGACGATCAAGCAAGAATGTTATGTTCATTTGTCGACAATGATGATAAATCATATATTTATTCCCCATTTGCCATTGGATATCGCAAGAATTAAATAAGTAATATTATATTTAAACTGTCTTGGGCTAAGCCCTCAGAGCCCCTCGTGAGACTAATTTAAAGTCGAGAGAGAGAGAGAGAGAGAGAGAGAGAGAGAGAGAGAGAGAGAGAGAGTCTTGGGCTATGCCATACAATTTTTTTTAAAATAAGATTACATACATACATTTATTTAATTTATTTACTTATTAATTTAAATAAAAACATTAATTTTATTTTGAATAAATATTAAAATTATTTGAAAAGATAAATTGGACTTTTGAAATATAATTTTACCAAATAATACTTATATTACTGCACATTTAAAATATAGTCTTCATCTATTGTTTATCAAATATTAGCTTTTCATTTTTGCGTATTCATTCAAATCCTTTTCTCAAAATACATATAAAAAATATAAATATTCTTTCAAACACAATCAAAATTTGTTTTTACCGATCTATCAGTTTAATGAAGAAATATTTCCTTTTTATGCTTTGTTGATGTGGAATATCCTACAAATGCTTCGTCATCTCTAGTAATTGATGTGGTGTCACCGAATGATGATTTGAGATTTGTGCAAATATAAGCAGATGAAGCTTAACCGATAAATAAGATGTAGCAACACAAGTTTCACTAAATATAATCACTAGTTGCATCTCATGATGCCTCTCACCTCCTATATAAGAGACCTAAGGATGATGCAATGCAGTCAACTAGTAATTGGAGGTCCAAGAGCACAAGGCAGATTTCTTCGGGTACAAATATTTCCGAGTTAAGATCAATAAGATATACATTTCTTGTTTTTAATTTTCGGCTCATAAATATAAACACACTCTTCTCTTGTTTTATATTGGCAAAATTTGCAATGCTTCAAATAATCATATTTCGAAGTATATGTTTCCAAACTCGGATGGGATGGGATACGATATAAACATATGTTGCACGATTATCTTAGCAAATCCAAAATTCATTTAAATCAAGTCTCAGCGTTTTCAACAAATTTAGGATGGCTTAAGCATTTGGATCGATTAATTGAATATATTCTTTCTCTTTTGAATTTAGATAGTTTAAGCCTTTCAACAAAGCCCTATTGTGACACCATAATTTTCATCGTTCATTTTCTAATCCTAATGGAGAGAGAGAGAGGATATGCCTCGATATTTAATGTTCATATCACACACCTTTGGTCAGACTAGGCTTCATGAGTATTATTAAATTGATGCGAGAGCATAAATGTCACATAATTTTGAGATAATATGCTAAAACGAAGGTGTAGAGTGATAGGAATCGCATAATATCAATTGTTATCCGATACGTGATATCCCATATCAATTGTATGGGAAGATTGTTAGAGGCAACTACCTCCTCATATAATATTTTATGTAAACGACATATCAACAGCTTGATATTTTCACTTCAAAATCATCTTAAATAATCCTATACATACGGGTCTAGATTATATTAGGCTAATCACGATGTTAATAATATATTTTTGTAATATAAGATTTCTCAATTATCCATTCTCTCGACTCAACTTAGAAGATGATCATAAGAGAATAAGTCGGTGAGGTGTCGAGTTAAGACATGGATCGTGCAAGAAGCATAGTTATATGTAAACAAACCGCATCGGACCAAGCAAACCAGAAGCAAATCCGATCGGTCTAAATGGATCTCTAAAAAACCAGATTAAACCGAATGACATTCGGGTTTGTAGGGGCGTGCACCATCCGGTTTTGCAACCCTCGCCTTCAAATGTATTTATTTGCTGTCGAATGCTTCCATCTCTTTGAGGATTAGGGAATAATAAAATAAATTAAATATTCGGCGCCAAATTCGAGCTATCCCACCGCTCCTCCTCTCCACCTTACGCCGTCCTCCGCCCTCCGCCTCTGTGCCCGGTGGCGATGGCGTTCTTGACGAGGTGGAGGGCGGGCATGGGAGGAGATGAAGGCAGCATCGACGGGGTCGGAACCGAAGTCGAGGCGATGGAGGCGGAGACAGAATCGAGGGGTGCACCACAAGGAGAGCGACGAGCGATGGCGGCACCGGTGTGTTTTAGCGCATGAGTGAGTATTCTTTGGCCGACTAGTGATACAAAGACCAACATCTACACACATAAAGATGCTAGATATGCTTGTAACATCCACCCCCACTCTTTTATGTTCCATCAACCCCGTTCAACAACTTTTTTCAGCCTCAGAGGTGTAATGGCATGGGCTAATTATAGATTATCCCGCCTCTTTAGCTCCCCGATCCCTCAACTTAAATAATTTATATTGGAATCCGTATAGAAAAGTGAAATATCTAGTTTTATTTTCTCTGATGCCGTCGATTTTACATATAAAAGCACAAAAACGATGTGTAAAAATATAATTTTAATATCTTAGTTATGTTTTTAATGATGATGGATTGTCACTGACTTAGTTGAAATTGTCTAAGTTGTGAGGTATCCTTGCAGTAAAGTCACAGACTTAGCTGCAGTTGCGTAAGTCGTGAAGCACCATTACGCCAACTCTTCAGACTTAGCTGAGATTGCCTAAGTCATGAAGTGCCCTTGCAACATATGCGTCTGCAAAGGAGCAGTCTAGTTGCAACCTCGTATAGATTTCGAAGGATCTGTAAAACAAAAAGTTGATTAGATTGAAAACGAGTGACGGACAAGTCCCAACGTCTCGTGAAGAGGGAAGCTTTACAAGCAATTCAACGAGCAACTTGAGTACAAGAGAGAAAAGAGAGGAAGGAGAAAACAAGGACTTTAGAAGGTAGAACAAACAGTTGCAAGTACACAAACAACTGCTCACCGGGTGCTGGGTGCGAAGGCAAGTTCCCATCAAGTTAACGTGCGAACTTGTGAATATTGTTCAACACCTGACAATAAATCGAAGCCCCATCCAACCCTGTGCCATCGGGGGGGTTCTAGGGTGCTGAGATGGTTGACATTTCACGTGCAGTTGTGGTTTGCAGAAAACAAGTCATGGCATGCAAAAACGAAGCCATTTTGGGGTAATTCGGCTCGACGCGATAAGCGGTCGCACTATAGCGCTGTAAACAATCGTTGCTTACATCTTTCAAGCAAAAACATACAAAACCAAGGCAAATCATGTTGCCATATCTCTGTTCAAGCATGCAAAAGCGACGAATGGTTCGTTAAACAAAATTGTTACGGGTGCGCGAAGACCGTTCGTGATAGGATGGCGACACCATTGGGGTTGCAAGTGTTGGGAAATCTTGGGGGGCGACATCAGATGTGCAGCGGAAGAACAAGAAACCAAAATCCTTGATTCCCAAAGAGATGTTTGTCATCAAGCGAAGATTGGTGCGCAAAATTCGCGAAACTTAAAACTGTGTATAGAGTAAATTGTGTTACCTAGGGAGATAGTATATCCCTATTTCCTTACAGATCTTTAGGAGAGGGTGAAGGAGGTCAAGCGTCCTCTTCTATAGCGGTAATCCACACAGCAGGGCTGCGACGACGCTCCTCAAAACTCCAGGCCTACTCTGAGATGGAGAGGGGGAGGAGAATAGGAGAGGCAAGCAAAGGCTCTAACCTACGAGGCTCTGAATCCCTCCTATTTATAGAGGTCCCCTATCAAACCCTAATGGGTCCTCCCCTAGTGGGTATTGGATCTGCATCCAATAAGACAAGGGCTTCGTCAGATATCTCATATATGAACCTCTACTCATCGCAATGCCTACCATATGTGTGTGACCCTCTAGGCCCAATATCGAGTTGGCCGTGAGTCATACCTATCAGAACTCCTTCTAACTCAGTGAATTATTATCTCTGTAATAATTCACTTGACTCATCGACTACGGACATACTAGGCAACTACGTCGTAATCTCCAAACGATACAGGGGAATCCAATCCATTGGACCTGTCTGTCCTCAGTTATCGTGTACCTATAGTCCCTCATCTATCTAATATCCCAGAGACCGAATATCGAGCATGGTGCTGTCAGACCCATACGGTTTCTACTCAAGTCTCGCTCTAATAGATTCTCCCGGAGAACTCTTTCTCTCTCAACCCGAATGACCCTGGCCAGGGATTTTTCTAAGCAAGAACACATGGGATATTCCTCTCATGACGCCGAAAGTGGATGATCCTCTATCGACACTCAATAGCCCTCGTAAGGTCGACTACCACTCCCAATGACCAGTTGTACTAGATCTGGGACAGCCAAACCTATAAGTCTGGAATCAAAGAGTGGAGCACTCATACAGGACATCCTTGGTGTCTCAAGTCTAAGGACCAGATATACCACTAGGACTACGGAATCGCTGTCTGACAATAAGGCATCATCAACCATCCAGCATTCCGTAAGCGGATCAATCAGTGAACTCATTCTCCAATGAGCACCTATATTGTATCCCTAGTGTCCCTACACGAGCAGCTATTAGACCAACTACATCCATCATATGGGCAGGTATACAGCACACCAGTCTGTCCGGTTATCACGATGTTCCTCTCGAGTAACCTATGATCGGGATTATTTAGGATATGTGTTTAAAGGTGAATCGATCTCATTATCGTGATCTCATCACGATCCGATTCCCATTGCACAAATCCAAGGACATCACAATATATATATACATATATGCAATAGTTATAAAGTGATATACGCCAAAATATAATAAGCAAAAAGATTCTGTATCAAGTCACACGTGCCATCACTCACATGATTGGCTTGCTTGGCACTTATGACTAGCAATCTCCCACTTGACTTAAAGCCAATCACCTATGTGTCTGATCCCCATCAGACCCTTGTGACGATCAAAGACAATCTGAGACAACGACTTTATCAGTGGATCTGCAATGTTATCTTCGGATGGAACTCTTTCCATTGCTACATCTCCTCGAGTTACGATCTCTCTAATAAGTTGGAACCTCCTCAGAACAGTTTTGATGAGACCCGAGTTCCCTTATTTGAGTAATCGCCCCGTTGTTATCGCAATATAAGGAGAACGGCTCCTCGCTACCCGACACGACTCCCAAATCTATGATGACCTTATTCACCCAGACTCCCTCCTTTGTTGCATCTGATGCAGCAATGTACTCCGCCTCTGTGATCGAGTCAGCAGTAGTATCTTGCTTGGAACTCTTCCAGCACACTGCTCCTCCATTCAAGGTGTACACATACCCTGAATTTGACTTACTATTATTGACATCAGACTGAAAACTTGAGTCCGTGTAGCCTTCAACCTTAAGGCTATTACCTCTATACACTAGTAAAAGATCCTTAGTCCTTCTCAAGTACTTAAGGATACACTTTACTGCTTTCCAGTGCTCCAAGCCTGGATCCGCTTGATACTTGCTCGTGACACTCAGAGCATGCGCTATATCAGGCCTAGTACATAGCATGACATACATGATAGACCCTATTGCTGAGGCATAAGGTATCATATCCATGTTCGCCCTTTCTTCTAGAGTCTTTGGGGACATACTTGTAGAAAGCGATATCTCATGTCTCATCGGTATGAGACATCTCTTGGAATTTTCCATGTCAAACCTTTTGACGATGGTTTCTATGTACCTAGACTGGGACAAGCCAAGCATCCTTTTGGATCTATCTTTATAGATTCGAATCCCCAAGATATAGGATGCTTCTCCTAAGTTCTTCATGGAGAAGTGTCTAGATAACCAAGACTTTACTGTGGATAGCATTCCTACGTCATTCCAAATTATCAGGATGTCATCCACATATAACACCAAAAAGGTGATAGCGCTCTCACTTACCTTCCTGTATACATAAGGCTCATCTTCATTCTTAACGAAATCATAAGATCTGATTGCCTCATCAAATCTTATGTTCCAACTTCGGGAAGCTTGCTTTAGTCCATAAATGGATCTAAGCAACCTACACACCTTATCTGGGCAGTTCTTGGACACGAATCTCTCAGGTTGCATCATATACACCTTCTCCTCAAGGTTCCCATTGAGGAATGTTGTTTTCACATCCATCTGCCAGATCTCATATTCATAGTGTGCTGCAATAACCAATAGAATTCTGATGGATTCGTCGTAGTTAACACCTTGCCTTTGACGATACCCCTTAGCCACTAGCCTTGCTTTATAGGTCTCTACCTTTCCATCTACTCTTATCTTTTTCTTAAAGATCCACTTGCAACCGATGGGTACAATACCTTCGAGCGCATCAACTAGGTTCTAAACCTTGTTGGAGTACATAGAATCAATCTCAGAATTCATGGCTTCTTGCCACTTCCCGGAGTCTATACTCATAATAGCCTCCTCGTAGGTCTGAGGATCAATATCCTTAATATCCTCTCCTCTAATATGTCCCACATATCTCTTAGGAGGATGAGATACTCTATCAGACCTACGTAAAGTTGAAACTTGTGTATTAGGTACCTGAACAGACTCGGGCTGTAGAGTGGTGCTTGAGCTTGGTTTTTCAACCTCGCTCAACTCTATCATTCTCCCACTGTCTCCGCCAAGAATGTGTTCCTTCTTAAGGAATACTACTCTCTTAGCTACAAAGACCTTTTGGTCCTCGAGATGATAGAAATAATACCCACAAGTTTCCTTGAGGTATCCCACAAATTTACATCGCTCTGTCCTTGATTCTAATTTATCGGGGTTGTGTCTTTTAATGTGGGCAGGGCAGCCCCAAATCTTAACAACCTTAAGATCAGGCTTCTTCCTTTTCCATATCTCATATGATGTAGACACTACCGACTTAGTTGGAACTCTGTTCAGAAGGTAAGCTGCGGTCTCTAGGGCATATCCCTAGAATAAGATAGGTAGGTCAGCGAAACTCATCATGGATTATACCATATCTAATAGCGTACGATTCCTTCTTCCAGAGACACCATTGAGCTGAGGTGTATAAGGAGGTGTCCATTGGGATAATATCCCATGGTCCTTGAGGAACTGAGTAAACTCTGTACTTAAGTACTCACCTCCTCGATCTGATCAAAGAGTTTTGATACTCTTTCCAATCTGGTTCTCCACCTCATTCTTATACTTTCTGAATTTCTCAAAAGCCTCGGACTTGTACTTCATTAAGTACACATATCCATACCTTGAGAAATCATCAGTAAAGGTAATGAAGTAGGAGTAACCACAAATGACATGAGTTAACATGGGTCCACATACATCACTATGTATGAGTTCCAACAGCTCAGTGGCTCTCTCTCCAGTTCCACTAAATGGAGAGTTGGTCAGTTTTCCACCAAGGCAATGCTCACAAGTTACATATGACACATAGTCAAATGGATCTAGATATCCATCATTTAGCAACTTTTGAATCATTCCCTCATGGATGTGACCTAGCCTACAATGCCATAGGTATGCACTGTTCACCTCATCTTGTTTCCTCTTAGACACTTACATTCATGATATGTGGAGTAGTGTCTACCATAAACAAACCTTTATGCAATATTCCTCTCGCCAATCTCCCCTCGGCTTTGCTAGAATTTACAATAAATTATAGATGTGATAAGCAATACTGGTATCCAATACCAATGCACTATCACAAAAATCTGACAATTGGAGATTGATCATGAATGTACCGGAAGCTTCTCCAAGCTTCTATTTCGCCCTTTCTGCAAGGTACTTTTTGTAGTTCCTCTTTCAGTGCCCATCTTTACCATAGTGGAAGCACTGGCCTTTGTCCTTTACTAGGTCTTTCTTAGCAACCTTTGCTTTACCTGGTCTGCCCTTGCCCTTTCCCTTCTTAAGGGACCTTTCTGCTTTCCTTTTCTTTCTGGACTCACTAGTGTAGAGAACTGGCTTCTCTTTCTTAATAGTACTCTCTACCTCCCTCAACATATTGAGGAGCTCTAGGAGAGTCACCTCAAGCTTGTTCATATTAAAATTCATTATGAACTGTGAAAAGGAATCTGGTATGGACTAAAGCACGATGTCCACATACAAGTTATCCTCTAGCACCATTCCTAGACCTGTGAGTTTCTCTATCCACTCAATCATCTTTAGAACATAGTTCTGAACCGGTGTCTGTTGAATCTCGGATTTTGATGATGAAACTAATTGATTGTGTTTAAATGTTTGACTACATTTTGAGTGATACAGGTCTACTCGATCAGGATTAGACAATTAACGCAGGAGGAATTGACGTTGCGTCGGAGGAGATCACGTCAGGATATTGGATGGCAGAAGGCTTCGGGCGTCGGGCATCGGGCCAAGGAGAGCGAAATTGCGCCAAGGATATCGGGGTTGCGGAGGTCAACCGCCGATTGGGCAACAAGCTGCAAGAGAGGACGATGCACCGAAGAATCGGATGAAGCGCCAACCAATGACGTGCCGGGCAACAGAATGTCAATTTGCGTTATAATAATTGTCTAGATCGGAGTAGAGTGTTTGCTTGTGTGTGCAGGATTAACTACGATAACCAAAAAACACAAAGCGAGAATACCGGAGTCAAGTTCGATGGACGTTTAAGAGTCCGAAGAATCGTCGGAGATGCTGCCAGAACCAACCGAGAAGAAATCGGGAACCTGTCGGAATTTTCGGAAGTTCGCCGAAGAGATCGTCGGAGGTTCACGGAGATCACCGAGAAGGCTCGGCTACTCATTAAAGTCATCACAAGTTCGGGAGCTTGCTAGAAGCCCGTCAGCAGAAAGTTCGTCGGAAAGCTCGCCAGAACAAGACTCGACGTTCGCGGTTGAAAATTTGCTTAGGATGTGTTTTGGTTATGTAGTCCACTTGTAATTAGGATTAGGATTAAGAGATAATCCTATATCCTGGTTAGGGGCCAACTGGGCCCAAAGTCAGAGTTGGTTTAGGCTAAAAATTAAGCTAAACCAGCGAACTAGAGAGCCAAGATTGAAGCCCAACTAGTGGCTGAAAACACTGTAGTCGGGCTGAAAACACTGTAGGCGGTGGCACCGCCTAGCTGGGCGGTGGCACCGCCCACCACCCGAGAGCTGGGCGGTGACACCTCCTGGCTGGGCGGTGGCACCGCCCAGCACCCGAGCCCTGGGCGGTGGCACCGCTTGGCTGGGCGGTGGCACCTCCAACAGCGGGAACCCAAAGAGAATTCAAATTTTGAAGCCCAAATTTGAATCCTCTTGAGGCCTATAAATACCCCTCAAATCTCAGCTGAGAGAACAATTTTTTGAGCAGCAAGTGTTTGAGAGAAAAGCCTTAGAAAAGTGTTAGCTTGTCTTGTTTTCAATTTGCTAGTGTTCACCTCCTTCTTTCTTGTTGAAAATCTGTAAGAGAGTGAACCGCTTGTAAAAGTTGTAAGAGGGGTATTCACCCTTCACTTTCAAGAGACTTGCTAGTGGAAGGTGGTAGCCTCATCGAAGAGGGGCCTCGCAAGTGGAGTAGGTCATTTGACCGAACCACTCTAAAAATCGGCGTAATCTCTGGTTTGCTTTTTATTATTGTCATTTACATTACTGCAAATCTTCTTACTGCTTTAGTTCCTTATTACTCTTGCTGCGCAACTTTAAGAACACGCCTTCAAGTTAAATTTCTCAAGTTTTGTTCTTAACATACGAAAGATTTTTTTATTAAAACCGAAGTTTTAATCCGCTGCACTAATTCACCCCCCCTCTTAGTGCCGCTCCGATCCTAACAATTGGTATCAGAGCCACGGTTTTCTACTTTGGTTTAACACCCAAATAGAAATGGCTCTTTATGGCTTTCAAGAGGGTCACTCTCTCATTCGTCCTCCCTTTTTCAATGGGACGGACTACACTTGTTGGAAAACTCGAATGAGAGTTTTCTTACTTTCTTTAGATTTGAATTTATGGGACATAGTCGAAAATGGATTTGAAATGTCTTCTCTCCCAATGAACCATTGGAATGATTTGGAGAAGAAGATGTTTTCTTTAAATGCAAAGGCTATGAATGCCTTATATTGTGCACTTGACAAAAGTGAATTTAATCGCGTTTCGATGTGTGACTCGGCTTTTGATATTTGGAGAACTCTAGAGGTCACTCATGAAGGCACTAGCCGAGTGAAAGAGTCCAAAATCAATATTCTTGTGCATTCTTATGAACTTTTCCGGATGAAACCAAGTGAGTCCATCGGAGACATGTACACCCGGTTCACGGATGTCATCAATGGACTCAAAGCTCTTGGTAAAAGTTTTTCTAATTTTGAACTAGTCACTAAAATCTTAAGATCCCTTCCAAAAAGTTGGGATCCAAAAGTTACGGCCATTCAAGAGGCCAAGGACCTTAAAACATTCCCTCTCGAAGAACTTATTGGGTCTCTAATGACCTACGAAATGAACAATGTGGCAAAAAAGAAACTCGAGAACAACCTTCCAAATGATAGGAAGGATTTGGGACATAGAACACATGAATACCACTCGAGCATAAGCTCAAGTGATGGTGAACTTAAACTACAAATGAAACAAAAATTAAAAAGCAAAAAGAATGGAACTACTTGCTTTGAACGCAAGAAGAACAAAAGTTGGGATGAATTGAGCTCTTCCGAAGACGAGGAGAAAATCAAGAAAGGCGAGGTGGCAAACTATGCCTCACCCTCTTTCAACAATGAGGTAATCAAAATCCCACTAATTCATTTCGAAATTACATAATACTTTCTTGAGTTATTTTTAATTTAGTTTAGGATTAATTTTCTTGAAAATTGCTTGTGTTATGTTAATGCAATAAAATGTTAGATATAAATATAATGCTTATACACCTAGTAAGATTAATCTTATATATGTGCTTGAGAAGCAAGAATTTGTACTTTGACGATTTCCATATTGATTTTCAATGTCGATGCATGACTTTTGAATGGAAGGTTTTATGATTTTTTTATGAACCTTATCTTTGGTTTTCAAACATGATGTATAGTTTTGACATAAGAACAAAAATTTGAAGCATGCTAATATAAAGTCAATCATATAAAGTAAAACTAAAGAAATTTTAAATATCTATAAGAATCATTCAAAATTATGTTCAATAAAACCTTACTTGATGTTGTAATGAAACTATTGAAAGTTTTGATGCTATGATTTGATGATTTTATGCATGAGATTGTAAAGTTATACATGATGATTTTTTGGTCTTGATGGTTTTTATGACAAAATTCATTTTTCGATCCTAAATGTTGATGCACATTTTTATCTAGCATAAATGACATGAATTTAAATAACTAAAAAGAGAAAAGCATTGTTCTTGAAAATTATTTTTCTCTATCTTGTTGATTTATATGAATCCCTTGAAAATGATTTTGGTTTGATGATTTGAATTACAAATGAGTTATATCAAAATCATGATATTGATTTGACTTGAAGTAATGAGTTGAAATCATTTTTTTTGGAATTATGTGTTGCACTTTTTTATCTTGATGATCTTTGATTTTTTTTGTTTTAAAACGATGATGCATGGATTTGAAAGAAAAGGAGATGCATGCATGGAATCAATCAATAAGTTGAAACAAAAGGAGGAAAGATTTTTTATTGAAAATTTTCTTTTTCTCTATCTTATTGATTTATACCTAAGAGACCAATAAAATTATTTATGTCATTTTGAATCTCTTGAAAGAAATGTTGAGATTTTGATGATTTAGACGATTTGAATTTGAATGAGTTTTATCTAAAATCATGATCTTGATTCCGTGATATTTACAAATTAAGATTTATTATGAATCAAGATTTTTCATTAATCGATCTCCTAAGATTTTCTTTTGATTATTAATGAGTAGGTTTTTCAAAAAGAAATCATGTCTTCTGGTATTCACATGTTCTAATCCTTCATGATAAAATTTTTATGTAATTCCTTATATTCATGAAATGTTTATCTCATCACCAATTATTTTCTTCTTGATATTCCTTATTTGGTGATATAAAATCATGCATGAAATACTCTTGAGATTATTTTGATGCATACAAATGAAAAGTTATGATCATGCATGGTAGGATGCAATTTGACAAATTAATACCATTATGATTTGAAATATTTATAATTTGGAATGATGCATGCAATACTTATGCCTTTTATTATGATAATATATGTGATGTATTGCATATGATGTGAATCATGAATGCTTTAAATGATAAATGTCTTGATATCATGATTGATGATTTTGTTCTATGCATAAGATTTTTAAAATTATGCATAATGAATCTTGTAATTTACAGATTATCGATTTTCTTTTTACCATAATGAAAGTGCCTTATTGATCCTTGTCATAATAAATCTAGCACTTTCGGTTTTAAACATGATACATGTTTTTATTTGACATAAAAAAAAAAAGGGAGGCATGCTTGAATGAAATAAATCACATGAATTGAAGTAACTAAAAGAGAAGAACATTTTTCTTCTTGAAAATTATTTTTTCTATATTATTGATTTTGATGAATCTATTTGTATTATTTTTATGAATCTCATGGATTATGAAAATGATTTGAATTTAATGGATTTTATTGAAATCATGATCTTGATTTCTCACAATTTTCTATTGAATGAATCAAGTTTGTTTTCTATTTAAAAGGATATTTATCAAAATTTTCATGGTCTTTTAGTATTCATGATATTGATAATTATATTTTGAAACTCTATGTAAATCAAGATTCTTCATCATGATTCTCTCGTTTTATAAAAGAGGAGATGTTCTATGTGAATCATAAGATTTTATATGCATGAATTGAGATTCTTTTTGCTATTAACTAGCAAGAAACTTGTTTTTGTAAACCATGACATGCTACTTGACATCTTGATAATTTATAACTTGAGTTTTCTTTTTGAATCAAGATTGTTTCCTATCATGTTTTCTATCTACAAAAGAAGAAATTTGTCAAAAATGATATATGTCTTTTGACATTCATTTTTCATCTTTATTATTTACCCTTATCATGATTTGAATATTATAGTAAAGAGAAATGAATTACATGATTGTATTGTTATTCCCTTCTATTTGACACTGACAAAGGGGGAGCAAAACTTGCTAGATAGCAAATTTGCTAGCTTGCACAATTTGAAAAGAGGCAAAATAGTCCATCTTGCACATCTCAAAAGATGTAAAATTTTGCTAACTTTTTATGTGCAAAAGTTGATAGCTTGTATACTATAAATTTGCATACCAAAAATACAATCTTGTTTATCTCAAGATGCAAAACATACTAACTTGCACTTTGCAACGGAAGCAAAATTGCTAGCTCAAACATTGCAAAGGAAGCAAAAATTTGCTAGCTTACAATTTGCATATTTCAAGAAGCAAGAGTTGCTTTCTTGAACATCTCAATATTGCTAGCTTGCATGATGTAGAACTTGCTATCTTGAACATTACCAAAAGTGCTATCTTATATGCTGTAAAACTTGTATATCTAAAACTTGATAGCTTGAATGTCCCAAGCATGATGCATTACTTGCTAAATTTTCTATCTTCAAAATTGCATGATGATAAAAATTTAATATTATGTTTTTCATGCAATGGTTTGAACCCATATAATAAACACATAAGAGTAGCTACTTCTCCTTTTTGTTGATGACATAGGGGGAGAAGTATATTGATGACTTCATGCATTGAATTAAATATTTTATATATTTGCATGATAGTTTAAATGTTTTTCATAACATGTGATGAATGTTACTTGGATTTGGGATAATCCAAGTGTTCTATCAATGGCATATTGATAGGGGGAGTTTAGTTAAACTCCGGGGAGTTAAGGTTAACTCCGTTAGTCATTAATTAGTTGTCATCATCAAAAAGGGGGAGATTGTTGAATCTCGGATTTTGATGATGAAACTAATTGATTGTGTTTAAATGTTTGACTACATTTTGAGTGATACAGGTCTACTCGATCAGGATTAGACAATTAACGCAGGAGGAATTGACGTTGCGTCGGAGGAGATCACGTCAGGATATTGGATGGCAGAAGGCTTCGGGCGTCGGGCATCGGGCCAAGGAGAGCGAAATTGCGCCAAGGATATCGGGGTTGCGGAGGTCAACCGCCGATTGGGCAACAAGCTGCAAGAGAGGACGATGCACCGAAGAATCGGATGAAGCGCCAACCAATGACGTGCCGGGCAACAGAATGTCAATTTGCGTTATAATAATTGTCTAGATCGGAGTAGAGTGTTTGCTTGTGTGTGCAGGATTAACTACGATAACCAAAAAACACAAAGCGAGAATACCGGAGTCAAGTTCGATGGACGTTTAAGAGTCCGAAGAATCGTCGGAGATGCTGCCAGAACCAACCGAGAAGAAATCGGGAACCTGTCGGAATTTTCGGAAGTTCGCCGAAGAGATCGTCGGAGGTTCACGGAGATCACCGAGAAGGCTCGGCTACTCATTAAAGTCATCACAAGTTCGGGAGCTTGCTAGAAGCCCGTCAGCAGAAAGTTCGTCGGAAAGCTCGCCAGAACAAGACTCGACGTTCGCGGTTGAAAATTTGCTTAGGATGTGTTTTGGTTATGTAGTCCACTTGTAATTAGGATTAGGATTAAGAGATAATCCTATATCCTGGTTAGGGGCCAACTGGGCCCAAAGTCAGAGTTGGTTTAGGCTAAAAATTAAGCTAAACCAGCGAACTAGAGAGCCAAGATTGAAGCCCAACTAGTGGCTGAAAACACTGTAGTCGGGCTGAAAACACTGTAGGCGGTGGCACCGCCTAGCTGGGCGGTGGCACCGCCCACCACCCGAGAGCTGGGCGGTGACACCTCCTGGCTGGGCGGTGGCACCGCCCAGCACCCGAGCCCTGGGCGGTGGCACCGCTTGGCTGGGCGGTGGCACCTCCAACAGCGGGAACCCAAAGAGAATTCAAATTTTGAAGCCCAAATTTGAATCCTCTTGAGGCCTATAAATACCCCTCAAATCTCAGCTGAGAGAACAATTTTTTGAGCAGCAAGTGTTTGAGAGAAAAGCCTTAGAAAAGTGTTAGCTTGTCTTGTTTTCAATTTGCTAGTGTTCACCTCCTTCTTTCTTGTTGAAAATCTGTAAGAGAGTGAACCGCTTGTAAAAGTTGTAAGAGGGGTATTCACCCTTCACTTTCAAGAGACTTGCTAGTGGAAGGTGGTAGCCTCATCGAAGAGGGGCCTCGCAAGTGGAGTAGGTCATTTGACCGAACCACTCTAAAAATCGGCGTAATCTCTGGTTTGCTTTTTATTATTGTCATTTACATTACTGCAAATCTTCTTACTGCTTTAGTTCCTTATTACTCTTGCTGCGCAACTTTAAGAACACGCCTTCAAGTTAAATTTCTCAAGTTTTGTTCTTAACATACGAAAGATTTTTTTATTAAAACCGAAGTTTTAATCCGCTGCACTAATTCACCCCCCCTCTTAGTGCCGCTCCGATCCTAACAGTGTCCCTCAGTCATCCTAGCGCGGAAGAGGCTCTTGGATATCTCATATCGTTGAGTCCTTCCCTGTTCCTCAAACAATTTACGGACATGTAGGAGAATGGATCTGGCATCCATCGACATGTAGGAGAATGGATCTGGCATCCATCTTTTCGTGTTGTCTCTGTAACTCAGGAGTCATAGAGCCCAACATATAGTACTGAGCAAGAGTGGAGTCATCAATGTACTTCACGTAGCGAGCGATCTCATCCTCGCTTGCCCCTTCTTCGGGCGTAGGCATCATCACTATATCAAGGACGTACATGATTTTCTCCGCCGTGAGAACAATTCTCAAGTTACGGAGCCAATATGTATAACTTTGACCAGTGAGGTGGTTGACATCAAGTATGCCACGTAAGGGATTTGAAAGCGACATTTTCTAAAAATAAAGATGCAGTAGAAATGAATAACATGCAGATTTTACAAGAAATAAACTATCAAGATATGAACTTCTATCTTAATATACTCCCACTATTTTACTAATGAGTCATGCGACACCCTCAACACGTGAAACGGAAGTCTCCGACAGACTTCTAGTGGGGATCAGGATCCAATCAGCGTCTTAGTGTAACCTCGAGGGACTCGAACAATCACACTAAGCCTAAAAGGTGGGCAACTCTTGCCGATCATAACTCATTGTGATTCCCGTCTTGTTCGGCCTCCGAATCGCCATGGCCTCGAGGGACTCGACCAACCATGATGCTCGGTTAAGTCAACACCTTCGTTACAAGATGAGTCAAATTTGATGATATACCCTCGAGGGACTCGACCAAGCATACCATGTCCTCAGGTCACCGGTGACATCTCTATGTCATAAGCAAGATAGCGAATCGCGATATAGGTGAGTCTCGAGGGACTCAACCAACTCAACCTACACCGGGAATCAGTTCCTACTTATAATAATAGAAGGCCACGTGGGTCAATCTAATTGCCTCACGTTTACCGACTTAATATTATCGAGAGATGTTTCTATGATTTGGTGTCCTAATATGACATGTCACACATATACATATTTAATATATATCTACATTGCATGCAAATATATATACATATCTAGTATGTGTATAAGCAATCACACTAGATGATCATGGACCACAACCTAATGTGATTAGGCCCAAGCCAGTAGGCCTAATCACTCACATCAAGATCTTTGTGTGCAACGGTGCATCTCCATGCCCTGTGATCATCCATCTCATCCTCGTTGGTTCCGTCGACATCTTGATGCATCTTCATGCATCGCGATCGTCCGTCTCGTGGGTCCCGCTATCGCATCCACGCTCCCGCTGCACCTCCTCATGTGATTACAACTTAATCATAGGCACGTAGGCCCGACAATAAACGAGAAATATAATGGAGGCTCGCATACCTCAATAATAATAATCACAAATACACACATCACACGGTCCATGATCATCCGTCCACACATTATACATCACATGTATAAATAATCATCATAATGTAGGACAACTAGATAATGATAAAAATAATAATCAAGTAAACTTTTTAATTAATTAATATTTTTTGAAATCAGGGACATGTAGGAAATTTCCCAGAAAACCCTAATGCTCTACTCCCCTTTGCTACTGCCGCCGCCACCACCTTACTGGCGACGGTCTGTGCGGCAGGGCACGAGGGCATCACCTCTGTAGGTGGGTGCCACCGTGGGTTGGCGCCCCTGCGGGTGGCGCTGCCCCCGCGAGCGCTGTGCCCGCGGGTGTAGTGCCCCGCCGGGCGGCCACCCTTGCGGGGGGGTTTACCCGCAGGAGCAGCGGTCGCAAGCACCGTTGCCCAGTTTTCACGAACGGTTGTCGCGCACCTGCATCAACTCTGTTCAACGAACCATTTGTCGTTCTTGTCTACATGTACAGTTACGTGGCAGCCTATTTTGCCTTGGTTTTGAGTCATTTGGCTTGTAAAAATGTAAGTTCGAACAAGCTGCAGCGTTACAAAGCGACAGCTCACCGAACCGAGCAAAACAGCCCCAAAACAGCTCAAAATAGCTCCGTTTTCATGTGTCGCGGGCTGATTTATGGAATCTGCCTCCGCTCACTAAAACGTCAGCCATCTCAGCCCCTTTGAACCCCCCAGGTGGCATAGGGCTGGATGGGGCTTCGGTATAGTACCGGGCGTTGAATACTCATTCGCAAGTTCGCACGTTGCCTTGACGGGAACTTGTTGTCGCGCCCGGGACTCGGTGAGCAACTGTTTGTGGGCTTGCAACTGTTCGTTCAACCTTCTAAAGCCCTTGTTTTCCCCCTCTCCCTCTTTTCTCTTGTGCACACAAGATGCTCGCTGAATTGCTTGTAAAGCTTCCCCATTTTCGCGAGATGTCGGGACTTGTCCATCGCTCGTTCTTTCGAACTAATCAAATTTCTCTTTTACAGGTCCTTCGGGACCTGCGAGAGGTTACAAGTTGGCTGATCTTTGAGGAGCAATATCGCAAGGGCGAAGCGCGACTTAGGTAACGTAAGCTAAGTTCACGTCTTGGTCGCAAGGGTGCCTCACGCCTTAGGCAACTCCAGCTAAGGCCGTGACATTGTGGCATCAGAGCGGGCAAGCACTTCGAGCGAGCAGCGAAGGAACTTCGCAACTTCGCCATGGCAAAGCATCATGGCGAATCCAGTAAGACGGGGCAAGCCGGACCCTTGCCCCAAGCAGCCACAGGTGGGCTGCATTTGCACACTCGCTCTCATGCTATTGGAGCCGCTCAAGAGGAGCGCGGCAGCGAACATGATGAGCGAGAAGTTGGCTACTCTCCGCGAGCGGAGGAGGCGCAATCTAGAGTGCCAACTGGGAAGAAGAGCCACAAGGAGAGACTCACAACGATGGAAACCCGCCTGGATGTTCTTGAAGCGAGCATGGAGGAACTCTACCATGGCCAACAAAGGCTTGTTGGTGTAGAGAGCTCGCAAGAGGAAGCAGAGTCCAGAATTGATAAGGTCGAGGCCCTAGTCGATCGATTGTCTGATGACACCAAAGACTCCATGCAACACCTGCAGGAAGTTGTGGCGAAACTCACTTCAAGTTTGACAATTCTCACTATTTGCACTAAATGCGGGAGGAAGCAACACCCGCGTTGCACCACCATAAAATTTGAGGGCACCCGAGCCTCATGGATATGGAGGGACCAGAGATGCCAAAGAGCTCAAGAACTTTCTGTTTGACATGGAATAATACTTTCGAGCTACGAGGCCCGATTCTGAAGATACCAAAGTTTCTATAGCAACAATATATCTGAACAGAGATGCAAAACTTTGGTGGCGAACTCGCTGGGAGGAGATCCAACAAGGTCGGTGTCGGGTTGACACTTGGGAGGGCTTGAAGCGGGAGTTGAGAACTCAGTTCCTACCGGAGAACACAGAGTTCGTCGCAAGAAGGAAGTTGAGACAACTCCACCAGAGTACCACCATCCAAGACTATGTGAAACAGTTTTCTGCACTAATGCTGGACATATAGGACATGTCCGAGAAGGACAAGTTGTTCAGCTTCCTCGATGGTTTGAAGCCATGGGCTCAACAAGAACTAAATTGAAGGAATGTTACCGATGTGGTCGGGGCAATTGCTGCTACAGAAAGGCTCACTGACTTTGTTTCCTCTGAAGACCCAGGGAGAAGGAAACAATCTTCAAGCAATCGCCCTCCAAAACATTCTCGGGGGAAGGAGCTCGGGGGCGAACAAAAGAAGAAGAGTTCCCACAAAGGACCAAACCCGAAAGGCAAGGCCTCAAAACTTGGAGGATGCTTCTTGTGCAGAGGACTGCACATGGTGAGGGAGTGCCCACAAAAATAGGCACTCAATGCTTTGATGGCTTCCATCCACCCACCCCCCGATAGGACAAGGGCAAAGCTGTTGCTCTTAGTTCGAGCAGTTCTGAATCCAGCAACGACGACGAGGAGTCGCAAGGATCCCGGATGGGAGCAATGCGTTTGTTAAACGCCATGCAGGGTCAAGTGGGGGAGAACATGAAGACAAAGCTACAAAAAGCAAGAAGTAGTGAATTGATGTATGTGGACATCAAGTTAAATGGCCAAACGACCCGTACAATGGTGGACACGGGTGCTACCCACAACTTCATAGTCGATCGAGAAGCATAGCGACTTGGGTTGATCTTGGAGAAGAGCCCAAGCCAAATGAAGGAGGTGAACTCGGAGGCCAGGCAAATCTCCGAATTAGCGAAGGGAGTCCCCATCAAAATCGGGACATGGAGCGGGAACACCAACATGATGGCAGTGCCACTGGATGACTTCCAAGTGATTCTTGGAATGGAGTTTATGCACGCAGTGAAGTTGGTGCCAATGCCGTTCTTGAACTCCCTATGTATGATGGGAGGTGACGACCCCTGCGTGGTTCCCGTCTCTCGGAGAGGAACCAAGGAACCCCAACACATATCGGCCTTACAACTGAAGAAAGGGGTGCGAAAAGGTGAATTAACATTTGTGGCTGCTATGAAGCTAGAGCCACTCAATGAGAAGGCCATTCAAGAACCTACTGTGGTGGCGAACGTCCTGAAAGATTTCAATGATGTTATGCCACCCGAATTACTGAAGACTCTTCCACCACGCAGAGGCATGGATCACAGCATCGAGTTGGAGCCAGGAGTGAAGCCTCCAGTGAGACCACCCTACCGCATGCCCCCGCTAGAGTTGGCAGAACTCAGGAAGCAGTTAGGTGAACTGCTAAGTGGTGGTCTCATCCGCAGCTCTAAAGCACCTTTCGGAGCTCCAGTTCTCTTCCAGAAGGAACAAGATGAGAGCCTCCTACTCTGCATTGATTACCGAGCCCTTAACAAAGTGACAATGAAGAACAAGTATCCCAT
This sequence comes from Musa acuminata AAA Group, assembly GCF_036884655.1. Classification (NCBI taxonomy): domain Eukaryota; kingdom Viridiplantae; phylum Streptophyta; class Magnoliopsida; order Zingiberales; family Musaceae; genus Musa; species Musa acuminata. The sequence continues at coordinate 19,624,318 of NC_088348.1, forward strand.
CCTGCTCATCGCGGACTTGTTCGACCAGTTGGGCAAAGCCAAGTATTTCTCGAAACTCGACCTTTGGTCGGGGTATTGGCAAGTGCGTATCGCTGAAGGCGACGAGGCGAAGACTACCTGTGTGACCAGGTATAGAGCGTTTGAGTTCTTGGTGATGCCTTTCAGCTTAACCAATACTCCAGCCACGTTCTGCACTCTCATGAACCAACTATTCAAGGAGTATTTGGACAAGTTCATGGTCGTCTACTTAGACGATATCGTCGTATATAGCCAAATGCTCGAGGAGCATGTCCAGCACCTTCGGACAATTTTCAAGGTTCTCAGGGAGAACACTTTGTTCGTAAAAAGGGAGAAATGCTACTTCGCTTAAATGAAGATCTTATTCATGGGGCATCGAATCGGTAATGGTTCTATTCGGATGGATAAGTCGACGGCGCAAGCGGTTACGGAATGGCGAACTCCAAAGAAGGTGCAAGAGTTGAGATCCTTCCTTGGTTTCGTCAACTACTATCGACGCTTCATAGTGGGGTACTCGAAGCGTGCAACTCCACTGACAGAGTTACTGAAGAAAGAGCAGCCTTGGAAGTGGTCTGATAAATGTGAACTAGCATTCCAAGATCTGAAGGCCGCTGTTATGGAAGAACCAATGCTCAAATTGCCAGACTATGGGGAGCCTTTTGAAGTCCACACAGATGCTTCAGACTTCGCTATTGGGGGAGTACTCATGCAGGAGGGTCATCCGACGGCCTACAAGAGTCGCAAACTCAACGAGACCGAGCGGCAGTATCCAGTGCATGAGAAGGAGATGACAGCGGTGATCCACTGTCTACGAGTTTAGCGATACTATCTCCTCGGATCGCGATTTGTGCTGAGGACGAACAACATCGCTCTGAGCTATTTCCAAACTCAGAAGAAGCTCTCCCCAAAGCAGGCGCGATGGCAGGACTTCCTGGCTGAATTTGATATCGCAATGGAGTATAAGCCTGGGAAGGTAAATGTTGTGGCCGATGCTTTGAGTTGGAAAGTGGAGCGTGTGAATGCCACACAATTGGAGGGCGGAGGCCAAGCAAGTTAATTGCACTCCAACTTCCTTTCCAGGATCAAGGATGGATTGTATAGTGATCCCCAGGCAGTTATCCTAATGCAGCTCATCAAAGAAGGCAAGGCACGACGATTTTGGGTCCAGGAGGGACTCGTTTATACCAAAGGGAATAGGGTTTATGTTCCCCGTGCAGACAATTTGAGGCGTGAACTCTTAAAAGAGTGTCACGATTCCCTTTGGGCTGGACACCCAGGTATTCACAGAACATTGGCTCTCGTGGAGAGGGCCTTCTATTGGCCGAAGATGGGGACTGATGTGGAGGAATATGTTCGAACATGCCTTACTTGCCAACAAGACAAGGTGGAGCAGCGGAAACCAGTGGGACTTTTGGAGCCATTGCCCGTACCAGAAAGGTCATGGGAGAGCATTTCCTTGGATTTCATATCAAGCTTGCCACTTGTAGGGAGACTCAGATCGATACTCGTGGTGGTCGATCGGTTTTCTAAGTATGCAACTTTCATTGCTGCTCCCCTACACTATTCAGCAGAGAAGGCAGCCAAGCTGATGATGAAGGATGTGGTGAAGTATTGGGGAGTCCCACATAATATCATTAGTGATCGAGACGCTCGGTTTCTGGGATGATTCTAGACCGAGCTATTTATATTGTTGGGGCCAAAGTTATACTTCTCTACAAGCCTCCACCCCCAAACGGATGGCTAGACTAAAAGGATAAACTCGCTCCTAGAGCAATATCTTCGGCACTACGTGAGTGCCAACCAACGAGATTGGGTGAAGCTGTTGGACATTGCCTAATTCTCCTACAACTTGTAGTGGAGCTCTGCATCCAACAAGAGCCCCTTCGAGATCATTACCGGACAGCAACTGTCGACTCCACACACCATGGCCATTGGGTATACTGGGAGTAGTCCGTCAGCCTACCATTTCGCAAAGGAATGGCATCGAAATGCAAATATTGCGTGGGTTTACTTGGAGAAGGCGGTAAAAAGGATGAAGAAGTGGGCAGACTTGGGAAGGCGACCGCAAGAGTTCAAAGTTGGCAATTTGGTGTTGGTAAAGCTTGTTAGATCTAGCCCTAGGAAATTTACCAAAGGATAATTTTGGCAACACAACAAAGACAATAAAGCGGAAAGAATAAAAGCGACAAGAACACAAGAACACCAGATATACGTGGTTCGGTCAATTGACCTACATCCACAAACGAAAGAGGAGCAAATTACTACTATAAAAGAGGGACACTTACAAATGCCTTAGGAAGATGTTCCTAGGCCATAAAACACCTTCAGCTTACTAAACAAGAAAAACCCAAACCGTAAGCAGGTTTTCTTGTGGTGCCTGTGGTACATCTGACTTCAAAGCCCAGGCCCTTATTTATAGTTCCAAGACGAGACAACAAGTCTAATTTTCTCGATGTGGGACTATGGGACTTGCCAAACTAACAAATCTCCACCTTGGCATGTCCCAACAAAACTTGCTCCACCTTCTTCATAAAAGCCCCAACGGGCAATCATCAACAATGAACACCAACCAAGTCCAAGCACTTCTTGAACTTGTAAACTGAAACAGGCTTCGTAAGCATATCAACTGGATTGTCCTTCGTATGAATTTTCTGAACAAGGACTTTCCCCTCAGCAATGGTATCCCATTTGCATCCAACAATTTTCTTACCCGAAGGCAGCTTCACAAGACCCCAAGTTCTATTCCGATGGAGAGACTCAATTTCTTCATTCATCGCAATCAACCACTTAGCGGAATTATCATAAGAAACTGCATTTGAGTAGGAAGTAGGCTCACCAACTTCACTTGTCTCTTCTGCAACAGACAAAGCATATGCAACCAAATTTGCATATCTTTGTGGTGGTCGAATATCTCTCCGTGGTCTATCCTTGGCTATGGAATATTGCTCTTCCTCTGGATCATCTGCGTCAGTAGACTCGGGACCACCTACTGGCATTCTTTGAGTAGAAGAGTTCGACTTAAAAGAATCTGAACTACCAATCTCAAGCTCCACCTGCTTCTGTGCACTATCATTTGTACAACTAGTAGAATTTTCTTTGGAAGATAACATAAACAATTCATCAAAAGTAACATCTCTATTGATTATAAATTTTGGCGATTTGGGATCAGAACACCATAATCTGTATCCTTTCACCCCAGAAGCATACCCAAGGAAAATGCACTTTTTAGCCCGAGGCTCTAATTTTCCTTCATTTACATGCATGTATGCTGGACAACCAAAAATTTTTAAATCAGAATAATCAGCAAGAGTACCTGACCAAACTTCCTCCGGAGTTTTAAAGTTAAGTGCTGCAGAAGGAGCGCGGTTGACAACGTAACAGGCCATATTAATCGCCTCTGCCCAAAAGTCCTTTGTCAACCCTGCATTTGAGATCATACATCTTGCTCTCTCCAAGAGTGTTCTGTTCATATGTTCAGCCACACCATTTTGCTGAGGCATCATCCTAACAGTGCGATGCCGAACGATTCCTTCATTTTTGCAGAATTCTTCAAAATCACCTTCACAAAATTCCATGCCATTATCTGTTCGAAGCCGCTTAATCTGTTTACCTGTTTGCTTCTCAATCAAAGCCTTCCATTGTTTAAATGTTAGAAAAACATCATTTTTATGCTTCAGAAAATAAACCCAAACTTTCCTGGAATAATCGTCAATGAAAGTCAACATATACCTGGCACCACCCTTAGATTGAACATGAGCTGGACCCCAAAGGTCTGAATGAATATAGTCAAGAGTACCTTTCGTTTTGTGAACTGCCGGAGAAGTGAAGCTGACTCTTTTCTGCTTTCCAAAAATACAGTATTCACAAAAATCAAGTGGCCCAGTACTCTGTCCGCAAAGTAGACCCCTTTTGCTCAATATGCTCAAACCTTTTTCGCTCATATGACCCAAACGCATATGCCATAATTTGGTGATGTTAGAATCAGACAATGATGATGACGAAACTGCAACTGAACCTGTGACAGTAGTTCCCTGCAGAATATACAAGCTACCAGACCTACAAGCTTTCATAACAACAAGAGCACTTCTAGAAACTTTCATAACTCCACCTTCAGCTGTGTATTTACACCCAAGGGCCTCTAGGGTGCGGTGCCTAAAGAGATGAGATTCTTTTTTAAATCAGGAACATGTCTAACATTAGTGAGCGTCCTCACAATACCATCATGCATTTTAATTCGGATTGTGCCTCTACCAACAACATCACATGCGGCATTATTGCCCATCAAAACAATTCCACCATTACAAGATTCATATGTGGAAAACAAATCCCTATTGGGACACATGTGATAAGAACAACCTGAATCTAAAATCCATTCATTTTTAGACCTCGTCCTGTCATCAATAGCAGAAAAAATATTTCCAACAATCTCATCAGTTGCTACACTAACTTCAGCGGATTCAGTAGTTTTTTCAACAAATTTTTCCTTTTGCTTTAATTTATTTTTCAATTTAAAGCAATCAGATTTAATGTGCCCCATTTTATGACAATATCTGCATTCCAAATTTCTATGTCTGGATTTAGATCTAGATTTAGATCTACTACTGTCAAATTCTCTTTTATCCATTCTCCCCCTAACAACCAGACCCTCAGCTTGATTCTCTCTACTTTCCCCAGTGATATTCCTATCTATCTGCTCCTTAGATTTCAGTGCAGATTTAATTTCTTGATAAGAAACTGTTTCTTTTCCATAAATCAAAGTATCACGGAAATGCTTAAAAGATTGGGGAAGAGAACACAAGAGTAACAAAGCCTTATCCTCATCATCAATTTTTGCATCTATATTCTCCAAATCCATAACCAAAGAATCAAACTTATCAAGATGCGAGAGTATAGATGTACCTTCAATCATCCGAAGCATATAGCTTCAAGTAGAGACGATTCTCCACTGTCCTCTTCATGTACAAGGCTTTAAGCTTGTCCCACATGCTCTTAGCCGTAGTCTCCGTAGCTACCTCCCGTAAAACCTCATCACAGAGATTTAGAATGATGCTTGATCGGGCCTTCTTATCCATACCCGCAAGCTCTTCTTTTGACATATCATCTGGAATGCTCTCGGCTCCTTGTAGTACCAAATCAACTCCATCTTGAACTAGAATGGCCTCCATCTTGAGTTGCCACAAGCTGAAGTTGACATTTCTGTCGAATTTCTCGACAACAATCTTTGTTATTGTCATCATTGCCAAAAGATCCCAAAACCAGGCTCTGATACCAGTTTGTTAGATCTAGCCCCAGGAAATTTACCAAAGGATAATTTTGGCAACATAACAAAGACAATAAAGCAGAAAGAATAAAAGCGACAAGAACACCAGATATACGTGGTTCGATCAATTGACCTACATCCACAAACGAAAGAGGAGCAAATTACTACTATAAAAGAGGGACACTTACAAATGCCTTAGGAAGATGTTCCTAGGCCATAAAACACCTTCAACTTACTAAACAAGAAAAACTCAAACCGTAAGTAGGTTTTCTTGTGGTGCCTCTTGTGCTGCCTGTGGTACATCTGACTTCAAAGCCCAGGCCCTTATTTATAGTTCCAAGACGAGACAACAAGTCTAATTTTCCCGATGTGGGAATATGGGACTTGCCAAACTAACAAAGCTCCAACCAGCATCACTCAAATTCTTTAGGAACAAAGTCCACAAAGGATTGGTGCGCAAGTATGATGGGCCCTTCCTAATTATCAGCAGGATAGGCAACATCTCTTATAAGTTGCAGCTGCCGGCGTGGTTCAAAATTCATAACGTTCTTCACGCCAGCAACCTAAAAGCCTACCACTCAGATCCGTAAGATGCTTCCCGAAGTGTTCAAACTCGGCTACCTCCCATCACAGCCTCCTACAAGAAGCGAGTTGAAACCATTCTGGCGGACCGCAAGATAAAGCTACCCAACGGAGCTGAGCAGACATAGTACTTGGTGAAGTGGTAAAAGCTTCCCCGAACTGAAGCCAGTTGGGAGCCTGAAGATGTCATGCGACATGAAGAAGAAATCATCAACAACCACCAACAAGCGTCGACGAGGGCGTCGATAGTTTAAGTGGGGGAGAATGTCACGAACGGTCGTCGCGCACCTGCATCAACTCCGTTCAACGAACCATTCGTCGCTCTCGTCTACATGTACAGTTACGTGGCAGTCTGTTTTGCCTTAGTTTTGAGTCATTTTGCTTGTAAAAATGTAAGTTCAAATAAGCTGCAGCGTTACAAAGCGATCGCTCACCGAACCGAGCAAAATAGCCCCAAAACAGCCCAAAATAGCTCCGTTTTCATGTGTCACGGACTGATTTCTAGAATCTGCCTCCGCTCACCAAAACGTCAGCCATCTCAACCCCTTTGAACCCCCAGGTGGCATAGGGCTGGATGGGGCTTCGGTATAGTACCGGGCATTGAACACTCATTCGTAAGTTCGCACGTTGCCTTGACGGGAACTTGTTGTCGCGCCCGAAACTCGGTGAACAGCTATTTGTGGGCTTGCAGCTGTTCGTTCAACCTTCTAAAGCCCTTGTTTTCCCCCTCTCCCTCTTTTCTCTTGTGCACGTAAGGTGCTCGCTGAATTGCTTGTAAAGCTTCCCCTCTTTTCGCGAGACGTCGGGACTTGTTCGTCGCTCGTTATTTCAGACTAATCAATTTTCTCTTTTACAGGTCCTTTGGGACCTGCGAGAGGTTACAAGTTAGCTGATCTTTGCGGAGCAATATCGTAAGGGCGAAGCGCGACTTAGGCAAATCAAGCTAAGTTCGCGTCTTAGCCGCAAGGGTGCCTCACGCCTTAGGCAACTCCAACTAAGGCCGTGACACTACGGCGCCTCAGCCCGCGGGCGCTGCGGCCGCAGGCGCCTCGCCCCGCGGTGCCTCTGCCCACGGGTCTAGCACCCGCAGGCATCGCCCTTGCACACGGGCACAGTGCCCGCATGCAGGTGACCGCCTTGCCCGTAGCCTTGCCTGCCGGCGCCGTGCGGTAACGACCGCGGGCGGGGCACCCGCGGGCTGCCAGCCCCACCGGCTGCAAGCCTGCTGCAAGCCTTCTGCAAGCAGGCTGCCGACCAGATGTTGTAGGCGTAGCCCCTATGCTTCCAACCTTCGGCTGCGCTGCACGCACGTAGATTGAGGGCAAAAACTGTTGCTGTCCTTCCTTGTTTTTGCATCAACAATTTTGACGTCAAAATTCTTCCTAAACACAACACACGTAGTTCAAAACCAATCATTCGCACGAACAACCTGGCTCTGATACCACTATTGGGAAATCTTGGGGGGCGATATCAGATGCGCAGTAGAAGAACAAGAAAACAAAATCTCTGATTCCTAAGGAGATGTTCGTCATCGTGCAAAGATTGGTGCGCAAAATCCGCGAAACTTAAAACTACGTATAGAGTAAATTATGTTACCTAAGGAGATCGTATATCCCTATTTACTTGCAGATCTTTAGGAGAGGGTGAAGGAGGTCAAGCGTCCTCCTCTCTAGTGGTGATCTACACAGCAGGGCTACGACGACGCTCCTCAAAACTCCAGCTCTGAGGTGGAGAGGGGGAGGAGAATAGGAGAGGCAAGCAAAGGCTCTAGCCTATGAGGCTCTGAATCCCTCCTATTTATAGAGGTCCCTTGTCAAACCCTAATGGGTCCTCCCCTAGTGGGTATTGGATTTGCATCCAATAAGACAAGGGCTCCGTCGGATATCTCATATCCAAACTTCTACTCATCGCAATACCTACCATATGTGTGTGACCCTCTAGGCCCAATATCGAGCTGGCCATGAGTCATACTTGTCAGAACTCCTTCTAACTCAGTGAATTATTATCTATGTAATAATTCACTTGACTCATCGACTATGGACGTACTAGGCCACTATGCCGTAGTCCCTAGACGATACACGGGAATCCAATCCATTGGACATGTCTGTCCTCAGTTATCGTGTACCTATAATCCCTCATCCATCTAATATCTCAGAGACCGTATATCGAGCATGGTGTTGTCAGACCAATACGGTTTCTACTCGAGTCTCGCTCTAATGGATTCTCTAGGAGAATTCTTTCTCTCTCAACCCGAATAACCCTTTCTAGGGATTTTTTTGAGCAAGAACACATGAGATATTCCTCTCATGATGCCGAGAGTGGATGATCCTCTATCAACACTCAATAGCCCTCGTAAGGTCGACTACCACTCCCAGTGACCAGCTGTACTAGATCTGAGACAGCCAAACCTATAAATCTAGTATCAAAGAGTGGAGCACTCATACAGGATATCCTTGGTGTCTCAAGTCTAAGGACCAGATATACCACTAGGACTACGGAATCGCTGTCTGACAATAAGGCATCATCAACCATCCAGCATTCCGTAAGCAGATCAATCAGTGAACTCATTCTCTAATGAGCACCTGTATTGTATCCCTAGTGTCCCTACATGAGCAGCTATGAGACCAGCTGCATCCATCATATGGACGGGCATACAGTACACCAGTCTGTCCGGTTATCATGATGTCCCTCTCGAGTAACCTATGACCGGGATTATTTAGGATATGTGTTTAAAGGTGAATCAATCTCATTATCATGATCTCATCACGATTCGATTCCCATTACACAAATCTAAGGACATCATAATATATATATGCATATATGCAATAGTTATAAAGTGATATACACAAAAATATAATAAGCAAAAAGATTCTGTATCAAGTCACACGTGCCATCACTCACGTGATTGGCTTGCTTGGCACCTATGACTAGCAGCAAGTGCTTGTTGAAATGAGGAGGGTGAGCAACGATAAGAGATGAAGTGACGACGTAGAGCTCTGCTCTGCATCTACTATCACGGACAAAATTCTAAACAGGATGTTTGATGTAATGCTTATGTATGTCCGTGTCTTTTGGTTTGTTCATGCTTTGCACAACATGTAGAGGGACGGTCGAAGGCTTAACAAGCCCATTTTAGTTAGGTTATGTGGCCTTTTTTGGCTTGTAAATAAAGGTTGTGTCATGTGGATACTTGTGAGAGATATTCGGTCTGTAGTGGATCATTTTGACCCTTTGTTGTGCAACCATTCAGAGCTTGTAAAGTGTGTTTGTAATTTGCATTGACTATGAGGTGTTTTCGAAAATGTTTGCTTGTGGATCTTGAGTGAGGCACTTTCTCTAACTCGTTTTTGTTGAATCTCGGATTTTGATGATGAAGTCAATTGTCATTTGTTGTCTAATCTATGTGTTGAGATAAGTGTGCAGGATTAACTACGATGAAAGATAGACAAGCAGCAGGAGTTGCGCCGGAGTCAAGTTCATGATCACGTTGGGAGTTCGAGAGTTCGACGGAAGTTCGGACGGTCGTCGGAGGTTCTGCGAGAACAGATCCGAGAAGTCCAGAAGCTTGCCAAGCGAAGCTCGTCGGAACTTGCCAAGTGGATCTTCGCAAAGTCCAGGAGTTTGCCGGAAGTCCGCAGGAGCATCACCGAGGGTTCATCGGATGATCGACGGAAGTTCGCCGGAAACTCGCCGGAAGGAGCGATTGACGCACCGAAGCAAAGCTGCAGAAGTTGTCTTAGATTTAATCGTAGTTAGCACGTTGATTAAGTTGGAAAATGGGAGGTGATCCCATTGGCTTAATCTTGGGGCAATTGGGCCCCTGAAAGATTGAAATTGGGCCGAATGGAATGAACCATTCGGACCCTGATTGCACCAGGAGGTGCAACCGCCTAGGCCAGGAGGTGGCACCGCCTGGGCTAGGCTTTCCAGCGAGACTGGGCGGTGCAACCTCCCCAGCCGGGAGGTGGCACCGCCTGAGCTCAGTCTTCGAGCTAGACTGGGCGGTGCAACCTCCCTGACAGAGAGGTGGCACCGCCTGAGCTCAGTCTTCAAGCTAGACTGGGCGGTGCAACCTCCCTGACAGAGAGGTGGCACCGCCTGAGCTCAGTCTTCGAGCTAGACTGGGCGGTGCAACCTCCCTGACAGAGAGGTGGCACCGCCTGAGCTCGGTCTTCGAGCTCTGCCAGGCGGTGCAACCTCTCCAGTCAGAGGTGCAACCGCCTGATCCCGGAATTCCGGGATTTGATGGTTTTGAGCTCCAAATTTGAACTGGGTTGGGGCCTATAAATACCCCACCCATTCAGCACAGAAAGGGGAACAGACCTACACCGAAATCTTGATCTTTTCTGTGATTCTAAGAGCTCAAAAGTGTTGTAAAGCCTTTAAGTCTCCTCCTTCTGTTCTTCAAGTTTTCAGTTGTAAAGTGAGGAGAGAAAGGTCTGTAAAGGTTGTCTCCTGAGCCTGTCAAAAGGAGAGAAACTGTAAAAGGGCAGTTTGGCCTTCGCCTATTGAAGGAAGGCCCCTAGTTGACGTCGGCGACCTCGTCGGTGGAGGAAGCCAAAAGTGGAGTAGGTCAAGGCTGACCGAACCACTCTAAATCTCTGGTTTGCGTTTATTTTTGAGCACTTTATCATTACTGCAAACCTCCTTCATTACTACTACTCTCTGCGCTTTCACGAACATGTTCTAAGTGCTGTTCTTCCGAATCTGCATTCAGACGTAAATTCGTATTTTCGTACATTACAGTTTACGTTTACGTTTGATTCTGCAGAACTGTCTTCCGTGCTTTTACGAACGAGTTTCTTTGCAGTTTACACTTACATTTTGATCCTATTGATAACTGCAAACTGTCCTCTACAATTTTACGAACGAGTTTCAACATTTAGACGTAAAACTGCATTTAGACGTAAATCGGCTTTCCTCGCACAATCATCAGATCTCAGTTCACGTTTACGTCTTGATTTCAACTGCATACGGCCTTCTGCGAGTATACAAACGAGTTTCAAAGTTCAGACGTAAATCTGCGTTTAAAACGTAAATCTGCGTTTAGACGTAAATCTGCGTCTAGACGTAAATCTGCGTTTAGATGTAAATCTGTTTTTTGCAGATTACTTTTTGAGCTGTACAACAGCAGCACATTGTCTTTATACTTCTGCTTAAACTGCTTCTAGATGCAAACTGTGTTTAGACGCAATCTGCGCTTAGACGCAATCTGCGTTTAGACGCAATCTGCGCTTAGACGCAATCTGCGCTAAGACGCAAACTGCGCTTAGACGCAATCTGAGTTTAGACGCAATCTGCATTTAGACGCAAACTGCGTTTAGACGCTAACTGTGTTTAAACATAAACTGCACTTAATCATAAGTAATCTTAGAATCGGCTTTTGCATCAAAATAGTCTTTATCGAACGAACGCAGCTTTCGTTTTTTTAATCGCTGAAAAATATCCGCTGCACTAATTCACCCCCCCCTCTTAGTGCTCTCGATCCTAACAATTGGTATCAGAGCCCGGTTAACTCTCAAAAGGATTAAAACCCAAGAGAGATGGCTTACGCTGGAAACCAAGAGTGCCATTCTATTACACGTCCACCCATGTTTAATGGGACGGACTACCCCTACTGGAAGACCCGAATGAGGATCTTTCTTATTTCTATGGATTTTGAATTATGGAATCTTGTCGAGAATGGTTTTTCAAAGTCTTCTCTTCCAATGATCGATTGGAATGATTTGGAGAAGAAGGCTTTCGCTCTAAATGCAAAGGCTATGAATGCCTTATTTTGTGCACTCGATAAAAACGAGTTTAACCGTGTTTCAACTTGTGAAACTGCATTTGATATTTGGCACACACTCGAAGTGACCCATGAGGGCACAAGTAGAGTAAAAGAGTCAAAAATCAATTTGCTGTTACACTCTTTCGAACTTTTTCGGATGAAACCGAGTGAAACCATTGGCGACATGTTTACCCGTTTCACGGATGTCGTCAACGGTCTAAAAGGACTTGGAAAGAGCTTTTCGGATTTTGAGCTTGTTAATAAGATACTAAGATCCCTTCCTAAGAGTTGGGATCCTAAAGTCACCGCTATTCAAGAGGCAAAAGATCTGCGAAATTTCCCTCTTGAAGAACTAATCGGGTCATTAATGACCTACGAAATGACTTGTAAAGCTCATGAAGAGCAAGAAGACATCCTTCCAAAGAACAGGAAGGATATGGCACTCAAAACTTCAGAATGCCACTTGAGAGAAAACTCAAGTGATGAGGACTGTGATGATGACTTGGCACTTCTAACAAGAAAGTTTAAAAAGTTCTTCAAAAGAAACAAGTTTAAGAATGATGCAAAAAATAAACTTGAACCCAAAAAGGACCAAGTAATCTGCTATGAATGCAAAAAGCCGGGACACTACAAGAGTGATTGTCCCCAAGTCAAGAAAAGAATAACAAAGAAGAAGGCGCTCCAAGCAACATGGGATGATTCGAGTGCATCTGAGGAAGAGGAGTCCAACACCGAGCAAGTTGCTCATTACGCCTTAATGGCCATCGAAGACGAGGTAACAAATTCAATAGATGCTGATTTATCTTTCGATGAATTATTAAATGCCTTCAATGACTTATTTGACGAATGCAAGAGTATAAGTAGAAAATATAAATTGCTGAAAAAGATGCATGATAGTCTTACTTGTGAGTTTGATAAGTTAAAAGTCGAACATCATGATAGTTTAAATTCATGTATCAAATGTCATGATTTAGAAACTATGCAAAAAGAAAATCTGCTACTCAAGGACACCTTGAAGAAATTCGAGGTTGGTAGCAAGTCACTAAACATGATCCTTGCAAACAAGAGTCACATTCCAAAAAGGAGCGGGATTGGATTTGTGAGAAATCCTCACCAAAATCCAACCACCTTCATAAAAGGCTCCATCTTACATGTTCAACACCAAACCAAGTGCAACTTTTGTTGCAAATCTGGACACCAGACACATTGTTGTCCATTCAAGAAAATAAGTCCAAACAAATTAATTTGGGTTCCTAAAGGAACCATGATAAACTCTATGCAACATGATAGAAAATGTAGATCTATTTATGAGGCACCCAAAAGCAAATGGGTTCCTAAAGATCATCCCTTCCTATAAAAACATTAAAAGTCTAGGCCGGAGCAAGAAATAATATTCTGCTCCTTGACTCTCAATGGTCATAAACCTTATTAGAAACGTATGATATCCAAATTCACATACCCCCCTGATCTTCAAAACCTGTTCATCTACGAATTAATTCTTGAAGAAACTAAATATGTCATGATCTTAAAAAGGGATACCAAACAAACATACGTATGCACGTTAAAAGATCTATCTTGATCATACAAGAGCTTCTTCCTTAAATAAAAACTCATACGAAATCATGTAACAAACATTAATTGCTCTGAAACTCTCCTCAAGGCAAAGGCTCCCTAATCAAATTATATTAGGTGCTCACTGGCTGCAGGCGGTGGCACCTCTCCAGCTGGCGGTGGCACCTCCAGCTATCACGGGTTGCCAGAGGTTGCACCGCTCCAGCCAGAGGTGCAACCGCCAGCAGCTCTGCCCTTTAAACCCACACTAGGGCCGGCTATGGAACCGACCCCAACTCACCCCCATTTCCTCCTCTACTCTTCCAAGTCTCCTCCATTCCCATTTCACTCCTCTAAGCCTTCCAAATACCTCCCATTTCGGAGCAAAACATCAAGAATCCTTCCTTCTCTTGAAGATTTCACAAAGGTACTCTCTAAAAAGCTCTTAAATTCTGTTTTGTTCTTCATTTACTTTAGCTCATCATCATCCCTCTAAACAGCAGTAGTTATGGGATCTAGAAGATCCTCAAGGGACAAGGGAAAGAGGAGATTAATAGAAGAGTTTGATTTCACTCTTTTCGATTCAAAATACCATGCTGAAAAATTTCCCTCTTTAGAACTTAGATGTATTACTAAGGGAAAATACGTAGATCTAAATGAACTAAGAGACTTAGAGACCATCCAATGGTTTGCGAACCTAGATCTACTTCCAATCTTGCAGATTAATGAACCCATCTATCCTAGGCTTGTTAGATTATTTTACAATAACTTACAAATAGATGATGAAGGAAGAATGTCCACCTATCTTTTGGGACAACACATCTCAATCACTGATAAATTCATTTGTGATATGATAGGCATTCCCATAAAAAGCATAGGACTCTACTTTAGAGGATCATGGGATGATGAAAGTATTGGAACATCCTATGTTGAAGCCTTAGGAACAATCTTTGCCAATCCTAACATAGCATTGGTTCCTAAAAGTTGTGAACATCTATTGCCTTTGAACACTAAGATACTTCATTATATCATGACTAGTATAATTCTTCCTAAACAATACCATCATGATGAAATAAGTCAACTAGAATTAGGAACTATGTACTCTATCTTGAAGGGACATGACATCTGTCTTGGCTATCTTATTCAACAAAATATGTTAGAATTATCTAAGAAAGATATGATGCTCCCATATGGTGGTATAATCACTAGAATAATAAAAACTTACGACATTCTAATATCACCAGAAGAAGAAGTAATGAAAGTAGATCGATACAGCATAATAAACAAAAATCTACTTCACCGACTAAGATGTTACTATAGAAACGGTAACTGGGTTAGACTCCCTAGAAGGACAGATCACCCTCAATCTGAACCAGAACCGGAAACACCAGTATTTAGGGGTACTCAATCTCCTCCGATCCTTCCCCTTGAGGAAACACATCCAGCTGAGCAAACTCATACATCCATCGAAGAAATTGGGATTCGTATGGATCGATTCGAACAGAGACAAGAACGGATTGAACAAAGACAAGATCAAATCCTATCTGAGCTGCAGCAAATTCATAGCCAATTTGACTCCTTGTTTAGGCACTTTAATTTTCCACCGCATCAATGAACTTATTGAACACCTGTTGTTGTTGTAAACTTCTTATGATACTCACTTCTGATGTACTGGCTGTAAACATCTATTGTGGTAAAAGTTACTGTTTGTGATACTCACTTCTTATCATTACTGTTTGTGATGTGTCCAAATTAAGAAGGTTGTGCTTTGAAACTAAAAGTTCTGAAAATCTTGTGTTTTGATTTCATTAGAAGAGAATTAGGAATGTTGATGTGTCCGAACAGATAAATTTGTTAAAATAATTTTTTTTTTTTCGGACTATATTGTATGATCAAATCACTTGATTTCCATGATTATATGTGAAAATCTGCAACAAAATCTTGTCCGAATGCATCTTATTTATGAAACAGATTTTCTCGTACACCTTCATGAAAATTGAGTTTCTGAAATAGATTTGATGAAGTGATTCATGTGTATGTATTCCATCTTGCAAAATCTTTACAATGGATTATAACACAAAGGGGAAGAAGTATTTAAAGCAATCTATGTAAAATTCCTCTATAAGCTTGCTATTATTATTTTCTGGTATCATAGTTACTATGCTTTTTGTTGATGACAAAGGGGGAGATATATATGAATTGATAAACACTGCCATGATTAGAAATACTATGAATGATGCTATAAACACTGTTATGATTATGCTATCCTTGCATCACCAAGAGATATATGAACATGTGCTAAAGTTTGCATTATGCCCTGAGTTGATATCTTATCATGTGAAGAAAATGCAAAACTTGCTAGAATATTTCAAATGTGTGCATCATGTAATAAGTTTCACAGCTTTAAATGATAATGATCACACTACATGATGAATAGTTACAAACACAATCATACAAACTCATTGATGCATGTCAAACCCTGACTTCATTCTTGAAGAGATACATCATGATGTGTATCATGATGGGAGTATTGATAAGTTTAACTGATCTAACTTATCAATACGTCACTTGAATTCTTAGGTCTTGAATTCAAGGTTGACTTATCTCAACTATGGCATATAGACAGGGGGAGTTAAGGATAACTCCATTATCAATTGATTGTCATCATCAAAAAGGGGGAGATTGTTGAATCTCGGATTTTGATGATGAAGTCAATTGTCATTTGTTGTCTAATCTATGTGTTGAGATAAGTGTGCAGGATTAACTACGATGAAAGATAGACAAGCAGCAGGAGTTGCGCCGGAGTCAAGTTCATGATCACGTTGGGAGTTCGAGAGTTCGACGGAAGTTCGGACGGTCGTCGGAGGTTCTGCGAGAACAGATCCGAGAAGTCCAGAAGCTTGCCAAGCGAAGCTCGTCGGAACTTGCCAAGTGGATCTTCGCAAAGTCCAGGAGTTTGCCGGAAGTCCGCAGGAGCATCACCGAGGGTTCATCGGATGATCGACGGAAGTTCGCCGGAAGGAGCAATTGACGCACCGAAGCAAAGCTGCAGAAGTTGTCTTAGATTTAATCGTAGTTAGCACATTGATTAAGTTGGAAAATGGGAGGTGATCCCATTGGCTTAATCTTGGGGCAATTGGGCCCCTGAAAGATTGAAATTGGGCCGAATGGAATGAACCATTCGGACCCTGATTGCACTAGGAGGTGCAACCGCCTAGGCCAGGAGGTGGCACCGCCTGGGCTAGGCTTTCCAGAGAGACTGGGCGGTGCAACCTCCCCAGCCGGGAGGTGGCACCGCCTGAGCTCAGTCTTCGAGCTAGACTGGGCGGTGCATCCCTGACAGAGAGGTGGCACCGCCTGAGCTCAGTCTTCGAGCTAGACTGGGCGGTGCAGTGCAACCTCCCTGACAGAGAGGTGGCACCGCCTGAGCTCAGTCTTCGAGCTAGACTGGGCGGTGCAACCTCCCTGACAGAGAGGTGGCACCGCCTGAGCTCGGTCTTCGAGCTCTGCCAGGCGGTGCAACCTCTCCAGTCAGAGGTGCAACCGCCTGATCCCGGAATTCCGGGATTTGATGGTTTTGAGCTCCAAATTTGAACTGGGTTGGGGCCTATAAATACCCCACCCATTCAGCACAGAAAGGGGAACAGACCTACACCGAAATCTTGATCTTTTCTGTGATTCTAAGAGCTCAAAAGTGTTGTAAAGCCTTTAAGTCTCCTCCTTCTGTTCTTCAAGTTTTCAGTTGTAAAGTGAGGAGAGAAAGGTCTGTAAAGGTTGTCTCCTGAGCCTGTCAAAAGGAGAGAAACTGTAAAAGGGCAGTTTGGCCTTCGCCTATTGAAGGAAGGCCCCTAGTTGACGTCGACGACCTCGTCGGTGGAGGAAGCCAAAAGTGGAGTAGGTCAAGGCTGACCGAACCACTCTAAATCTCTGGTTTGCGTTTATTTTTGAGCACTTTATCATTACTGCAAACCTCCTTCATTACTACTGCTCTCTGTGCTTTCACGAACAAGTTCTAAGTGCTGTTCTTCCGAATCTGCATTCAGACGTAAATTCGTATTTTCGTACATTACAGTTTACGTTTACGTTTGATTCTGCAGAACTGTCTTCCGTGCTTTTACGAACGAGTTTCTTTGCAGTTTACACTTACATTTTGATCCTATTGATAACTGCAAACTGTCCTCTACAATTTTACGAACGAGTTTCAACATTTAGACGTAAAACTGCATTTAGACGTAAATCGGCTTTCCTCGCACAATCATCAGATCTCAGTTCACGTTTACGTCTTGATTTCAACTGCATACGGCCTTCTGCGAGTATACAAACGAGTTTCAAAGTTCAGACGTAAATCTGCGTTTAAAACGTAAATTTGCGTTTAGACGTAAATCTGCGTCTAGACGTAAATCTGCGTTTAGACGTAAATCTATTTTTTGCAGATTACTTTTTGAGCTGTACAACAGCAGCACATTGTCTTTATACTTCTGCTTAAACTGCTTCTAGACGCAAACTGTGTTTAGACGCAATCTGCGCTTAGACGCAATCTGCGTTTAGACGCAATCTGCGCTTAGACGCAATCTGCGCTAAGACGCAAACTGCGCTTAGACACAATCTGAGTTTAGACGCAATCTGCATTTAGACGCAAACTGCGTTTAGACACTAACTGTGTTTAAACATAAACTGCACTTAATCATAAGTAATCTTAGAATCGGCTTTTGCATCAAAATAGTCTTTATCGAACGAACGCAGCTTTCGTTTTTTTAATCGCTGAAAAATATCCGCTGCACTAATTCACCCCCCCCCTCTTAGTGCTCTCGATCCTAACAGTTTTCTCTTTTGTAAGTCCTAAGGGACAATGAGAGGTTTCGAGGAGGCTGACTTTTGCGGATGGACACGCAAGGGTGCCGCACGACTTAGGCAAAACCAGTTAAGTCTGTGACAGATGATATCAGAGTAGGATAAGCACTTATAGAAACACTTGGCATGCAAATGTGAGGGACCTAACTGGGCTACGTTGAGGGCAGCCAGCACGCGTGACCGTTTTGGGGAAAATGGGCATGAAGATGTAGGTAAAAGGAGTCGCTCGGAGGAGCGGACCTTTGAGATTGGCATTCAGAGATATGGCCAACCCTTCGCGCAAGAGGCACCACGAGAACAAGCAAGCTTAGAAGAAGCGCACAAAGGTTAGGATGGCTAAGTTCGTGCTACGGCTCGATGCTGACAACTATACTTGATGGTGCTCAAGACAAGCGAGGCGCTTGGTAAAGGATGAGACCATGCAAGGTGGAATGAGTTGCTCAATGACCAAAAGAGTTGTGCAAAGCTCACAGAGGTGAGGGGAATTGCTAACTCAAAGAATTCGGTACTCATGCAACGGCTTGTATGCGGACGATGGAATGTTCGCGGCCATCCCAAGGCGACCGAAACTCAGCGCCATGGAGCATTGAAACTTTCTCTTCAGCATGAGAAGGATATGTCCGTAGGAGGCTGAAGTGTACAACGAGTTTAGCATGTTGCTATGCCTTGAGTGGTGCAGCGGGGGCTGTATTGACATGGAGTCGCAATCTAGCAAGTGAGTTTATAGGAGGCAGAATAATGCATAGTTTGTTCAGCAAGTCGGAGTAGCCCAAGGGGATGGTGGTCTCCGAAGCTTTCAGAGGGAAGGAAACGAAGAGAGATGTTGCTCCAATGGGATAGATACCCAAGAGGGATAAGTCCCGACTCTCTAGAGGGAGAACCATGTGCAATGGACCGCACATGTTGAGGAGTACCTCAAAACAACTTCACAAAGATCAACGGACCACACATGTTGTCCTAGAGCGGTGCTTCAACTAGGTGTGACCCAAGAGCGAGTGGATGAAGGTCGATTGCCAAAGAAGTAAACATAATCAAAGGTGGAAGAGAATGTGTTGGTAGAGGCCACACATGGAGGGATCGCAATCCGAGTTCATCCCACAATGATCAAAATACAATGGAGATGTCACTAGGAGGCAACATGGTGCAGCGGATCATGGTGGAATAGTTTGTGGCAATGCGATCGATACACACATATTGCAGTCCCGTGAGGGACTATATCATACAGAGGTATGATCGAGAGCTACTGGGAGCTCCACTTCGGTGAATAACATGACGACAATAAGGGCTATGGATTCAAGGAGTGAAGGCCATGGTACCGCAAAGGCGGGTCTTCCGTGTGTGCATCGAATTTTGCATTGAATGAAAGCCTTGGTCATTAGCATATGAGGGCTATGTACTACCGAGGAAAACGTTTAAATGCAAGTACCAATGAGTCCCATGGGAGGGACTTGATCATATAGAGGTATGATCGAAGCAGCTAGAGAGTTGGACTACTACAGAGCCTACATTCGCTTAAGGGAACTCAACAAGTCAGAGGACAAGGTCGAATAAGCGACCGTTGCTACTAAGGTGTTGGGAAATCATTGGGGGCGACATCATATGCGCAGCGGAAGAACAAGAAAACAAAATCCCCGATTCCCAAAAAGATGTTCGTCGTCGTGCGAAGATTGGTGTGCAAAAATCCGCAAAACAAAAAACTGCGTATAGAGATTGTGTTACCTAGGGAGATCGTATATCCCTGTTTCCTTGCAGATCCTTAGGAGAGGGTGAAGGAGGTCAAGCGTCCTCCTCTCTAGCGGTGATCCACATAGCAGGGTTGCGACGACGCTCCTCAAAACTCCAGGCCTACTCTGAGGTGGAGAGGGAGAGGAGAATAGGAAAGGCAAGCAAAGACTCTAGCCTATGAGGCTGTGAATCCCTCCTATTTATAGAGATCCCGTGTCAAACCCTAATGGGTCCTTCCCTAGTGGGTATTGGATCTGCATCCAATAAGACAAGGGCTCCGTCGGATATCTCATATCCGAACCTCTACTCATCGCAATGCCTACCATATGTGTGTGACCCTCTAGGCCCAATATCGAGCTGGCTGTGAGTCATACCTGTCAGAACTCCTTCTAACTCAGTGAATTATTATCTCTGTAATAATTCACTCGACTCATCGACTACGGACGTACTAGGCCACTACGCCGTAGTCCCCAGACGATACAGGGGAATCCAATCCATTGGACCTGTCTGTCCTCAGTTACCATGTACCTATAGTCCCTCATCCATCTAATATCCCAGAGACCGTATATCGAGCATGGTGTTGTCAGACCCATACGATTTCTACTCAAGTCTCGCTCTAATCGGATTCTCCCGGAGAACTCTTTCTCTCTCAACCCGAATGACCCTGGCCAGGGATTTGTCTGAGCAAGAACACATAGGATATTCCTCTCATGACGCCGAGAGTGGATGATCCTCTGTCGACACTCAATAGCCCTCGTAAGGTCGACTACCACTCCCAATGACCAGCTGTACTAGATCTGGGAACAGCCAAACCTATAAGTCTGGTATCAAAGAGTGGAGCACTCATACAGGACATCCTTGGTGTCTCAAGTCTAAGGACCAGATACACCACTAGGACTACGGAATCGCTGTCTGACAATAAGGCATCATCAACCATCCAGCATTCCGTAAGCGGATCAATCAGTGAACTCATTCTCCAATGAGCACCTGTACTGTATCCCTAGTGTCCCTACACGAGCAGCTATGAGACCAGCTGCATCCATCATATGGACGGGTATACAGCACACCAGTCTATCCGGTTATCACGATGTCCTTCTCGAGTAACCTATGACCGGGATTATTTAGGATATGTGTTTAAAGGTGAATCGATCTCATTATCGTGATCTCATCACGATCCGATTCCCATTGCACAAATCCAAGGACATCACAATATATATATGCATTTATGCAATAGTTATAAAGTGATATACGCCAAAATATAATAAGCAAAAAGATTCTGTATCAAGTCACACGTGCTATCACTCACGTGATTGGCTTGCTGGGCACCTATGACTAGCAATCTCCCACTTGACCTAAAGCCAATCACCTATGTGTCTGATCCCCATCAGACCCCTGTGACGCTCAAAGACAATCTGAGACAACGGCTTTGTCAGTGGATCTGCGATGTTATCTTCGGATGGAACTCTTTCCACTGCTACATCTCCTCGGGTCACGATCTCTCTGATAAGGTGGAACCTCCTCAGAACATGCTTAGATTTCTGATGAGACCTAGGTTCCTTCGCTTGAGCAATTGCCCCGTTGTTGTCGCAATATAGGGAGATCGGCTCCTCGCTATTCGGCACGACTCCCAAATCTGTGATGAACTTCTTCAACCAGACTCCCTCCTTTGCTGCATCTGATGCAGCAATGTACTCCGCCTCTGTGGTCGAGTCAGCAGTGGTATCTTGCTTGGAACTCTTCCAGCACACTGCTCCTCCATTCAAGGTGTACACATACCCTGAATTCGACTTGCTATCATCGACCTCAGACTAAAAACTTGAGTCAGTGTAGCCTTTAACTTTAAGGCTATTACCTCCATATACTAGTAAAAGATCCTTAGTCCTTCTCAAGTACTTAAGGATACACTTTACTGCTTTCCAGTGCTCCAAGCCTGGATCCGCCTGGTACCTGCTCGTGACACTCAGAGCATGCGCTATATCAGGCCTAGTACATAGCATGGCATACATGATAGACCCTATTGCTGAGGCATAAGGTATCATATCCATGTTCGCCCTTTATTCTGGAGTCTTTGGGGACATACTCGTAGAAAGCGATATCCCATGTCTCATCGGTATGAGACCTCTCTTGGAATTTTCCATGCCAAACCTTTTGACAATAGTTTCTATGTACCTGGACTGGGACAAGCCAAGCATCCTCTTGGATCTCTCTCTATAGATTCTAATCCCCAAGATATAAGATGCTTCCCCTAAGTCCTTCATGGAGAAGTGTCTAGATAACCAAGCATTTACTGTGGATAGCATTCCTATGTCATTCCCAATGATGAGGATGTCATCCACATATAACACCAAAAAGGTGATAGCGCTCCCACTTACCTTTCTGTATACACAAGGCTCATCTTCGTTCTTAACGAAGTCATAAGATCTGATTGCCTCATCAAATCTTATGTTCCAACTTCGGGAAGCCTGCTTTAGTCCATAAATGGATCTAAGCAACCTACACACCTTATCTGGGCAGTTCTTGGACACGAATCCCTCAGGTTGCTTTAGTCCTCTTCGAGGTTCCCGTTGAGGAATGCAGTTTTCACATCCATATGCCAGATCTCATAATCATAGTGTGCTGCAATAGCCAATAGAATTCTGATGGATTTTAGCATTGCTACGGGTGAGAAAGTTTCGTCGTAGTCAACACCTTACCTTTGACGATACCCCTTAGCCACTAGCCTTGCTTTATAGGTCTCTACCTTTCCATCTACTCCGATCTTTTTCTTAAAGATCCACTTGCAACCGATGGGTACAATACCTTTGGGCGCATCAACTAGGTTCCAAACCTTATTGGAGTACATAGAATCCATCTCAGAATTCATGGCTTTTTGCCACTTCCCGGAGTCTATACTCATAATAGCCTCCTCGTAGGTCTAAGGATCAATATCCTCTACATCCTCTCCTCTAATATGTCCCACATATCTCTCAGGAGGATGGGATACTCTATCAGACCTGCGTAAAGTTGATACTTGTGTATTAGGTACCTGAACAGACTCGGGCTGTAGAGTGGTGCTTGAGCTTGGCTCTCCAACCTCGCTCAATTCTATCATTCTCCCACTGTCTCCGTCAAGAATGTGTTCCTTCTCAAGGAACACTGCTCTCTTAGGGGTATCCCACAAATATGCATCGCTCTGTCCTTGATTCTAACTTATCGGGGTTGTGTCTTTTAACGTGGGCAGGGCAGCCACAAATCTTAACAACCTTAAGATTGTTAGGATCGAGAGCACTAAGAGGGGGGGGGTGAATTAGTGCAGCGGATATTTTTCAGCGATTAAAAAAACGAAAGCTGCGTTCGTTCGATAAAGACTATTTTGATGCAAAAGCCAATTCTAAGATTACTTATGATTAAGTGCAGTTTATGTTTAAACACAGTTAGTGTCTAAACGCAGTTTGCGTCTAAATGCAGATTGCGTCTAAACTCAGATTGCGTCTAAGCGCAGTTTGCGTCTTAGCGCAGATTGCGTCTAAGCGCAGATTGCGTCTAAACGCAGATTGCGTCTAAGCGCAGATTGCGTCTAAACACAGTTTGCATCTAGAAGCAGTTTAAGCAGAAGTATAAAGACAATGTGCTGCTGTTGTACAGCTCAAAAAGTAATCTGCAAAAAACAGATTTACGTCTAAACGCAGATTTACGTCTAGACGCAGATTTACGTCTAAACGCAGATTTACGTTTTAAACGCAGATTTACGTCTGAACTTTGAAACTCATTTGTATACTCGTAGAAGGCCGTATGCAATTGAAATCAAGATGTAAACGTGAACTGAGATCTGATGATTGTGCGAGGAAAGCCGATTTACGTCTAAATGCAGTTTTACGTCTAAATGTTGAAACTCGTTCGTAAAATTGTAGAGGACAGTTTGCAGTTATCAATAGGATCAAAATGTAAGTGTAAACTGCAAAGAAACTCGTTCGTAAAAGCACGGAAGACAGTTCTGCAGAATCAAACGTAAACGTAAACTGTAATGTACGAAAATACGAATTTACGTCTGAATGCATATTCGGAAGAACAGCACTTAGAACTTGTTCGTGAAAGCGCAGAGAGCAGTAGTAATGAAGGAGGTTTGCAGTAATGATAAAGTGCTCAAAAATAAACGCAAACCAGAGATTTAGAGTGGTTCGGTCAGCCTTGACCTACTCCACTTTTGGCTTCCTCCACCGACGAGGTCGCCGACGTCAACTAGGGGCCTTCCTTCAATAGGCGAAGGCCAAACTGCCCTTTTACAGTTTCTCTCCTTTTGACAGGCTCAGGAGACAACCTTTACAGACCTTTCTCTCCTCACTTTACAACTGAAAACTTGAAGAACAGAAGGAGGAGACTTAAAGGCTTTACAACACTTTTGAGCTCTTAGAATCACAGAAAAGATCAAGATTTCGGTGTAGGTCTGTTGCTCTTTCTGTGCTGAATGGGTGGGGTATTTATAGGCCCCAACCCAGTTCAAATTTGGAGCTCAAAACCATCAAATCCCGGAATTCCGGGATCAGGCGGTTGCACCTCTGACTGGAGAGGTTGCACCGCCTGGCAGAGCTCGAAGACCGAGCTCAGGCGGTGCCACCTCTCTGTCAGGGAGGTTGAACCGCCCAGTCTAGCTCGAAGACTGAGCTCAGGCGGTGCCACCTCTCTGTCAGGGAGGTTGCACCTCTTTCACTATTTCAGCTCACTTGGTTTGGCTCCAAACTTGGTCCAAACCAGTCCGAACTTGGGCCTAATTGGCCCCTACTTGGGTTATAGGATTAACACTTAATCCTAACCCTAATTAACGTGCTAACTATGAATTTAAAGACATTTTCTAAGCTATTACAAAGTCCGCAAGTCAAGACTTCTTCTGGCGAGCTTCCGGCAAACTTCCGACGGTCTTCCGATGAACTCTCGGAAACCATTCTGCGGACTCCCGGCAAGCTCCTAGACTTCACGATTTGATCTTAGCGAGTTCCAACGAGCTTCTTCGGCAAGCTCCGATCTTTCTCGGCGAGCTCCGCGAACTTCCAACGAACCTTCCGGCGAGCTTCCGAAAAACCCTTCGGCAAGCTCCCAACTCATTCTCGGCTAGTTCCGGTAGCATTCCCGACGAACCTTCGGACTTCCGTCGAACTCTCGAACTCGCAACAAATCCTTCGCGCTTGACTCCAACACTTTGTTTCGCGTTATGTCTTCATCGTTATCATAGTTAATCCTGCACAACAAAACAAAACTTCGATCGAGACAATTAATCCTAAGCAATTTACCCAAGTTGTCCGGCATGTCATTGGTCTCTCGACGCTTCGTCCGATTCTTCGGCGCATCGTCCTCTCCTGCAGCCTATTGCCCAATCGGCCAGTTGACTCCGCAACTCCGATATCCTTGGCACAATACCCGCTCTTCTTGGCCCGATGCCCGAGTCCACGGCCCGAAGCCTTCTGTCGATACGTCGACCGATCCACCGGCCCGACGTCCAATCTTCTGACATGTTCCTTCGGCACAACATGATTTTCCTGCTTTAATTGTCTCATCCTGATCGAAGCATCCTGCGTAACTCAAAACGCATATAAACATATATCAAGTAGTTTCATTATCAAAATACGAGATTCAATATTCTCCCCCTTTTTGATGATGACAACTACTTGATGACGGAGTTAAACTTAACTCCCGGAGTTTAAACAAACTCCCCCTATCAATATGTCATATTGATAGAAACTCTTAGATTCAAAAATCTAAGCAACATGTCATCATAAACGGAGTTAACCTTAACTCCCAGAGTTTAAACAAACTCCCCCTATCAATATGCCATATTGATAGAACCTTGAATTCAAACTGAATTCAAGTCATTGCAATATTCATCATGAATACTTGCAACACGTCAACATGAACATATGCATAAACTTATGCATCACATGTCATGTCATCAACATACTTCTCCCCCTTTGTCATCAACAAAAAGGAGAAGTACCACAATCAAGTGTTTGTAATATAAGTTCAACTTATTGCATGAAAAACATATTATCAAGTTTTATCATCATGCAGTTTTGAAGCCAAAAAATTTAGCAAATGTTACATCATGCTTAGAATATTCAGGCTATCAAGTTTTAGATATACAAGTTTTACAGCATACAAGATAGCACTTTTAGAACATGCAAGCTAGCAGTTTTGAGATGTTCAAGAAAGCAACTCTTGCTTCTTGAGATATGCAAATTTGTCAAGTTTTGCTAGATGTGCAAGTTAGCATTTTTGCCTCTTGAGATAGGCAAGATAGCACATATGCTTCTTTTGAGATAGCAACTTTTCGCTTCTCTTTAGACTACAAGCTAGCAATTTTTACGATATACAAGTTTCGCAATATACAAGCTAGCAAAAACTTCGAAAGCAAATGCAAGATAACTTTCTTGTGTAGGCTCATGATTATTGCTTCCTATTGTAATGTGCAGGTTGCAAGTCTTGCTTCTTGAGATATTCAAGATAGTGATTTTCAAGAAGACAATTTTTGCTTCTTGAAATAAGCAAGTTAGCAATCAAGTTTTTGCATCTTCTTGACTTGTGCAAGCTAGCTATCTCCCCCTTTGTCATTGTCAAAAAGAAAGGAAGAATACAGTTTTGTAGTTTTTTTTTTTCTTTTACAACGATTTCAAAATCATGACAAAGGATGAATAATCAAGTTATGAATGTCAAGACAATTTTTCATCATGAATATTTTATCATTGCATGCATCGTTATCATAGGTTGAAGTATTACATGCATAATTTCATATCACCATTCATAATTACATTAATGTTTCAATATAGCAATTTCTTCTCAAAGTGTGTAACTTAGCACTCATAACATTTTAAATCATGATTTACATCATATGCAACACATCACATCATAATTAGAAAGCACAAGTATTGCATGCATAATTGCACATCATAAATGTTTCATATCATGATGGTATCAATTTTGTCAAATTATATCCTACCATGCATGATCAAAACTTCTCCCCATTTTATCATTGAAAACAAGAAGAAAGTAGGGGGTAGAGCATAAAAGTGTTAAATATTTCAATCATTTCAAGGCATCATAGATTAAGTTATGATTCGTGATTCATCATAAAGCAAGTTAGTTTTCAATCATCACATAAGGCATTTAAGGAATTTTTGAAACATAGGAGAATGATTAATTTAAGCATACAATGTTTTAATTCAAGTCATGAATATCAATGCTTTCATATTGTGAGTATCAATTCATGAATACCACAGGATATTATTTGTGACTTCAATTTTGCAAGATCAAGATTATGATTTAGATAAAACTTATTCAAATCAAATCATTAACTTGAAATTCATAATCAAGTCATTAAAATTAATTTCGAGATTCACAAAATATCATGAAATCATTAATCTCGATCAGATGGGAAAAGCATTTTTTAAGAGATTCTTTTTCATCTAATCATGCCTTAGTCTTTATATGCCAAATTAAGATAAGCATGAATGTTCAAGACAAAAGGCAAAGAAATCTTGTTATTTCTATATTATGAAATATATGATATCAAGGCTCATGATTCATTTGAAAAGATATAGTACAAATAGCAACTTGAAACATTATTATCAAGATCACATTTTAAAATATTCCAAGTTTTAAGATATTAATATGACACTTCATTGAATTCTAAGAAATCAAAAGACAAGTTGCATTTCATTTGAAGAACTCCTTTTTGATAAGCATAATGAACGATCTTGATTTATAACGAGCTTCATGTTATAATTATCAAGATCATGATTTTAATAATTATTCTCTTTAGCAATGAATCACAAAAGCACTTTATTTTTGCATAAGAAATCTCATTGTATTATGATTTATAAATTCTTTTTCTGCACATGAATCATAGGAGATATGTATGTGAAACAAATCTTTGCAAGCAAAAATACTATCATTCATATTTCAAGATGGAATTTATAAGCAGGGATCATTTCATCAAATCTATTTTAGAAAATTATTTTTCATAAGTGTATGAGTAAATCCGATTGTTAGGATACCACTTGTTAAGTGAATCCGAAAATGAAATTAACACTTTCATATATTCAGACATGATTTTTGCTATAGATTTTGAATTTAAATCATGAAGATCAAACAAGCTCATGATCATGAATAACTTAAAATCTCATGCATAAAATTGTTAATCATTGTATCATAACCATTTAATATTATTATGCATTACTTTAAATCAAACGTGATTTCATTCAACAATGTTAATCAAACATGATACATATTATTACTTCTTAACCATGATTTCATATTTTCAATCAAAATAATTTTGTTTATTTATCATAAAATATGCAATATTATCATTTTCGAAATTACTAGCATGATCATAATTTTGTAATTTTTTTTTTAACATGTAATTTTCAAGAAAATTAATTCTAAACTAAAAAAGAAAACTACATCATGAAAGCATCAAGTAATTTCAAAATAAACCAAAGGCATTACCTCAACGTTGTAGGCTGTTAAGGCGTAGTTTGCCGCCTCGCTTTTGTTGATTTTTTCTTCGTCTTCGGAGGAGCTCGATTCATCCCAATTTTTGTTCTTCTTCTTGCGTTTAAAGCAAGTAGTTCCATTCTTTTTGCTTTTTAATTTTCGTTTCATTTGTAGTTTAAGTTCACCATCACTTGAGCTTATGCTCGAGTGGTCTTCAAATGTTCTATGTCCCAAATCCTTCCTGTTCTTTGGAAGGTTGTTTTGTTCATCATTGTCCTCATCACTTGAGTCATCGCTCAAGTGGCATTCATTTGTCCAGAGTTCCAAATCCTTCCTGTTCTTTGGAAGGTGATTGTGTTCAACATGTTCATCATGTGCATTGTGCACCATTTCATATGTCATCAATGAACCAATTAGTTCTTCAAGTGGTAAGTTGTTTAGGTTTTTAGCTTCTTGAATAGCAGTTACTTTTGAATCCCAAGTTTTAGAAAGTGAGCGCAAAACTTTGTTAACGAGTTCAAAATCCGAAAAGCTTTTACCAAGTGATTTTAAACCATTGACGACATCCGTAAAACGGGTGTACATGTCAACAACGGTTTCGCTTGGTTTCATATGAAAAAGCTCGAAATCATGCAGTAAAATATTAACTTTCGAGTCTTTGACTCTACTAGTTCCCTCGTGCGTGATTTCAAGAGTGCGCCAAATATCGAAAGCCGTTTCGCACAAAGAAACCCGATTGAACTCATTTTTGTCCAAAGCGCAAAATAAGGCATTCATAGCCTTTGCGTTTAAAGAAAAATACTTCTTCTCCAAATCCGACCATTCGTTCATCAGTTTGGAGGGAAGTTGAAAACCGTTTTCAACAATATTCCATAAATCCAGATTCAGAGAAATCAAGAAAACTCTCATTCGAGTTTTCCAATAAGTGTAGTCCAATCCGTTAAAGAACGGTGGACGAACAACCGATAAGCCCTCTTGAAGAGCCATTTCTCTCGGGTGTAAATCCGAAATGAGAAATACCCCGCTCTGATACCAATTGTTAGGATCGAGAGCACTAAGAGGGGGGGGGTGAATTAGTGCAGCGGATATTTTTCAGCGATTAAAAAAACGAAAGCTGCGTTCGTTCGATAAAGACTATTTTGATGCAAAAGCCGATTCTAAGATTACTTATGATTAAGTGCAATTTATGTTTAAACACAGTTAGCGTCTAAACGCAGTTTGCGTCTAAATGCAGATTGCGTCTAAACTCAGATTGCGTCTAAGCGCAGTTTGCGTCTTAGCGCAGATTGCGTCTAAGCGCAGATTGCGTCTAAACGCAGATTGCGTCTAAGCGCAGATTGCGTCTAAACACAGTTTGCGTCTAGAAGCAGTTTAAGCAGAAGTATAAAGACAATGTGCTGCTGTTGTACAGCTCAAAAAGTAATCTGCAAAAAATAGATTTACGTCTAAACGCAGATTTACGTCTAGACGCAGATTTACGTCTAAACGCAGATTTACGTTTTAAACGCAGATTTACGTCTGAACTTTGAAACTCGTTTGTATACTCACAGAAGGCCGTATGCAGTTGAAATCAAGATGTAAACGTGAACTGAGATATGATGATTGTGCGAGGAAAGCCGATTTACGTCTAAATGCAGTTTTACGTCTAAATGTTGAAACTCGTTCGTAAAATTGTAGAGGACAGTTTGCAGTTATCAATAGGATCAAAATGTAAGTGTAAACTGCAAAGAAACTCGTTCGTAAAAGCACGGAAGACAGTTCTGCAGAATCAAACGTAAACGTAAACTGTAATGTACGAAAATACGAATTTACGTCTGAATGCAGATTCGGAAGAACAGCACTTAGAACTTGTTCGTGAAAGCGCAGAGAGCAGTAGTAATGAAGGAGGTTTGCAGTAATGATAAAGTACTCAAAAATAAACGCAAACCAGAGATTTAGAGTGGTTCGGTCAGCCTTGACCTACTCCACTTTTGGCTTCCTCCACCGACGAGGTCGCCGACGTCAACTAGGGGCCTTCCTTCAATAGGCGAAGGCCAAACTGCCCTTTTACAGTTTCTCTCCTTTTGACAGGCTCAGGAGACAACCTTTACAGACCTTTCTCTCCTCACTTTACAACTGAAAACTTGAAGAACAGAAGGAGGAGACTTAAAGGCTTTACAACACTTTTGAGCTCTTAGAATCACAGAAAAGATCAAGATTTCGGTGTAGGTCTATTGCTCTTTCTGTGCTGAATGGGTGGGGTATTTATAGGCCCCAACCCAGTTCAAATTTGGAGCTCAAAACCATCAAATCCCGGAATTCCGGGATCAGGCGGTTGCACCTCTGACTGGAGAGGTTGCACCGCCTGGCAGAGCTCGAAGACCGAGCTCAGGCGGTGCCACCTCTCTGTCAGGGAGGTTGAACCGCCCAGTCTAGCTCGAAGACTGAGCTCAGGCGGTGCCACCTCTCTGTCAGGGAGGTTGCACCTCTTTCACTATTTCAGCTCACTTGGTTTGACTCCAAACTTGGTCCAAACCAGTCCGAACTTGGGCCTAATTGGCCCCTACTTGGGTTATAGGATTAACACTTAATCCTAACCCTAATTAACGTGCTAACTATGAATTTAAAGACATTTTCTAAGCTATTACAAAGTCCGCAAGTCAAGACTTCTTCTGGCGAGCTTCCGGCAAACTTCCGACGGTCTTCCGATGAACTCTCGGAAACCATTCTGCGGACTCCCGGCAAGCTCCTAGACTTCACGATTTGATCTTAGCGAGTTCCAACGAGCTTCTTCGGCAAGCTCCGATCTTTCTCGGCGAGCTCCGCGAACTTCCAACGAACCTTCCGGCGAGCTTCCGAAAAACCCTTCGGCAAGCTCCCAACTCATTCTCGGCTAGTTCCGGTAGCATTCCCGACGAACCTTCGGACTTCCGTCGAACTCTCGAACTCGCAACAAATCCTTCGCGCTTGACTCCAACACTTTGTTTCGCTTTATGTCTTCATCGTTATCATAGTTAATCCTGCACAACAAAACAAAACTTCGATCGAGACAATTAATCCTAAGCAATTTACCCAAGTTGTCCGGCATGTCATTGGTCTCTCGACGCTTCGTCCGATTCTTCGGCGCATCGTCCTCTCCTGCAGCCTATTGCCCAATCGGCCAGTTGACTCCGCAACTCCGATATCCTTGGCACAATACCCGCTCTTCTTGGCCCGATGCCCGAGTCCACGGCCCGAAGCCTTCTGTCGATACGTCGACCGATCCACCGGCCCGACGTCCAATCTTCTGACATGTTCCTTCGGCACAACATGATTTTCCTGCTTTAATTGTCTCATCCTGATCGAAGCATCCTGCGTCACTCAAAACGCATATAAACATATATCAAGTAGTTTCATTATCAAAATACGAGATTCAACAAAGATCAGGCTTCTTCCCTTTCCATATCTCATATGGTGTAGACACTACCGACTTAGTTGGAACTCTGTTCAGAAGGTAAGCTGCGGTTTCTAGGGCATATCCCCAGAATGAGATGGGCAGGTCAGCGAAACTCATCATGGACCGTACCATATCTAATAAAGTACGATTTCTCCTTTCAGAGACACCATTGAGCTGAGGTGTGTAAGGAGGTGTCCATTGGGATAATATCCCATGGTCCTTGAGGAACTGAGTAAACTCTGTACTTAAGTATTCACCTCCTCGATCTGATCGAAGAGTTTTGATACTCTTTCCAGTCTGGTTCTCCACCTCATTCTTATACTCTCTGAATTTCTCAAAGGCCTCGGACTTGTACTTCATTAAGTACACATATCCATACCTTGAGAAATCATCAGTAAATATAATGAAGTAGGAGTAACCTCCAATGGCATGAGTTGACATGGGTCCACATACATCACTATGTATGAGTTCCAATAACTCAGTGGCTCTCTCTCCAGTTCTACTAAATTGAGATTTGGTCAGTTTTCCACGAATGCAAGGCTCACAAGTTGCATATAACACATAGTCGAATAGATCTAGATATCCATCATTTAGCAACTTTTGAATCCTTCTTTCATGGATGTGACCTAGCCTACAATGCCACAGGTATGCACTGTTCAACTCATCTTGTTTCCTTTTGGACACATTTACATTCATGATATGTGGAGTGGTGTCTAACATAAATAAACCATTATGCAATGTTCCTTTCGTGATGATCTTATCATCTAATAATATCGAACAACCATTGTTCTCAAAAACAAATTTATATCCACTAACGGTTAAACATGAAATGGAGATAATGTTTTTGATAATAGAAGGAACAAAATAACATGCATCTAATGCAATAAAAGCTCCATTAGGCAGATGTAGGGCGACCTCGCCAACAGCTAATACAGCAACTTTTGCTCCATTACCCATCTTGAGGTCCATCTCGCCTCTCTCTAGTCTCCTAGGCCTTGCCAGAACTTGCAACGAATTGCATATATGATAAGCACTACTGGTATCCAATACCCATGTGTTATCATAAGAGTCTGACATATGGAGACTGATCATGAATGTACTTGAAGCTTCATCAAGCTTTTGTTTCGCCCTTTCTGCAAGGTACTCTTTGCAGTTTCTCTTCCAGTACCCATCTTTACCACAGTGCAAGCACTGGCCTTTGTCCTTTGTTGGGTCTTTCTTAGCAACCTTTGCTTTACCTTGTTTGCCCTTGCCCTTTCCCTTCTTAAGGGACCTTTCTGCTTTCCTTTTCTTTCTGGTCTCACCAGTGTAGAGAACTGGCTTCTCTTTCTTAATAGTACTCTCTGCCTCCCTCAACATATTGAGGAGCTCTGGGAGAGTCACCTCAAGCTTGTTCATATTAAAATTCATTATGAACTGTGAAAAGGAATCTGGTAGGGACTGAAGCACAATGTCCACACACAAGTTATCCTCTAGGACCATTCCTAGACCTGTGAGTTTCTCTATCCACTCAATCATCTTTAGGACATGGTTCTGAACCGGTGTCCCCTCAGTCATCCTAGCGCGGAAAAGGCTCTTGGATATCTCATATCGTTGAGTCCTTCCCTGTTCCTCAAACAATTTGCGGACATGTAGGAGAATGGATCTGGCATCCATCTTTTCATGTTGTCTCTGTAACTCTGGAGTCATAGAGCCCAACATATAGCACTGAGCAAGAATGGAGTCATCAATGTACTTCACGTAGCGAGCGATCTCATCCTCGCTTGCCCCTTCTTCGGGCGTAGGCATCACTGTATCAAGGACGTACACGATTTTCTCCGCTGTGAGAACAATTCTCAAGTTACGGAGCCAATCCGTATAATTTGGACCAGTGAGGCGGTTGACATCAAGTATGCCACGTAAGGGATTTGAAAGCGACATTTTCTAAAAATAAAGATGTAGCAGAAATGAATAACATGCAGATTTTGCAAGAAATAAACTATCAAGATATGGACTTCTATCTTAATATGCTCCCACTATTTTACTAACGAGTCACGCGACACTCTCAGCACGTGAAACGGAAGTCTCCGGCAGACTTCTAGTGGGGATCAGGATCCAATCAGCGTCTTAGTGTAACCTCGAGAGACTCGACCAATGACACTAAGCCTAAAAGGTAGGCAACTCTTGCCGATCACAACTCCTTGTGATTCCCGTCCTGTTCGGCCTCCGAATCACCATGGCCTCGAGGGACTCGACCAACCATGATGCTCGGTTAAGTCAACACCTTCGTTACAAGATGAGTTTGATTTGATGATATATCCTCGAGGGACTCGACCAAGCATACCATGCCCTCAGGTCACCGGTGACATCTCTATGTCGTAAGCAAGATAGCGAATCACGATATAGGTGAGTCTCGAGGGACTCAACCAACTTAACCTACACCGGGAATTGGTTCCTACTTATAATGATGAAAGACCACGTGGGTCAATCTAATTACCTCACATTTACCGACTTAATATTATCGAGAGATGTTTCTATGATTTGGTCTCCTATGACATGTCACACATATACATATTTAATATATATCTACATCGCATGCAAATATATATACATATCTAGTATGTGTATAAGCAATCACACAAGATGATCATTGACCACAACCTAATATGATTAGGCCCGAGCCAGTAAGCCTAATCACTCACATCAAGATCTATGTGTGCAACGGTGCATCTCCATGCCCTGTGATCGTCCATCTCGTCCTCGTCGGTTCTGTCGACATCTTGATGCATCTTCATGCATCACGATCGTCCGTCTCGTGGGTTCCGCTATCGCATCCACGCTCCCGCTGCGCCTCCTCATGTGATTACAACTTAATCATAGGCACGTAGGCCCGACAATAAACGAGAAATATAATGGAGGCTCGCAGACCTCAATAATAATAATCACAAGTACACACATCACACGATCCATGATCATCCGTCCACACATCATACATCACATGTATAAATAATCATCATCATGTAGGACTACTAGATAATAATAAATAATAATAATCAACTAAACCTTTTAATTAATTAATATTTTATGAAATCAGGGACATGTAGGGAATTTCTTAAATCCTAAGGGTATTTTCATAATTTGGACAAAAGAGAGAAACTGAAATTTCTCAAATTCACAAGGGCAAAACTATCCTTTTGCCCAAAACCCTAATTCCCTCTGCTGCTGCCGCCGCCGCCACCCTGCTGGCGGCGACCTGTGCAGCGGGGCGAGGGCGCTGACCTCGCCTGCAGGCGGCACGCCCGCTGGCGGCGCTGCCAATGCAGGTGAGTGCCCCCGCGGGCGGTTCTGCCGGTAGGGCAACGCCCGCAGGCGGTGCTGTCCCGCCGGGCCACTGCCCTTGTGGGGGGGGGGGGGGGGGGGGGGGGGGGGGTTTCGCCCGCGGGAGCAGCGACGGCAGGCGCCGCTGCCCTACGGCGCCTCACCCCGTGGGAGAAGCGGTCGCAGGCGCCTCTACCCGCGGGCTGCCAGCCCCGCCGGACGCAAGCCTGCTACAACCAGGCCGCCGACCGGCTGCTGCAGACGCAGCCCCTGTGTTGCCAGCCTTCGGTTGTGCTGCACGCACGCAGATTGAGGGCAGCAACTGTTGCTGCCCTTCCTAGTTTTTGCATCAACGATTTTGACGTCAAAATTCTTCCTAAACACAACACACGCAGTTCAAAACCAATCATTCGCACGAACAACCTGGCTCTGATACCACTGTTGGGAAATCTTGGGGGCGACATCACATGCGCAGTGGAAGAACAAGAAAATAAAATCCCCGATTCCCAAAAGGATGTTCGTCATCGTGCGAAGATTGGTGCGCAAAATCCGCGAAACTTAAAACTGCGTATAGAGTAGATTATATTACCTAGGGAGATCGTATATCCTTGTTTCCTTACAGATCCTTAGGAGAGGGTGAAGGAGTTCAAGCGTCCTCCTCGCTAGCGGTGATCCACACAGCAGGGTTGCGACGACGCTCCTCAAAACTCCAGGCCTACTCTGAGGTGGAGAGAGAGAGGAGAATAGGAAAGGCAAGCAAATGCTCTAGCCCATGAGGCTCTGAATCCCTCCTATTTATAGAGGTCCCCTGTCAAACCCTAATGGGTCCTCCCTAGTGGGTATTGGATCTGCATCTAATAAGACAAGGGCTCCGTCGGATATCTCATATCCGAACCTCTACTCATCGCAATGCCTACCATATGTGTGTGACCCTCTAAGCCTAATATCGAGCTGGCCGTGAGTCATACCTGTCAGAACTCCTTCTAACTCAGTGAATTATTATCTCTGTAATAATTCACTCGACTCATCGACTACGGATGTACTGGGCCACTACGCCGTAGTCCCCAGACGATACAGGGGAATCCAATCTATTGGACATGTCTGTCCTCAGTTACCGTGTACCTATAGTCCCTCATCCATCTAATATCCCAAAGACCGTATATCGAGCATGGTGCTGTCAGACCCATACGGTTTCTACTCGAGTCTCGTTCTAATCGGATTCTCCCGGAGAACTCTTTCTCAATCAACCCGAATGACCCTGGCCAGGGATTTGTTTGAGCAAGAACACATGGGATATTCCTCTCATGACGCCGAGAGTGGATGATCCTCTATCGACACTCAATAGCCCTCGTAAGGTCGACTATCACTCCCAATGACCAGTTGTACTAGATCTGGGACAGCCAAACCTATAAGTCTGGTATCAAAGAGTGGAGCACTCATACAGGACATCCTTGGTGTCTCAAGTCTAAGGACCAGATACACCACTAGGACTACGGAATCGCTGTCTGACAATAAGACATCATCAACCATCCAACATTCCGTAAGCGGATCAATTAGTGAACTCATTCTCCAATGAGCACCTGTACTGTATCCCTAGTGTCCCTACACGAGCGGCTATGAGACCAACTGCATCCATCATATGGACGGGTATACAGCACACCAGTCTGTCCGGTTATCACGATGTCTCTCTCGAGTAACCTATAACCGGGATTATTTAGGATATGTGTTTAAAGGTGAATCGATCTCATTATCGTGATCTCATCACGATCCGATTCTCATTGCACAAATCCAAGGACATCACAATATATATATATATATATATATATATATATATATATATATATATATATATATATATATATATATATATATATATATATGCAATAGTTATAAAGTGATATATGCCAAAATATAATAAGCAAAAAGATTTTGTATCAAGTCACACGTGCCATCACTCACATGATTGGCTTGCTGGGCACCTATGACTAGCAGAAAGGGACCAAGAAGATGGAGCATGCAGAGGCAAACTCAAAGTACCAAGACAAGGCTGAAGGGTAGAGGCCAAGAAACTTCGTAAGACTGGTGTTAATGAGCTTCTCATCAAAATAGCCGAAAGTGAAGGACTTCGAGTTGTGCAAGAGTGCACGACCAAGGAACAAAGCAGGCAGTATGCAGTGTTGTACCTTTGCTACTCAATGGAGTAGGCGGCAGGGTTGATGGAGAAGACAGCACAATCCCAAAGGAGACCAAAACTATTATAGATTTACTCCAAGTTGGGGTGAAAACTTCTTGCATTCCAGAAGTTCGATGACATTGAGAAGGTGAATCACAGTAGCTAACTCAACGCAAGGAGTGTAAATACTTCAAGTGCTTCAGAAGTGTGAGCAAAGAGCAGGTGAAGGCCAGTAATCAACTCGATGCATGAAGTACAACCCTCGAGGAGGCGGGCGAAGTCAAGTAACCTTTGCCTTCTCAACTCTTGTGGGTGAAACTGAGTACCTCAATTCTTTTATCTATCCAGTAGAGGAGCTCTACACAAGTTCAAAAACCCTTCGAAGATAATGGAAGACAATAGTTGTCAAATCTTCATTAATGGTGATCAGTGCTACTGAGAGTAGATTATCCGCTTCATTTCCCAACAGAATGACAATCGAAAGTGGAAGTGATGTTAATCTACTTGGAAGTGACAACTACGTGAAAGAAGAGTCGATGGGCAAATTTGGTGGAGGAAGGACCCAAAACTTCAAAAGTTTACGAGGCGATGCTCGTTAAAGCTCCAACAAGCATCCACCCAATTCAAGCAGCATGAGACATTTGAGAGACTAGCGTATAGTAAGGATGGTCTTTTCTTTCATCTGAAGGATCCGCAGGAACCAACTGGGATCAACACAACTCAGCCAACCCCACACTAGAGTCAGAGTCATTGGCGAGTTGAAGCAGCATGGTGGATCAAAAGTTCGACTACTCAACAACAACAGTAGAGAGCAACTAGGAGCCAAGAGGTGCATTACAACTGAAGCGGAAGATTGAAGACTCAGCAAAGGTGGAGAGTTGCAGTATTGGCAAAGGCTTCGACGAGGACGTCGAAGGAATAAAATGGGAGAGAATGTCACAGAAAAAATTCTAAACATGATGTTTGATGTAATGCTTAGGTATGTCCGTGTCTTTTGGCTTGTTCATGCTTTGCACAATATGTAGAGGGATGGTCGAAGGCTTAACAACCCCATTTTAGTTGGGTTTGGTGGCCTTTTTAGGCTTGTAAATAAAGGTTGTATCATGTGGACACTTGTGAGAGATATTCGGTCTATAGTGGACCATTTTGACCCTTTGTTGTGTAATCATTCAGAGCTTGTAAAGTGTGTTTGTAATTTGCATTGGCTGTGAAGTGTTTTCGGAAATGTTTACTTGTGGATCCCGAGTGAGGCGTTTTCTCTAGCCCGTTTTCTCTTTTGTAGGTCCTAAGGGACCATGGGAGGTTTCGGGGAGGCTGGCCTTTACGGACGGACACGCAAGGGTGTTGCATGACTTAAGCAAAACCAGCTAAGTCCGTAACATTGCATCGACGCCGATGTAATCGTCGAGTGACGTCGATGCAGA
Source organism: Musa acuminata AAA Group (assembly GCF_036884655.1). Classification (NCBI taxonomy): domain Eukaryota; kingdom Viridiplantae; phylum Streptophyta; class Magnoliopsida; order Zingiberales; family Musaceae; genus Musa; species Musa acuminata. The sequence continues at coordinate 19,662,844 of NC_088348.1, forward strand.
TATAGAGCGTCAGCATTTTCGTCGACGCGTCACCTCTCATCACCACTCTCCTTATCACCAATAGCCACTCGTGACCCCATTGGCACTGTCCTCCGCCACCATTGAAAACGTAACTGGGATGTTGAAATTATCTTTTTACCCATCGTTTTCGTGCTTCCGTCAGTAAAATCGATAGTATTAGGAAAAATAAAGCTAGATGTTTTATTTTTGTAACTATAGGGAATTAAATGTAAATTTTTTGTCTAGGGATCAGGATGCTAAAGAGGGATAACGACATGTGGTAATATGTAATTGGCCCTAATGACACAGACCTTTACAATTTTGATTGTTGATATCTTATGTATTGCTAGATGCATACCTTTTAGTGCTTAATAATTTTCTCTTTTTTCAATTTTTTGTAAAATATGATATTTTATTTTTTTCTTTAATGTTGTTTTTTTATTTTTATATAATTTTATATTTTCTGATTTTTTTAGTTGATCATATGGTCAAACAGGTTGACACTCACAAAATCTTTCTATATGTTTTAAATATTCTTCGTATATATTAGCTTAATGATTTTATATCTTTATTCTTGAATATGCAGTCGGACCAATTGACCCATCAATCCAACTAGTGATCCAGTGATCAAGGTTTGGCCAGGATTGCCCGGTCCATTGTATGATAAGTACAAGCATTAGAGCATCTAATGATGAGCCATTCAAAGATCATTTCTCTTAATAAAGAAGTCATCCAAATTTAATTTGTCCCACCAGAAAGACTGTTGTGAAGTCGGCCATTGGCATGACACTCTTCCTTTATGGGTGGAAACTGTCCTAAGATTTCAATAGTTATATGAACTATAAAGAGAATCATGTCAAATATAGTGACTTTTGTGCTATTGACATTTGACATCATAAATAGTATCCAATGTGAACTAAAATTTAAGGGTAATATAAGATCTAAAACACAATAAAAGTTCTGTTTTGTAACATTCTCCGTATTATGAAATCAGATACATTTATAAGTCTATTTTCCTTCACTAAACATTGAATTTTCTAACAAATAATGCAGCGTTTTTTAGACACATATAGATTGAATTGTATAGAACTGGGTATTGTAATTTACAATTTTATGCGAATTAAAAATGGTTGCTATTAGTTTAACCTAAACAACATTTGCAACGTGAACAATTTTCATTGCCATGTTGCAAACACCTCTCTTTCTACTGCTTGCCACTCCAAAGTATAGGAATTGAGTTTCCTTTGATTGATTGATTGAGTCAGTGGGAAAGTGGAAATGTGAGCTGGAGAACCATTTTGGTTTATAAAGAATTTTAGAAGAGTTTATTCTAGGTAAAAAAATAAGCAAAAATCATTACTTAGTTGGCCTATAAGCTTTAAGAGTTGTGTGGAAAAATGAAAAGTCTTTTGGTCTTTTAAGGAGTTAACCTCGGGACTCTACTTTACTTTTATATTAAGTGCACTTCTGACTTTTTCAGTTATGATAAGTTTTTTTAAAGCTACTTTAAGTCTCCTAGAAGTCACATTTTAGGTTTCCCAAGGACCAAAAGGTATGCAAGTTCCTTAAAAGCCAAAAGATAAAATCTATAAGGTTACTCTTAGGAGGTTACTCTTGGGAATCATTTTCTTCATTTGATTATCTATACTAAGGCTCCTAAACCCCTATATCAATGGATAAAACACTTCATATTTAGATGAAAAAAATTACATCTTCTCGCTCCTAGTCTCTTACTCTCCTCTTTAATCTCACTCCTCTCTTGTTTTCTCTCTATTTCTCTTCCTGTTCTATTTCAGTTGGTTTCAGAGCCTTTCAAGCAGCAAAAACTCACAGATACGTGCACCTTCAACATCAACCGCTTGCATGTGGAGTTGGATTTTGGGAACTGTCCCTATGAAATTAGTGGATCAATTGGCTCTCGATGCCTAGCAATTTTTAAAAACTTTCTAATATTTTTTTCATAAACACTTCAAATTTTGATAAAATAAACTTGCATCTTCTCTCTCCTAGTCTGTTATTCTCCTCTTTAATCTCACTCCTCTCTTGCTCTCTCTCTATCTCTCATCCAGTTCTACATCATCTTGCCTTTGTTCAAAAAGCACGAAATACACAGAGGGATGGTCTTGGGAAATAGGTTCAGTTCATAATTGCATAAAAGATCAGATGCGAAGAATGTCCTCTTTGTGTCATTATCCTTTGTTTTCCTAATCACTCTTTGGGTATCAAGTAATTCTATTTCATTATGTTTTCCCAGCTACTTTGAAGAATAAAGTGATTCTTGTTAGATTATCTATGCAGGAGATTATAATCCAACTATCCAAGAATGAATTGCTGTTCATTTCAGATAAAGGGATAATTTCCTTTTCTTTCCGAAAGCAAATTTGTTTATTAAATTAAACAATGGGTTCTTTGTTCATTACATTTATAATATTTTTATATTAATTGAGAATCAAGGATAATATATTATGTGGAAAGCTAGAAATTCACATTAATTACAAGAGTACTTAGTTTTGTGGTAGCCACAAAACATTTATGTATTTATGAAAAAAAAGTATAGGTTACATGTGCTTTGTTTACACAAATTGTGTTTATGTGTAAAACCTCATCCTCATGAAAGTTAGGTGATTAATATACATTGATATAAATTCTGCACATATAGTTAGGAAAAAATACATTTCCTGATTGCACTAGCATTCTAGTTAAAGCAGAAGTCTGTAGTTTAGATTTACATTTTTAGGGTCAAATGTTTATACATCGTCCTTTTAAAGGTTGAAAGTTAATTTTATATTTATTACATGCCATAATTTATTTGACTTCTATCAATAAAGGAGTTAGCACAGATCATAGGATTATTTTAGGATTTTGAAATATAGTGACACTTGAATGGGTTTAAGGATGCATACTATTGAAGGAAAATTAACATAATTTACACATAGGAACTTAAGTGAGTGGGGAAAAAATTCTTGGGAGATGGATAGTGATTCATATAAGATTTAATATACTGGAAAAGCTAAATAAAGAATGATCTAGTTTCTATTCTGAACAAATGTTTCACAGAAAATGTTGCAAAGATGCAAAGAGTTTGAGATAGAATTTTAATAATAAAATTTGTACCATGAGAAGGTACTTGTGCATTCTCGATGATGTATGGAATCCAGGTGCATTTTTAGATTTGAAAAGTGGATCCTTTTTAGTCTAATTTATTGAGTTGGTTTGATTCAGTTAAAGTCAAATAAATATTTATTTAATATTTATTTATTATTAAAGTTTAAATCCTGATAGACTCTAGATGGAATTCTATAAATAGGAATGTAACTACTTCTTTTCAGTTATCTATGAAAAATACTATTATGTGAAGCGATCAACCGCAGCCACGCACCCCTGCTTCCCTTGCTTCCGGCCAGCCCACCCGCCGCCCGTCGCTGCTCTCCGGCTAGCAACTGACTCTGCCCCACTTCCGGCCAGAGTCCACTGCCACCTCCCACCCGAGCCACCACCGCTGCCAGGAGATGACGCTGCCAACGTCCCACTTCGCCGCAGCCCTGCTCCTCTTCTCCACCGCTGTTGCAGGGCAACTCCTTCTCCACCACCGCCGTTGCTTCTCGGCCGATCGATTACCCCCATCGTCACCTCCCAGCCGAGAAACCACCGCTGCCAGCCACCGCCGGTCGTGATCAGTCGGCATCGCTAGCGGCTTCCCCTACGGTGCGACAGAAATAGAGTATCCTCTTCTGCCGCAACCGCCGATCTCCCCTACTGCTGCGGGCGTCGACTGCCACCACCATCGCTGTTGCTTCTCAGTCGGTGACCACCGCCACTGCTGCCTCTCAACCCCGGGAACAACCTTTCCTTCTGTGGTGCGACAGAAACAGAGCTCCCTCTGTTTGCCGCAGCCACCCGTCGATCCTAGCCAGCGGACCGCCCCATCGCCGCTTCTACCGTCGACGACGCTGCCTAGTCCGCCATCGTGCTGCCCCCCCAGGTTGTAGCCGCAGCCGCCGGTGTCGCAGCCCCCCTCCTTGCAGCGGTTGCAGAAACAGAGCTTCCTCTATTGCTGCAGTCGCCGGTCTCCCCTGCCGCTGCGAGCACCGACTGCCACCACTGTCGCCGCTGCTTCCCGGTCAGCGACCACCGTCACCGCTGCTCCCCGGCCAGCAGTCTTCCCTCCTTGCTGCTCCACCCTGCTCGAGCGATAAGGACCGCAGCCGCTGCTTCCTGACTAGCGGACCAACCCCCTCGTCACTTCTACCGTTGGCGACGCTGCCCCCAACCGCGCCACCATCGATGCCTCCGTTGTCCCTAACCGTGCCACCATCGCTGCCTGCCCTTGGGACGCAGTTGTAGTCGCTTGACCATCCCTCTTCGCAGCGATCAAAACAAAGCAACTCTTCCTCCGTCGCAGCCACCGCATCGGTGAGCCCTTGCCGATGCTGCCCTAGCCGCACCACCGTCGCTGCCTTCCCTTGGGTCGCAACCGTCGCAGCCACAACAGCTCGACCTCCCCTCCTCGTGGTGACCACAACAGAGTAACTTTGCACTTTTTGCCGCAGCCACCAATCACTGCAGTTCCCGGCCAGCAACTACTGCCGCCGCTGCACTTGGCCAACGACCAACCCCTCATTCTGTAGCAACCGCCCTCCAACAGCGAACGCAACAACCGCAACAAGGACGCTACCCTGCCTCAACCCCAGCAGCGCACGCAACAACCACAGCAAGTACGTTGCCCTGCCTCAACCCCAACAGCGCATGCAACACCGATTCCTCTTCTCAACCTCGGCCGATTCAACGCCGCCTTCCCCTTGCTTAGCATATTCTGCCACAACCACAGGTTGCCATCACCGCAGCCTCAACCCCGTTGCTCGGCGATCGCCCCTTGGGTCGTAGCAACTGCAGCCACATCAATGCAGTCGCCTTCCAACCCCGGTGCTCTCACCCCACGCAGCGATAGAAACAGGGCAGCTACTCTTCCTCCAACGCCGCGACCGCAGCACTACCCTTGGTGTCCACCTCCTCGGCAACTTCGCATTGACAGTGTTGATGCCCTTGACCGACACCAAAAATAGGAATTGAGATTACAGATTTGCAGTCTTACGCAATAGCCACTGATAACTCGGTGAAAGCACAAATGGAAGCATTGGAAATCAGAATTGAGAACCAACTGCAAGAAACACTTAATGATTTCAAAAAGAGCCTATTAGAGAGCTTCAGCAAATTTCAACAAAATTGGGGCTCAAGTTCTACGTTGCACAGATCTGAAAATACAGAAAAATGGCCCCAAGATTGTGACACAAATTACTCATACATGAAGATGGAATTTCCGAGATGGAAAGATGGAGATCCGACCAATTGGATCTCTAAGGCAGAAAATTTTTTCCATTTCCACAGAACTCCAGAAGAATCCAAGGTAGAAGTGGCCTCAATCCAGCTTGAGGGAGATGCACTCTAGTGGTACGATTGGTATAAAACTTTCCACGGAGTTCCTTCATGGGAGCAGATCAAAAGAGGGCTTCTTGTTCGCTTTGGCCCATCAGAATATGAGAATACTGATTGTCAGCTCACCAAAATTCGTTAGACTTCTACAGCATTAGAATATCATAGTAGGTTTGAAAGATTGTCAAATCAAGCTAGAGATTGGTCGGATCGACAACTTATGGATACATTTATTGAATGGCTTATTCCAGAGATCGGGTGTGAAGTTAAGGCTCATCAACCCTGCACTATGATAGCTACGATCTCATTTGCAAATCTACATGAGAAAAAAATTAGTAAGAAAAGATCAGCAAAGGGTTTGTACTATGATGAAAAATGAAGTACGGAGCACCGATGTAAACAAGGACAACTTCTGATGATTGAACCAATTGGAGAGGAGCCGAAAGCTAAGAATGTGGACTCCGATCATGAAGGTATAAATTCTAATGAAGACGTTGAACCTACCGTACATACAATGCATACATTAACTGACTACTCTAACTCGCAAACTATGGAAGTTGGCGGAACTTTGGAGCATCAGCCTATTATAGTTTTGATTGATACCGGTAGCACTAACAATTTTATGGATAGTGATACTATTGACCGATTGGCCCACCACATTGAAGACTATGACATATTCGAAGTAAAGATCGTTGATGGACAGATTTTCACTTATGATAACAAAGGTTCAAAGATAAAATTGATTATATAGGGCCAGAAGTTTCATGCAACGATTACTACACTGAAAGACCGACTTGTTGCTTACACTATCAAAAAGTGGAGACCATACTTACTTGATCAACGGGTTGTGAAGCGTTGCAGATAGTCTATGGCTAAAGTGCTGAAAGAGAAGCTCCCCAAGATTGATGCTGCTCAGCCTTGAGGACAAGGCTGATTTGAAGAGGGAGGAACTGTTATGACCCTTTTTCTGAGCTTTTGAATAATGTTTATTGAGTCTGTTTAGTCTAGTTTATTGAGTCGGTTTGGTTCAGTTAGAGTTAAGTAGAGGTTTATTTAATATTTTTTTATTATTAGAGTTCAAGTCTTGATAGACTCTGGGTGGAACTCTATAAATAGGGATGTAATTGTTTCTTTTCAGTTATCTATGAAAAATACTATTATGTCTTTTGACAACCCCTAGGAGGCCGATCCCCTCGAAGCGATCGTTATCATCCCCATTTCTCCCCTTTCTTCCACGATAAGATTTTAGGGTCTTATCATTTGGTATCAGAGCGATGATAAGACTTTAGGATCTTATCATTTGGTATCAGAGCGATGATAAGACTTTAGGATCTTATCAGCTTTAGTAGCAGATCAGCGCGCTGTACGGTGCTTCGCAAACTTTATCAAAGTGAAGCATGGAAGCTATTCTGCCAAAAGGCATCTTGGAAAGAAGACGAAAGTTGTCCGCATGATACAGAGGAATGAGGGTAAGATTGTTGAGAAGTGTCAAGGCCTACCACTAGCTGTTGTGGCCATAGCCCGAATCATGTCACTCAAAAGGAAAACTGAGACAGAATGGAAACATGTTTATGAGAAACTAAGTTGGGAGTTCACTAACATCCCAAGCTTGGACAGTGTATAGCAGGTTCTGAACATGAGCTATGGTGATCTACCAAGTCATTTTAAGAATTGCATCTAACATTGTAGCATCTTTCAGGATTATAAACTCGAGAAAGAAGTTGATCAGGCTTTGGAGCTGAAAGTTTTGTCCGAGACAGAGCAACACAGACTTGGAAGAAGTTGCAGAAGAATTTCTCAATGAACTCATCCATCGGTCCATGCTGCACATCGTAGAGAGGAATAGCTTTGCAAGGGTGTGTGATTTAACTCTATCAACAGCCACAAAAGAAAATTTTAGTACCACGTGGAAAGATTCAGAATAAGCACATCTGGGCGATGAATCTCGGCGATTGTCAGTTCACAACTGTGCCACTAACAGCATCTTGATCCCGATGGATTTTTCTCGGATTCGGTCTTTGTTCGTATTCAAGCGTGACTCATCTCTAACCAGCTTGATATACTCTATATCATGTCATGCTAGATATCTGAGAGTTATAGATCCAGAGAATGCAGATATTGACAGAATTCCTGATGTGTTTATGGATCTATTTAACCTGCACTATTTGGGTTTGAGGAAGACAAAGGTTAAACAGGTTCCAGACTACATAGGGCGGCTTCTTTATCTTCAAACCTTGGATCTCTGTTACACTCAAATACAGAAGCTACCAAAAGGAATTACCCAATTATAGAAACTATGGCACCTGCTCGCTCTTAGTTTGAAAGAGGAAAGCCGTCAAGTTTTTCATTTCTTGGCCTATGTAAAAGTTCCAAATGGCCTGCAAATCTTACGAGCTTACAACACATTGACATTGCTGCAGATGAGGAGTCAGTGGAGTGACTTGGGAACTTGACCCATCTCAGATTTGCTCAACGTATCTGAAGTTCGAGGAATCGACTGCCCAGAATTGAGTGCCTCAACATCGCAAATGCCTTTACAAGTTGTGCATCACTGCTTACAACGAGTATGAGGGTTCTCTGGTTGCAAGATATCAGCCCCATCCTCAAGAATCTTGAAAAGCTCCATCTTCATGGGAAGACTTGTGGAACCAGTCGTAAAGGAGCAACTCCATGCACGATGACTCGTCGGGCAGCTTAAGGCATGTGTGGTTGTTGTATCACTAATCATCGCCCGACTGAAATCACAAATCAGGGATATGGCATGCATCTGGAGGGGAAGAGGGGGTTGGGTCAACGGCAGTACAATTTTGGATGGGCACCATGTTCATGGCTCTGTATTGCAGTCCTGGGCTTTCGCTGCTCTCGGAGTAAATCTTCAGGAGCTGCGCTTAGGCTGGAGTGGACTGAAGGAAGATCCACTTCCAGCTCTCTACCACCTTCACAATTTTTCAGTGCACTATGTTCACAAGGCATACGATGGTGAGCAGCTATGCTTCAGCACAGACTGGTTCCCAAAACTTGAAGAGCTTCGTCTACTTCATTTATGTCTCAAAAGGATCATAATAGAGAAAGGTTCCATAGCCAACCTGCGAGTTCTAATAATGGAAGGCTTGCTGAAATTGATGATTTTCCCCAAAGTTATTGAGTTCCTAACTTTCCTTCGGAGACTATACTTCAAAGAGTGCAATGACTTCTACCACATGATCCAGGGAGATCGGAGAAGCAGTGTGGAACACATTCCAAAAGTCTTGGGCAAAAACCAAATTGATGGTACGAAGACCATTGAAGTCTTAAGCTGACCCAATGGCAAAACACATCCTGCTCTTTCGCAGGTACTCAATTTCGAAATCCCACCTGGCTTGCTTGTCTCTCGGTCTCTGCTTATTCTCATAATTTATCCATTGTTGTATGGGTACAAAATTGTTTGCTATACCATGCACACAAAAGGGTGGAGTCACTCTGGCCACTAGCCAGTTAATGAATGAAAAATGTTTTTTGGGCAGAAGTAAACATTCTTGAAACCTTTTACGAGGGACATGGCCTTAATTGATCTGATGTGGAGGACACACATGAGCCCCGGTCATCAGGGTAAGAGAAGCTACATCACTCCTAAAGAATCTCATGGGTGATTCATTCACCCTAAACAATAGAGTCTAATGTATTTTAATATACTTCATAGTATTATATTTTCAATTTGCATTTGAACTTTCTTTGGCTTATTCAATTTTAAATAAACACAAATAATGAGTAGATATTGATGCATGCACGTTCCCATATCAATGAAATTATCTTTTTGTACAACAGGGTATTAAATGCATGCTTAATAGTTTAATCCACATCCATGTAGGTATGGCAACATATTTATACGTATTTGAGTAAAATATTTACATTTCATGAGGAGGGAAACCATTCTCATTGTGAACTCGTATCATTCTCATTTTTATGCCTCAAAATCTTACAAGATTGAAGAAAATGAGACATGCAAGTTCCACAACTCAATTTTGAAGAACTAAATCTGCATATTCTAGCCTCCAGGAGCCAATTCTGCAAACCACTCCATGCTGCTGTCAACAATTGCCACTGCAAGAACCAAGACCGGGAAACTGTCATATCAACTCATTGGAGCCTAGTCCTGGAGAGCAACACAATCTGTTGACGCCTGTCGCCAAAGAACAACACAATTTGTTAGAACAAAGTCTTGGAGGACATGACATCTTCCAAAAGTGATCTAGGGAAAAAATGAGGTACGTTGCGGAGTTTCATGAATCAAATTTATGTCTTATTTTTGTATGAAGTAATCACTCCAATTATATAGCAAGCAATAAATCACTTTTTTTATTAGAGTTCATGGTTAATGTTCTCTTCTGATACCGATTAAAAATTCTATCCAATTTGCTAATGAAATTATTGATGTATTTCCATTCATATGTGAGAGATTGTATTCATGTATCAACTCATTGCTCATAAACATTAGTTGAACCAAAATAGTTGGATGGGTTGTTATTATTGTAGCCGATTTGTATGATTGAAAGCTTGAGATTTTTATTGGTACTTCTGTTACCTTTTTTTTTTCTTTTTATTTATTTATTGTATTTTAAATATCAGGGACTTATCTCTGCTATTGTTGTACTACATATCTGATGACGTATATATGTGATAATATTGTTATAAGATCCAATGATGTATATGTTATCATATTGTTATTGAGTTACTTTGTTGGACTCTTGTTATTTTCGGAAAGACATTTGTCCTCATTTCCATTATTGGTCAGAAATAATTATATATTTAGGCTGAACTGCTATACACTGTGATTTCTCTTCCCCCAAAAAGATTTCTAGTTCCACCTGATATGATATCCAACGCAATCATGCAATTTTAGGAGAGGAGATTAAGGTGGCTTTGCATTGTAATGTCCCCAAGTTTTCCAACCTGTAATAAGATAGGCAATTGGAGAGGTGACTCACTACACACCATCCACTATATAGTTTGATCTAAAATATGTTATAAAACAGTAGTTTGATTTAAATATATTATAAGTGCAAATCCAAATTCACGGTCTCACCGACACTCAACATTGATTCACATACATACTCGTTACTTGTGGCAGTAGTAGCACAAGAAACTGCATCATTACCGGCTCCACCCGCTTTCCACACATCTCCTTGCATCAGAGGTAATGGCATCATTCGATCACTATAAATCAAGCCGACGCCCGTGCCACCACGCACCACTGCAGGAACTCCCCATAGCAATGGCCTACCCGTCATCGGCTGCGTCCCCGGACCGTGCCTACCGAAGAAACCAGCTCCGGCGCTGACACTAGCGCGCCATGAAGGGTGGTGAGGCAAACGAAGGCAGTCACTGAGGCCGCACACACTGTGGCCACCGGTCTCCATGGCCGGACCGAACTGAACATGCCTCGTCCGCAGACGCTGGCGCTTGTGCGCGTTTTGGTGCCCGCCGAGGGCTTGAGAGGTGGGGAAGTGGCGGCAGCAGTAGTGGCACCCGAAGCGGCGGCCGCTCTTGCTCCTGCCGCCGTCGCCGCCGCGATCGTGGGAGACGTCGATGCCGAAGAGGCGGATGCCGGAGATGGCGGAGGAAGGATTCTTGCAGGCGGCAAGATCATGGGTCGCGAGCTCATCCATCTTGGTCGGAGGTGTGTGATAGGCTTAGAGAAAACAGGATTTTGGGGGGGTGGGGAGAGAGAATATATAGATCTTGTACTGAGATATTGTCTTTTTCGTTAAATGTCTCTCCTGTTGTCGAGGGAGAACTCTCTCCTGGAGTTGTGGACGAGTTAAATGGCCTTTGGCGTCGTATACCAAGAACAGTTGGTGCACAGACCTCTCTCTCTCTCTCTCTTTCTCTACTCTTATTGCTGGAGAAAGGATTTTTCTTCTTCTTTTCAGATATTATTTTAGAGAGCAGAACAAGAGGGAAGCACTACTAGGATCATCTCATCTTCTTCATCTTCTGTGCTTTTAACAAGCCAGTAAACAACGCATCACATCACCCCCATCTCTCTCTCTCTCTCTCTCTCTCTCTCTCTGGCTTTCATGCATGTGTCACCAAGAGTCAAAATGAGAGAAGGGAACTTGACAAGCTCTGATGTAAAATTGTGATGGTTAGTCTTATTCTATAAAGTGTGCGTCTCTCCTTGGTACTGTTTGCTTTAGCTGTTGGTTTCTATGTACGTATCAGCTAGTGTCTATAGTGGACAACCAAATCCTAAAACATGTTAGGTGATTGATTTAATAGTGGTAGATCCTCTCATACGTCATGAGATTTTGAGCTAAGCTACTTTCCCTCTCCAACTTCATGCATGTTTAGTTAGAAACCCTAGCCAAACTTTATGCTTGGAAGATTAAGTTTGTTATCTTTGCATAAAACATAGGTTCTTTTTCCTTTAGGATGTCGACCAGTTTAGCCGGTAATGATCTTAACCATTAATACTAAAATTTTCTGATTGAAAAGCTAACAGCAACTCATGATCCGATGGTGCAAGAAATTGACATTGAATTCTTGACATATTTCTGAATTGAGAGACTCGCATGAGAAATGTCATGGAGAAACTCCACAGCCGCTTCACTTTGTAATGATAGTTGAGGAGGTGGTCTTTATGAGATGAAACATCATGTTAGGTGAAGAGAAGACAACAACTAATTCCTAACCCTCATGTTTGTGTTTGTGCAATTGCTCACTTGTTTCTATCAGCAACATGTCATTGTCCCTGTGACACCAGTGATTCATGCTTCAGATAGGAACAGGTGCTGCTGATTCATGTGGACTCAGATTCTGGTGTTAGATGCACCTCCTCCCCTCATTGATAGCAATATTTGTCATTTCTGACAATAATATGCAGCTACCAAAAAAAAAGGACCCCCTTGTCATTTTCTAGCTGTTGTTCCTTGCAAACCCATCTCTTTGTGGATTATTGTTTTCCAAAGGCTGTCTTTCTTGCATGTCACGAACCCTAAAAAAAAAATTAAATTAAATTGATACTCCTATATAGTAAGGTTGATATAAGTATCATTCAGCGAGTATGTTCTCTATTCTTTCTTTTTAGGGTGCATAGTAACTTGGATGTAGATAGAGGATAAGATGAAAATAACAAAATTATTTAAGATAATATGAATTAATGCTAAGAAGATTTATAGATATTAAATAATTATTACTTATAGTATGAGGAGACACATAGAAAGATCCCAAAAAAAAAAAAATTAGTAAAAACTAAAAATGAAAACATGAAGGCTCTTAATTTAGTTAAGGATATTACCATTCTTAAATGATTGAAACTAGATATGAGAGGATTGTATGTATAATGATATATTGTTATTGGAATTTTAAAGTATGACACCTTATGTTTAGTCTCATCCAACATGTAAGAGGGTCTACTACTATTAATTCGAGTTTATATATCTTCAAATAATGAATGGTTCAGACATATTCAATTAATAGATAGGATCAGTTATCGAATCATATCATAACAGGTGATTTTAGAATGCGTAGGTATTTCAAACCAATTATATTAATATGTCATTTATCTTTGTGGATGAGATCATTAAATTATATCCATATATATATATATATATATATATATATATATATATATATATATATATATATATATATATATATATATATATATATATATATATATATATATATATATATATATATATATATATATATATATATATATATATATAAGAGTAAGTTAATTATGAACAGAGGGCTCCTGCCACATTAAACAGCCAAAGTTAAAAGGTTTTTTTGCTGGCCTAAACTTTTGTCAACATCTGTTTCTTTCTCCATGAATGCCTGAGCCATTTTGCTATAGTACCCCACAGTCACCGTCTTTATTCTTCCCTGTAGCTTGTGTTGTCATCGACCAGCTTGGAAACTTGAATCTAACCCAAATAAGTTCATCTCACTGCATCAACATCTGCTTTTGTAGTTTGGAGGTCACTTAATGGAATGTACTTCTATGTCTCCCATGTGTTTCACCACAATAAATCCAAATAACATATCCAAATGACTGATATGCTAACAAAATTTATTTTTTTTTTCTTTTTTCACAATCTATACAAATCATATAATGCTCCTCCAAACACCCAATATACATACATATATACATACATTCATACATACATATATATTGAATATCATTCCTCCATCCAAATCCTATTGTCACTCAGTAGGCACTTATGTTTCCTTCTCTATAAATATAAAGAAATTCTATTCACCAAACTATCCAAGAAAATTATAAATTCTATTCCTCTTTGTTTAGAACTTTTATCGATATTTATTCAATTATATCATCTTCATTATACTTTCAAAAAAAAAAAAAGAAATGTAATAAATGATAAACGATGAAAATGGGATTTTGGTCTCATGATCTAATAAAATTTTATCAACTAAGCTAACTAGCACTCGTAAATTTATTGGATAAATCCTTTGTAATGAGTATAATATATTGTCACTCGAACGATGTTTCATTCAGGTCGCTAATTATAAATTCGCGTCGCACTTAATTCAACCACTCGATCTAAGTGCAAATTCAGCTCCTCTACCAACGCTGCTTGAGTTTATATTGCACTAAAATATGACATCTCTCTTCCGGAACACCCTTAAACCCTTGCATTAGTCTGTTGCCCGTAATGTAAGCGATATCTTTACACTGTTAGAGTGCCAGCTTATCGTACTCCCATTAAAAGTTAGAACATGTCGGACTTTCTCTATCTATCAACCAAATTAAGGCTATAAGCGATTAGTTCTTCGTACTTAAAACTGGATGCTTCTTCAATGGCTGGAGCAGTACCGGGAACGTGACTCCTCGTCTCGTCCTTCTTTATATTGTTACCTCCTACGGTGGAGTACATGGATAGGAAACATGCGGCGAATACCATCTGCTTTATATACTTGCATTTCTGTGAAACGACTATGACGTTTGTTTGATGCTTGAAGGCCAAGTCCAATCAGTCAATTATGTGTTCGCTCTTCTCTATAGTCTGTCTCATTCATTGATACCGTCCTTTCTTCTAACTCTACCAACTAAAGTTGATGACAAGAAACCATACGGCATCATCGAATGGGGTTTGTAATCATGTGTCTCCATTAATCATATCAATCACTACAAGTAAAGAACAAATTGTTTAATCACTACAAATTGTTATCGACTATTAAAGTCTTTACAAAATGATCGGGTAATTAGACATCCTCAAAGTTTATCGGATGTGATTTTGAACTCAATTATTATATTATTATTATTATTATTATCAAATCAATACAAAATGATCAATATCTAAAAGGAATCTTTAACCATTGTGATTTAGAATGTAATCGTGTGATTATTACTGTTTTATTAATACTTAAGGGAGACCTCCTTATGACGAACGAGTTAAGAGATTTTCTATTATGTTAGTTTGCATTCTCAAAATTTTTATCCATTACATTTCTATCAAATCGAAACAAAATAATTTCTTTAATATATATATATATATATATATATATATATATATTTATTTATTTATTTATTTATGTCCCTTCTATGTTTCTTATATCCTTTAAGCTTAGGCGCTCTTCTTGGAAAGTTGTCACCACCTCAACTCGCCTCACCTCAGAAGCATACCTTAGTACTCTCCGGTCGTCGACAATTCAATCACGTTAGTTAGACGGATGGACCATCTAAATCTATCCTCACCATAAAGTTTATGGTTATATATGTTGCAGACATTAGTTATGCTCTAAGGAACATATGTAACTGATAGTACTATTGGAGAAGAGATCCATTCTCATTTACACTGCCGAGAGGGCATCTCCAAGATCATGTCCATGAGACCAGAAGAAGCTGAGGGAGTAATGCAGTGTTTCTTCCCCCGTGCGCTGGGAATGCTTGCGTGGGGAGCTTCGATACAATTAGGTCTCCTATATGCAGCTTGTGTGGGGATCTGCTGCCCCCATAGACTTCCTCTCATCGTATAAGGTTGACATGACCTGACACCTGAGTTATGATCTGACTTTGGACAGCCTCCGATACCACTGTGAAAGATGCACCTACATGTATAGATTGCTTGTTTAAAACTACTACATAACCTACAACAACATCGAATTAACACACTATATGCTAATGGATTTTGGAGTCGAGTATTATTGCTATTTAAGAAATTATTCATCTACCCTATATGAAATTTTGCGTTACATGCTAGTTAGTACATGAGCTGAAGGATTTGGTGAATTTGCACTATAGATCTATTTGGAATAATAAGTCATTTACTCTTGTGTTGTTTACCACCATATCTGACTGTGTAAATCAGAATCGAGATTATACGGCACTCATTTTTAGTCTCATATTAAATATGTAAGATTAATTGAGTTAGGTTTAGTAGATCAAATTAATTGTACTATCATCATTAGCCCTCCTGGCTTAAGCATTGTAGATCATCGATTCACATATATCAAGTAAATATATCAATCGTACTATTGAGTTAGGTCTCAGAAAAAGGATAATAGGGATAGAGCTACCATCGAGAGAACCTCACACGCATCCTACTTAGATTTGTACTATTATTAATATCAACGGTATGCTAATGGATTTTGGAGTCGAGTAGTATTGCTATTTGTACTATTATTAATATCAATTTAATGGATAATTATTCGATCAAACCAAATCTTAACAATTGAGATTAAATATTATGTTCATAAGGTTGAAAAGAAACCTTGCTATCGAACAACTATTTTAACTTGTTATTGAAAAGAAAGAAAAAAAGAAAGCAACCTTCATTAGCTTGGTGCCATTGATAGTAGACATTTCCATATCTCAGAACAGTCAAATGAAAGGCATGTATATGGTGTTTTGTCCTCTCCAGTGTTTGATTTAGTAGGTGAAATGTTTTGCATAGTTCTATGTACAGTTTGGTAGGTGAAAGTTTGAAATGCCCTCATCGATATTGCAAAATCCTGTACACAGTTAGGTAGGTGAAACTTTGACTTGTCCTCAACAATTTTCTAATCATAATCCCAACTCTCGATGTAGGAAATCTAGCAAAATAAAGTTTGAGCTGGAATTTAATCTGCACGTAAATAATAGATGTTTTGATCATATATCAAATTTGAGGGATAAATTATAGATTACCCCATATAGTTAATTATGATTAGTATCTTCATTTTTATACTTTAAAAAAGTAACATTGGATCCTTATTCTTACGAAGGTAAAACATTTAATCATAATTCTCCTTTCGTTGTTAATTTCGTTAATGAAAAAAAAATACATGTGTTGTCAAGTGTAAAAAATTCATATGGATAAAATTTTAATTTTATTATCTTTTAAATTATTAATTTTATAGAAACTTTACTTATTTCCTCTTCTCTTCTTCTTTCCAAACTGTTCGCTCGTAATTTGTCATACTTTTTTACTCACTCGTCACACCTATTGTCTCGTTGCACTTACTCACCCGTCGCACCTGCTCATTGCACCTACTCACTCGTTACACCTGCTTTACTTGTATGCTATACTATTATTAAGCGGGCGAGCAGGTGCGGTGGGTGAGCGACGACCGACAGGTGCAACGGGCGAGCAGGAAGGTGCAGCAAGCAAGCTACCGGCGAGCATTTTAGAATGAGGAGAATAAAAAACAGTAAAATTTATATAACATTAATAATTTAAAAAAATAAATTTATATTTTTATTCTTTCCGTTCATACTTTTTTTTACGCGTGCGTGACAATACGTGTGATTTTTTTCATCAACAAAGTTACTGATATAAGAAGAATTTGAATTAAGTATTTCACCTATAGGGACCTCAATACTACTTTTTAAAATATAGGGATCGGGATACTAAACATAGTTAACTATAATAGATAATATGTAATTACCCCCAAATTTTATATTTGAGAAAAATTATATTTTATGTTCATAAATATTTCAATAAATATATTTTATGTTTCTATACATATTTTATTAATAATTAAATATCTTATTCTTTAAATGAGAATAAAAACTTAAATCAAATTTTCATCTATACTTAATACGTAATAAATTGAAACCTAGTGATACTCAAATCAAATCATCCCTTGTCATCGATCATTCAAAGAATTGTTTAGATATTATTTATCTTATATATCTAAATGAATAGATGATATTTCTTTATTTTAATATTAAATAGTCATTATTTTCTTATTTACAGCCCTTTTAAATTGTAACTAAAAGAATGAACTCTATAGTACTGCCCTATCTTAAGAATCAATTTCAAGATTTTTTCACCAATTTTCTAAGATAAAAATGTCTGCATGTATTTTCTGATAACCGGTAATTCCTTTATCATCTCACATATTTTAGAGGTGATAATTTTGGATATTAATACACTATACAAAATTTATATTTATCTTTCACAATGATAAACCTCATCGATATTTATTAGAAAAAATATGATTAATGTCTTGATTGATCCGACGTGATCTAAACTCATATACGCAAAAATACCTAAGGTGTCTCTAATATTAAAAATATCATATTTTGAGATGACTTCAGGATATATCTAAAATGGAAATGTGAGATAGAATAGTTCTCTTGCTCATGGAGTTATCTTTCTTCCTATTTAGAATATATCTTTATACCTTTAAAAGAGGGAAAGATTGTCTTTTTTTATCATAAAATAAAGAAGGAGAATGAGATATAAGATTGTCTTTTTTTTATCATAAAAGAGTTTATGATTATCCTTAAAGAAGTTTGTATTTCTCTTTCTTATAAAAATGAACAAAAGGAAGATTATATTTCTCTTTCTTACGGAAGTGAACGAAAAGAACATTTATGTTTCTCTTGAATGACGATCATGTGTTAACTATCGATAAATTTTTAATTAATATTAATTAGACAACAACTTAAGATAAAGCATTCATCCAATCTAAAAAGTCGAAACATTACCAAATTTGAGCCATATAGAAAGTAAAAAGTAGCAACTATTAATGGCTATACGTAGCTAATAAATACTTTTGTCTCAAACATACTATGGGTGATTTGACATGTCCAAAATCACCTGTTATTCCAGGTGACCTACTCTCTCTCTCTCTCTCTCTCTCTCTCTCTCTCGTCAATGTCTAGTGCAATAATAATAAAAAAAATGAAAATTAGCTCGTGAAAATTCATAATTTACATAAGCTTATAGCTCATCAAACTCGAATTCAACTCGATCGATTTGAATATATAAATAATAATAATAATAATAATAATAATAATAATAATAATAATAATAATAATAATAATAATAATAATAATAATAATAATAATAATAAAGAGACAAGCTCATGATTCGTCATGGTATCAAAGACACGGGATATACAGTAATTTTGCACCACCATTTGCGTGATGGAGAACCCAAACCACCATAAAAGCCAGTGTTCACGCCCCTTCTAATCCACGTATAAAACATAGAACCTCGAGATCAACTGAGCCAAGAGGCAATAGAGAACTGAAACCGAGGAAGACAGTGGACACAATGACCAAGTTTTCCTGCTTTGTCTTGCTCCTCCTCCTCCTCCTCTTCTCTGGTAGTGCAATCTCCTTCCCTCTCTCTCTCTCTTCCCTCTCATCTTTGCCTTCATAACACAAGGAGCTAAGACGAGTATCACCTGCCAACTTACAACACTGACATCCGATACAGGTGACTGGCAAATCTTGCAGATGAGATGGCGGCCAAGGCAACTGCCGACTGATGCCTGGCGCAGGGCTCCGCTACGATGTCGCCTTCTACGTGCCTGAGTGCATCAGACTCTACCATGGAGATGGGCAGTGCCCACAAATAATCCTGCCGAACAAAACTCATCTCCGTCTGTTTGCATCACTACAACTGTTGAAATAGCAAATCATCTTGCACCATTTCTAGCAAGATTATCACAACACAGAAAATAAATGCCTATGATACATATACATATGCATTCTGATGGCAATCTGATATGTTTTCAACTGTCAAGATAAGAACAAGATTTCCAATAACCTGTCAACACTCCATAAAGTTACAACGAGGGTAGGATCCATGCATTTGTTTGAGCAGCTGAGAACATGATCTGATGCACACCGTTATCTCTTCCACTCATGCAATTTAAACAAAGATCTTATACACTCCTACTAAAGTTCGATTCCGTATCGAATGAGATGAGATACCAAAAGCCAAGGATGAATTGCCAGGGAACCACCATGATGAATTGCCAGTTCATGCCCCAAGTTTTATCTCATCGCTAAGACTTGAAGCTCTGAACCACACCGCCCATCATGGTATGTCCGCCTTGTGTGCCCACTCCGACGTTTGAATGGAAATCGGGAAATGGAAAGCTCAAGTGATCCTGCTGTGTTAACATTCTTCCGTTCGTAGAAGCAGTTCTGATGTTGGAGTTGATCGAAGGGGCAGATGAACCAATCGAGCCGCTTCCTGAGTAGAGCTTTGAGCCAGAGTGATCCTGGCAACCTGATATTGCCGAAGTCTGGGTCTGCTTCTGCTGCTGGAGCTGCTTTGTGTTGAGGAACCGTCCGCCAGATCCTCTTGCCCTCTTCATTGCATGAAGGTGGCGAGACTCATGAAGATACGGCTGGAAAGATACAGATAAGATTAGACACAAGTTTGGAGTCAAAGAGAGCAAACACTTGAGAGAAAGTTGGAGTCAAAAAGAGAAAACACTTGATAGAAAAAAATTGAAATTTCAGCTAAGTCAACAACCATCGATTTACTCAGATGTACATCAAATAAAACAGATTTTGTTTTTTTTAAGAAAAAAATTTGACATCCAAGCACGTACAATTATCCATATATACAATCATGAAAGTGACGACATTTAATTCAAATGTTTGCATACAAACAAACCATGCTTGACCTAGATCATGAATTACAAGAACAATGAATGTAAAAATTCATGAAGAATCTTGATAAAGATTTCATATCTTGAAAATTGTTGTGCTGTAAATTTACCGATTTGGACAACAACAATTTTCATACCGATTTATGGCTTACGTATCCCACATACCAACCCGGTGACGAGAGAAACCAATTGCACCACATGTGGGTCTCACATGGCCCTTTTCATCACCAGGCAGATGGGTGATTTGGGCAAGCCATAAGCAAGTAGCAAAACATTTTTTTGCTTAGTTAAGCGAATAACGATTACAGCTTGTATTCTGAAAGCCAGATAAAAAACTTAAGTCACTAGTGACAAGCAACTCAGCATTTGAAGAGCAGAAATATAAAACTGCTGCTTGGAAGTCAAACAACCTTCTGTTTCTATCATCCATTACCACTAAATCAGGCAAATAACAGAACGCATTCTTAAACATGTAAAGCTATGTGTGATCTGGTTGGCAACTGGTTATCCAGGTGGCCCATTAATACTCAGAGATGGGGAACATATAGTGGAAAATTATATTCCTGTACAATCTAAAGCTGCTGATTCCATTACAAGCAAAAGATGGTTCTTGCCAACTATACAGTGGCTACTGAACCATTGTAGGATGAGATAAGAAATATTAGACATTACACCACTGATCAGGAGTTCTGTATACCAAATCAAGCTAAAGGATTCAGCATTAATGAGGCAACTGAAATTAGGATATAGAGAATCTATGGCTTGATGGATTAAGGTAAAGCAGTTCAATATAAGAATTCCTAGACATGCAATTATGTTGATTTTCTTCCCTCGGAACAGAGTAGATGTCATCTTCTCACTACTCCTCTTCTACCTTCACTGAGTCATAAAATTGAAATGAAGGCAAGCTTCAAAACTACAGGGCATGTATTTGCAGTACAGCTTTTCAGCCTCCATTTGCTAGCTCTAATTAGGTTGTTTTTCTTTGATGCCTTTGTTTGCCGTTTGCCGTTTGCTGGGTTTGCTGGAGTTCTGCTTCTTCATCGAACTGGACCAAGAATTGACCACTGGTTTAATACTGACGTGACTACAGTAGAGAGAAAAGAATCTTGCTCACTTCCAAAATATTTTCCTGCCCCTGATCCCTCTCAGTCGAGCTTTTCGTTCATACTTAAGATCAGAAGATGAGATAAGCCGAAAAACAATCACACTTAATGAATTGGACACAAACAAACAAAAGAAACAAGAGATGACCGTATGTTCTCTTTGTTTTCGCCCTGCCCCAAATGATGGTCTCCTAGCTCAGAGAACTACACTTCATATTGGAAGAAAGTTTTCTAATACACTTGGTAGAGTCCTGTCAGCTTAGGGCTGCTTTGTCTATGTGCCACTTTCCAAATGAAAAGAGAGGAGAGCACCTCTTCTTTCTTGTTAGGACTTAGGAGGTCTTATGCTTATGAGGAAAAACACTTCTATTTGAAGGTAAGATCGATTTTGTCTTTAAACTATTACTAAATACGGGCAGATTAGCTTTTAAAGGAACTGGTCAGTACTGTGCCAATGAAATTAGTAAAAGCTAATGTTTTGATTGCTTCTAACACAAGGTTTGGAATGATTACAAGTTTGTAAAACACAGAAAAACTACAATCATGAACAAAATTTGCATCGATTTAATGATAAATGTAGAGCACTACACTGTCAAACTGTTCAATTGGTTTCAGCAGCTGTAGCATACATTTTCCGGACCAAAAGAAATTAGAGGTGCCAGGGATTAGCAAGTAGCTGGTGAAAGCATAGTGTCGAATGGCATAGATGCAATCTATATTTACTTTGAAGACAGTATGTTGATGACACCAAGTTCAACAAGGATTTTTGGTTCTCGGTGCCTTCCTACAATTATGCTGAGAAAGTTTGGACTAGGATATAGCTTGCGTTTAAGAGTTCAATATATTGTGCTCCATTTCTGTGGAGTGGAAAGCTTCCAAATTGTTCCTGTTGATAGCTTGTGAGGGTTGTTAGTCATATAACCATGTAGAGTTAAGCTTTCTATCAACTTGTTTGTGCAATATAAATTTTCTTATTTGTGTAACAAAAACGAAGATATTTTCAAATAGACCACACCATCTGAATCCAAAAGGACAAGAACTTATAAGATATGTTCATTACAGAACTGCATACCTTTCTAGCCTTTATGAGTTTATTTTGAGCCTCCAACTTTGCTCGCAGTTGCCTCCTTCGAAGTATTGCATTATATTGTTTCGCATTGACATAAAGTGGCTCTTCTGCAGAAGGTTGAAGAGGCAGTGGAACTCTACCAGAGGACGCTATTCCCACCATTTGTGGATGAATCTGCAGTTAGAGTAACACAATACACCATGAATTCATATCTTACATTAAAGAAATTACTGGAGGTATGTAGTATATGTTAATAGAAAGAAAAACAAAATCAGCACAATAGAAGAGAGAAAATTCTGAGGTTTGAAATCAATATCTACTTAGTAAGCTTGAAGTACAAAATTGATTTTTTTGTATGAAAAGGTTCCCAAAGACTAAATAAAGTATAAATAACATACAAAATTCTATCTTCACACTAGTAAACTTGGTGAGGCTGCCATTTCTAGTGGCAAGGATGAGATGCAAGAAGTGTAACACCCTAATTTGGTCTCAAATCAAAAGTAAATTAAGAATTAGATTGGCTTATAAGAGGTTGATAGGTGCATTACTGTTACATTTGGCTTAAGCATTTTGGGTCAATGGTTCAGACTCAATGAAGTTAGTAGATTAGTTATCACATTAGGTTAGGTCATGACAATTGATATCAGACCTAATATTGGGCATGGTGAAAAGTTTGAGTAAGAAAGGATTACTCAGGGACACATCAAGGTGTGGAGCTAGAGTCTAGACCCTAAAAACCTTGACCTAACTAACTAAACCTGTAAAAACCTAAACCCTAAACCCCAAACCTAGACCTAACTAACTAAACTTGTAAAAATCTAAACCCTAAAAACCTAGACCTAACTAACTAAACTTGTAAAAACCTAAACCCTAAACCCAGGATTAAAAAAAATGCAAAAAGGAACTGGTTCAATAACCTTGGAACTAGAGATGATGAGACCAGGATTCCTAATTGAAAATGTATTATCTATTTGGAATTTCTTTATGAATAAACAACTTAATCTTGATTATAAACTCTCGAGATTAAATAGTTTGAACCGCTTAAATTTCATCTATAATTATGATTTCCTGAAAGATATAATTATAGCAAAATTCATTGTTTTTTCATTGATATGATGCTATTAATTTGTTATTATTGCAAAATACCATTTTCATTATCATTGAAGATCTTTTGTCTTTAATTTTTTTTGTTTTTAGTCATATATGTACTTCTTTTATCTCCCTGACTTATTTGCTACAAGCATAATATTGATTATTTATATTATTTTGTATTTTGTTCTCTGCTCTGTCATATTTGAAGGTTATTTTCTTTTGGATGTCTAGGTCCATTATATATAAATATTATTCTTCATTCTCTTGACTCTCATAAAATATGTTTTCACTTGTTATTTCTAATATAAAATAGAAAAAACTTATTCCTTTTAGTTTGTATATTTGGATTCCAAATTTATTGACTTTCACATGTATATCTTTATCCTTCACTTATCTCCATCAATGTTATGACAATCAACTCTTACTATAATATGTCATTATGATATGGGAGTCAATTCTTATTATAATATCACATGTATATCTTTATCCTTCACTTATCTCCATCAATGTTATGACAGTCAACTCTTACTATAATATGTCACTATTTTATGACATTCAGTTCTTATTATAAAGTTCATAAGTATATTTAAACGTATTTATTACAATTAGTATGACTCTGATTTCAGCATCTATTGAAGTTAGTATTTTTAGTATTTTATTTCCTACTGCTATATCTACAAATTTCTTCCCTATATTCTATTTTTAGTAATATTGCTCTTTATTTAGTTTCAAAAGTGTATGTTTCTATAATTTTTATATATTCTTGTCTTGATATGCTTAATTGTGGCAAGATTTTTTTTTACATTTTATTATTTTTTTATCTTCTAAATTAAAATACTTTTATCTTGACTTTTTTAAATTTTTTACATAAGGCTTATGTTGACTGACTTCTACAAGTTTTCTATTTCTTTCTAAATTGTCCAACGTTTCTATTATCTTTTTGACTATATAATCTAGTACTTCTAAATATTTAAATGTCTTTGACGTTTAAATGAAAATTTAAACACAAATAATATTTATGAATTTATTAAATATTTTATCCATCTTTTCATTAAAATTCTGCTGGTATATTTTTTAATAAAAAGCATGACTATTCATTCATATAGTCGTAAAAGTGTACAAAATGCCGTTGATTCTGTACCATCTTCCATTTCTACTTACCAAAATCTTTTTCTAAATCAAATTTACGAAATATTTCAGCCTTATTTGTCCTTTGGATCATAGTATCTTGTCATGTTTTAGGTATGTATCAATCAGCCTTTTATGTATCATCATAGTATCTTTGTTAGGTATCAGGTATGTATAATAGGCATTATGTATGTATAATCAGTACCTTTGCATTATAGTAGCTTTGCTAAATATTTTATCATTTAACTTTTCATAATTTATTATCATTCTCTTTTTTCATCTTTTATTTCTGAGTGATTTCTCACCATAAAAGGTTGACATAGATCAGCAACTTTTTATGGTGAGAAATCACTCAGAAATAAAATGTGGAAAAGTTAAAATGATAATAATTTATAACCTCTATAGCAAGAAATCACTTAGAAATAAAATGTTAAAAAGTTAAAATGATAATAAATTATAAAAATGTTGAATGACAATGCAAAAAATGATATATACCTATTACCTATTAAACATGACAAGTGGAGCTAAAATATTTTAAGATTTTGATTTAAAAAGTGACTGTAGGCAAATAAGAATGCATGAATCGACAATCATTTAGTATATACTTTTAGCACTATATGAATGGACAATCATATTTTTTAAATTAAAAATATTCTAGCAAGTATAAAATATTTAATAAGTTCAGAAACTTTATTTGTTTTTTACATTGATAAAATTTTAATCTTTTCAGATAACAAAAAAGCATATAACTAACATTTGGAGATACTATTTAAAACAGTCGAAAGAAAAAAAAGATTCCTTTTAAGTAAATGAAACATGGAGATAATAAAGAAATATAGACTTTCTAAAATTAACAGTAAAACAAAAAAAAATAAAATTACAAGATCATATAGTCAATGCAGGACAATTTAGAAGAAACAAAAAATTTCAGAAATTTGTAGGAATATTGAACTACATAAGACCTTTTATCAAATATATAATCCAGTTAACATAACCATTGTATAATATAAAAAAAAAGATAAACAATTACTAGAAAAAATAAAAAATAAAAGAAAAAATTAAAAATCTAACCACAATTAAGCATACCAAGACAAAATATATATTGTAATGGAGGGCAGATATCAACTTCAGTAATTCCTTCATTTCAGGATTAAACTTGTGTAATCCATGCCACAAAAAACCTCAATCAGCAACCAAACATGATATAATTATGAGAAATAACTAGGAATACAAAAAACATTTTAATATAGATCACAGGATGATGTAGGAATTCTATGCACAATAATAGTCTCAACTTGTAACTACTAAATTTCTACTACATAGGTACAAATTCTCCACAAAAAACGTGCAATAGTTTTTAATTTATCTCTTGTTTTTCTTTCACTTTATTTTATTTCTTTATCAAAATTCCAATACCTTAGCTAAAACAGCAACAGTCCCTTTTGAATGCATACAGAAACAGGTATGAACCAAACAGTTGAGGTTCAAAATGGTTGAGCAATCACATGAATGTTCAACTGCAATGCAGATAAAGGTAACAAGACGTTAACAAATATGTAACTAAAAATACCATTGGTGAATTTACCATAGCATGTGGTCGGCACAACGCAAGGATACCACCAAAGTATGGGTCAGCACAAGGGTAAGGCACATGAGCCTGCACATGAAAGAGGACATCTCAGAAGCATATTGATCAAATAAACATGCAATTACAAAGTGTTTGAAGTAGCACATTGCACTATGAGCTCCGAGACTATGAATAGGAACTTACAAAAGACTGGCTATAATCCAGTTTTGGAAATGAAAATGCAGTTTCTGAAGTTCCCAGAGATAAAATGGGCTTCATATGACCATCAACCAAATTCTTGTATGTATTACCAACACCTAATGAAGGACAACTATGTTAGAAGGTTAAATAGTAACGTGTCTATCTGAAAAGCATTCATATCAAGAAAAAAGAACCCTCTCATTAAGATTGCAAATATATCTATTTTTATAGTTATATACACATGCATTCAAAATGAGAAACAGGAAGGTTGTTCATTTCCATCCTGTGTAAACAAAATTCAAGTTATGAAAATAGTCTTCTATTTATAGAGTTACGTCGATGTATATCAACTCTCTCTAGACTTTGCATTGGTAGGATCTTCTTCACTAGCTTTGCTACCTTTTTATAATACAAAGTAACATAGACACAATAAAAATCACTGTCAATAACTAGAAAATAGTTTTTTTATTTTAGCATCCAGCAGCAACCTCTAGTGTGGCACAACCGAAGTTTATGTGGTATATTATAGTTCATACCATTGGCATCTTTAAGTATGCAAAAGTATGTGTAGGATATTCATGGACTTCATCTTGTCTAATTCTTTTATGATAATAAAGAAAAAGTAGTAACAATTTCATTCAATTGGAAATCCAGACTTTATCCCATAAAGTTCTACCACTTTGATAAAAAGAAGAAACAAATTAATAACAAAATCAACCAAAATTCAAGAACGAACTTATAAGAAAATAGTAATAATATACATGTCTGTTAGGACTCTAGCTAGGAGAGTCCTAATTGAGAGAGACATTCATGTAAAACCTACCTAAGCCGACCCCTATTAAGAGGTGAAGAGGCCGGCTAAGGTTACGGGGTTGTTTCTTAGAGAAGAATTAGGAGTTGTAAAGGAATAGAAGTATTGAGTAAGAGTCCTATTAGGAGTTAGGGTTTAGAAGCCCTATAAGTAGCCATGTATTCCGTCTCTTTTCATAAGCAATAGATGAATCTTTTCTGCAGCCTTTGAGCAGCAATTTGGAGGGAGGAACCCCTATAGAGTTCCAAGGAGGTCGATCCCCTATAGAGATCAACCCCAAGTTTAGAATCTGCAAGGGTTCTAACACCCGGTATCAGAACAGCGTTCTTGGCGTCTCGCTGCCCTGCCACAGCCATCCATCAGCCCTCTACAACTGCCCAAAGCAATTCCCACAATTGCTTAAAAGATCGTCGCCAAATTCCGCTGTCATCTCCACCACCGCAGATCATCCTTTGATCTCCCCGTGAATTGCAACAGGCTCTGGTTTCCTACCTTACTGCTGCTGCAATTTAGTTATTCTTATTCGAAAATTAAAAAAATTATTCATATATTGCTGCATAAACTTTTCGTCACAAAGTTTTCATCTCTACGACGAAAGATACATTGCAGAATTCCAGCCGCATAGCATCGTCTGTTTGATCTTGCTACTGTGTTTTTTTTATCCAAATTTCTACGAAATTTTTATGACATCTTTGACACTTCCTAACAGCAGATTTTCCTTTAGTTTTGTCAAAAAATTCTCAATATAAACCATTGATCTTCTACGTCTAATCCGTTATACTTGAAAATCTGCACTGTAAAATTTTAGCCGCATAGCACTATTTGTTTGATCTTGATACTATATTTTTTCTGTCCAAATCTCTACGAATTTTTTATGATAGCTTTGACACGTCCTACCAGTGGATTTCCCTTTGATTTCATCGAAAAATTCTCAATATAAACCACTGATCTTTTACGTCCAATCTACTACACTTGAAAATCTATGCTGCAGAAAATTTCAGTCGCATATTGTTGCCTTAACCCATCTATTTGCAATCTTTTTTGAACGAAATTTCTTATACACTTCATAGATCATCTTAGCTTCCATTTAAGATTGATCTATTGAGGAATTCATCTCTAAAAACGATTTTGTGTTGCTGCAAATTTTCGTCGCAAACCGCTGAAATTTTTCGACGAGAATTCTACTATCGCAACTTGTACCAATTTACTTGTTGTTATTGCCAAAATTTTCTTGATTAAATTGGACATCCTTGCTGTGATATAAACTGAGATATTGCTATCAATTCCCTCCTCAAATCTCTCAAGTTTTTGGTGAAAATTTTGTCGAGAAACCGTTGTTTCTTCGACGACAATTCTGCTCTTACAAGATAACACAATTCTGCAACAAAACTGCCACTGATTTCTATAAAACCTTTGCTGCCATCTACCACAGATCTAAAACTTTCATCCACAGCCCTAAATTCGACCAAGTCACACCCTCAAACTGCACCCAAAACAGCCACAAAACAAGCCTGAACCGCAGCCTACATCCACCAATCCACTAACCCTTTCAACCATCACTTCTCTCAACCTATACATGCCTTTAACCCGACAACAAAAGAGAGATCTTAACATCACAGATTTGGAGGCATACACTATGGCATATGAGGAGGTAATCAATGCTAAATTCGAAGCCTTCGAGGCGCGAATGGAGAATAAGATTCGGACTCTCTTTACCAAACTCAGTTTGGGCCGACCACCAAGCCTGAAGAAATCACATCAAAGAGAGAGCTCTAACTAATTGCACCAAGCCCGAAGAGATGACTTCCAAGGGAGAGGAGGTTCTATGATCGATCATAACTATCCACACATGAGGATGGACTTCCCTAGATGGGAAGAAGGAGACCCGATTGGTTGGATCTCGCGCGTCGAGCGATATTTTTGGTACCACAAAACCGCGGACGCATCTATGGTGAAAATTGCAGCTATACATCTTGAAGGGGATGTCATACAATGATTTGACTGGTTTGAATACACTCATGGAGTCCTCTCATGGCGACAATTCAAAGAAGGACTGCTGATCCGCTTCGGACCAACCGATTACGAGAACATTGACGGACAATTAGCAAAGATCCGATAAACCTGCATCATTCAAGAGTACCAAACTAGGTTTGAAAGGTTATCTAATCAAAATCGTGATTGGTCTAAAAAACAACTATTGGGGACCTTCATTGAGGGCTTGAAGCCAGAGATCCGAGGAGAAGTTAAAGCGCGACAACCATACACGCTTGTGGTAGCCATCTTTTTCGCACGACATCAAGAGGAGCGATTGAACCATGAAGCTCGAAGGACTAGGGTCGCTCCTCTGTTGAATCTCGTATTTTGATGATGAAACCATTTGATATGTGTTTATGATTTAATTTGCGTTTTGAGTGATGCAGGATGCTTCGATCAGAATGAGACAATTAAAGCAGGAAAATCATGTTGTGCTAGAGGAACATGTCAGAAGATTGAACATCGGACCGGTGGATCGGTCAAGGTATCGACAGAAGGTTTCGTGCCGTGGATTCGGGCATCGGGCCAAGAAGAGCGGGTATTGCGCCAAGAATATCAAAGTTGCGGAGTCAACTGGCCGATTAGGCAATAGGCCGCAAGAGAGGACGATGCGCTAAAGAATCGAACGAAGCGTCGTAGACATGCCGGACAACTTGATTATTGCTTTGTATTAATTGTCTCGATCGAAGTTTTGTTTTACATATGCAGGATTAACTACGATAGCTTGAAGACATAAAGCAAGTCTACATGAGTCAAGTTCGATGGGTGTTAGAGAGTCCGAAGATTCGTCGGAGATGCTGCCGGAACCAACCGAGAAGAAATCAGGGACTTGTCGGAGTTTTCGAAAGACCGCCGAAGAGATCGTCGGAGGTTCGCGGAGATCACCGAGAAGGCTCGACTACTCGCTGAACTCACCACAAGATCGAGAGCCTGCTGGGAGTCCGTCCGAAGAAATCCGAGGGTGTATCGGAAGTCTGTCGGAAGTTCGCCGAAAAGCTCGCCAGAAAACTCGACGTTGCCGGTTAAAAACTTGCTTAGGACTATCTCTTAAGCTCGTAGTTTGCATGTAATTAGGGTTAGGATTAAGGGTTAATCCTATAACCCGGTTAGGGGCCAATTGAGCCCGAATTCGGACTGGTTTAGGCCAAGTTTGGAGCCCAACCAGTGAGCTGAAATAGTGTAGGCGGTGGCACTGCCAGAATAAGCGATGGCACCGCCCAGAACCCGAGAGTTAAGCGGTGGCACCGCCGGACTGAGCGGTGGCACCGCCAGTAAACGGTCAATATGATATTGACAAGCGGTGGCACCGCCAGCCTCGGAAACCCAAGAGAATTCAAAATTTGGAGCCCAAATTTGAATCCTCTTGGGGCCTATAAATACCCCTCAATTCTCAACAGAGAATACAACCTTTGAAGAGTTAAAGATTGAGATAAAGTCTTAGCAAAGTCTTTAGCAAGTCTTGTTTTCAATTGCTTGAGTGTTCACCTCCCTCTTTCTTTTTGAAAATCTGTAAGAGTGTGAACCACTTGTAAAAGGTTGTAAGAGGGGTATTTGTCCTTCCCCTTCAAAGTGATTTGCTAGTGGAAGTTGGGAGCCTCATCGAAGAAGGCTTCGCAAGTGGATGTCGATCATTTTGACCGAACCACTTTAAATTGGTGTGTTCCTTGAATGTGTGAGTGTTTACCTTTCTTAAACCGTTATTTACATAGCAGCAAGCTTTTGGTATTTATCTTCTCACTTTACTCGAGCTACTTTCACCAAGTCATTCATCGTCGAATCGAAATCTCTACGCATTTACGAAATCGTTTTCAAACTTACGAGTTTTAATCCGCTGCACTAATTCACCCCCCCCCCCCCCTCTTAGTGTCGCTCCGATCCTAACATCCTCGACCAGCAATACGGAAGCCCTCAGCCCCCCCTACTGTCGACTGAGTCCCTGCACCAAAGACAAGAGAAGAGCTTCGGGAACGATATGCAAAGGGGTATGTTGGCACTACGACGAGCCGTGGAGCCGTGAGCATTGTTGTAGTAAAGGGAGACTTCTTATGATTGAACCAGTAGAAGAAGAGGTCATTGAATATCTAAAAGAGAGCCTTGAGCATGAAGAAGAAGATGTGGAAGAAAAGCCACAACCGACTGACGTTACGGTACACACACTAGCTGGCTACTCAAACCCGCAAAAGATGAAAGTTGGAGGCCTTCTCAAACAACAATCGATCACTGTTCTCATCAACACGGGCAGCACTAATAACTTTCTAAATAGTAAGGTTGCAGCTCGGATGGCACTCCACATCGAAGGTTGCAGCAAGTCCGATGTAAAGGTCACCGACGGCAGAACCCTAAAGTGCGGCCAAAGATGCCCGCGGGCGAAACTACTGCTGCAGGATCAAGAGATAATTGCATATTTCTTCCTCCTCCCTCTTGATGATCATGAGGCCATGCTCAGAATTAAATGATTGACAACATTAGGAGATGTTTCTTGGAATTTTATGCAACTAATTATGAAATTTTACAGTAAGGAGAAACAAGTGATACTGCACGAGAAACATGGGGGCGACGTAACGACGATTTACACACAACAAATGGAGAAGGTTTTGCATAAAGCATGCAGCAGCTTTTTGGTACAACTTAAGCAACAAACTGAGAGCCAATAGAATTTGAAGATCCAAACCTACTTTCTTTGCTTGCTGAATTTTCAGATATATTTGATGAATCGCACAACCTATCACTTACCCGTCGGCATGATCATTATATAATGATTCTTCCAGGCAAACCTCCAGCAAATACTCGGCCATATCAGTATCTACATCTCCAGAAGGATAAAATAGAAAGGATTATAAAAGAGATGCTCGAAACAAGAGTTATTCGGCCAAGTTGCAGCCTCTACTCTTCACCGGCGCTACTTGTACACAAGGACGGAACATGGCGAATATGCGTTGATTACCGAGCTCTCAATGGCATAACCATCAAGGATAAATACCCTATTCCAGTAGTAGATGAATTGCTAGATGAAAGGGAGCACAAATCTTCACAAAGCTGGACCTTCGATCCGGGTATCATCAAATACGAGTGTGTGAAGAAGACATACCGAAAACCGCCTTTCGAACACACAACGGCCACTACGAATTTTTGCTTTCTTCAACAAAAGGTAGAATATCTTGGGCATATCATATTAAAGGAAGGTGTGATGGTGGGCCCCTCCAAAATAGAAGCAATACAGAACTGGCCAACCCCGAGGAACATAAAATTGCTACATGGCTTTCTGGGTTTAATAGGCTACTACCGCAAGTTCGTGAAAAACTATAGAAAGATCAGTGCACCACTTACTTCCTTACTGAAAAAAGATATCTTCCAATGGTCGGACAAAGCCTCCGCTGCCTTTGACAAACTTAAGGCAGCCATGACGACGACGCCAGTGCTAGCACTACCAGATTTCAGCCGACCCCTCATTATTGAGGCTAACGCATCTGGAGTCGGAATTAGAGCCATTCTCATACAAGATGGTTGACCACTCGCATACACTAGTAAGGAATTATCTCCCTCCCATCAAAATATGGCAACATATGATAAGGAGATGCTCGCCATTGTGCACGCAGCAACGAGGTGGAGACCCTACTTGATCGATCGACGATTTTAAATTAAAACTGACCATAAAAGCCTTCAGTTCTTTTTGGAGCAAAAGATATCATCCTCTGAGCAGTAAAAATAGGTAACAAAACTTCTTTGATTTGATTATGAAATAACTTACAAAAAGGGGAAAGAGAATGTTGTTATAGATGCGCTTTTGCAACTACTCGAGCAAACTGAATTTTTTGCCGTTTCACTTTCGACCAGCGACTTCCTTGAGGATATTAAGATGGAATGGCAGGAAGATTCGGAGACTAGTAAGATCATAAACAAATTGGAGGAAGCACCAAGCTCCATGGCTCATTACAATTGGGACTCAAAAGAATTACGTTATAAGGGACGCATTGTGCTTGTGACAAATTCTACTTGCATCTTCATAAATAAATTTTAGACAAAGTTATTCCATATGCAAAATACTAAATTGAAAAGGAGTACGACAAATCACCCACAAACAGATGGCTAGATGAAAGTTGTAAATAGGTACTTGAAGACAAAGCCACCCACCAAATATAACTACTCAAGGAGAACTCCAGACCCAGCCAAGTGTCATTATTGATCGACGGATCGTGACTCGACGACAACGACCCACTACTGAAGTGCTAATACAGTGGGCGAACTTACCAACAGAAGATGTCACTAGGGAGAACTATGACGACTTAAAGATCAAATTCCCAGAATTCATGAATCGTCAGCCTCGAGGACAAGGCTGATTTGAAGAGGACGGGTCTGTTAGGACTCTAGCTATGAGAGTCATAATTGAGAGAGACATTCATGTAAAACTTACCTAAGCCAACCCCTATTAAAGAGGTGAAGAGGCCGGCTAGGGTTAGGGGGTTGTTTCTTAGAGAAGAATTAGGAGTTATAAAGGAATAGGAGTCTTGAGTAGGAGTCCTATTAGGGGTTGGTTATAAGTAGGAGTCCTATTAAGAGTTAGGGTTTAGAAACTCTATAAATAGTCATGTATTCATCCTCTTTTCATAAGCAATAGATGAATCTTTTCTACAGTCTTTGAGCAGCAACTTGGAGAGAGGAATCCTTATAGAGTTCCAAGGAGGCCGATCCCCTATAGAGATCAACCCCAAGTTTAGAATCTACAAGGGTTCTAACAATGCCTCCTACACCAGTTTTCCAAGAATTATACTGCATCATATTGCATTTGATATTTTTGACTTCACAGGAATTTTTAGCTGTTTACAGTTAGCATTTTGATTTCTTTCAAGTGTATAAAACAGACACATACCAACTGTAGAAGAGAATCTTATAGTAAGAAAATAGAGGCCGATCCCCTATAGAGATCAACCCCAAGTTTAGAATCTACAAGGGTTCTAACAATGCCTCCTACACCAGTTTTCCAAGAATTATACTGCATCATATTGCATTTGATATTTTTGACTTCACAGGAATTTTTAGCTGTTTACAGTTAGCATTTTGATTTCTTTCAAGTGTATAAAACAGACACATACCAACTGTAGAAGAGAATCTTATAGTAAGAAAATAAGACATTCAATAATTAAAACAATATTAAAATTTTATAAAAGTTATGATCAGTTAAACCTATTGGGAAGCACTTTTGAATCACAAAAACATTATAGAGCTTAAGTAGACCTCTGTCAATGGCAACTATCAAGCTCCCTATCTAGACTCTGAATGTCCATAGTGGACTAGAGGAACCATTAGCAACTGAGTCAACATTTGCATCAGGAAAGAAATGAAAGTGAACCCATCAGGCAACTACTCAATCTGGCAGAATAAACATATGAATCATTGGCAACATTGAAGGTCAAGCTCATTTCACAAAGAAAAGGTTTTTTTTCCTCTAGATTATTTTGACAAATTAGACAATCATCAAGTCCAATGCTCAATATAAATTATAGAACAATATGGTCATTTAAGAGGATCCCTTGAAAGGCATAACGAATAAGATTTTCTAAAGTAACATAATGCAGCAACAAAATAAAATTATTAACTCAAAGGAAAGCAAACTTAAATTGATGTTGATAATATGATTTTCACACTACCCAAAATAGCATGTTTTAGTGGTAAAAAAATGACTTCAAATTATTTTAATTTATACCAGAGTTTACTGAAATATGTTGCTCATGAACATTGTCTTCACTTGTTCCTGATGCTTCTTGACGGGATTGACCAGTGGACTGAGTTGATGAATCATGGTCAGATATTGGATGGCTTAATTGCTTTACTTGGTTGCCATCTTTTGCCAAGAAACCCATGTTCATATTCAAGTTCTTGGAACAAGAAGACTGTGGAGTAATTGCACTACTAGAATTCCAACAAGTAGGATCGAACTCACAGGTAGATGTTGAATAGAGTGAACTATTCTGTGAACTTTTAATGCCAATGTCTTGCATTTCAGATGAATTTGCATCAAGATGCATATCTCAATTCCATAGATAACCAAGTCTGGAGCAAGTAAAATCTCTTTCTAGTTATAAGACCTAGCTAACATTCACTAATAACAATAATCGCTATCGATGTGCTGAAAGAGAGATGGGAGCACCTGAAAGCAAAACATATACCATGTAAATAATTCTCAAAATTATCTCATAGCAATTTTAAGGATAAAAGAAGAAAGCATAACAATGAGATATTACTGGTTGTAACAATAATAATTTGTTGTATAAAGTTTATACATGACTTGTGGAGTTATTGTACTCCATTATCATGTCATTGACAAGCGTCCATAATGCACTGTATACACTATATTTAAACAACTATAACCATTATGTACACATCGAAAACCATGTAATGCACCCAGCTTTTTAAAATTGACTTTAAGTTCACATAAAGTCATGTTTTCCATCAAATCTGTATTTATGGTAGATTGCATGAACATGATCACCATGCACTTCATCACATCTTGGCATAGCTGCACATGTCAGAAAAAAGGTTGATATTTATAGGTTGAAGTGTAAATTAAGTTTAACACGGCAAAAGGACTGAAGTTGAGCTAATTCTACAATCTGAGAACATAAAAATAATAAAAAAGAAAACCACTAGCAATTTGTGAATATCTGATACAAGACTGTAGGTGCCAATCTAAGCCCAAAAGCTAAGCCAGATTATACAGTAGCATACAGGCAGTGAGATGTTAGTATCTACAGAAACCTTCAATAATTTTATTCATATTACGTGTTGGCTACCCTGGTAAGCATCCAAAAGGATCAACACTGAATCCATGCCAATAATTTGCTTCTATCAGATTTTGGATGAAAAGCATATCATATTTTCCACCAAATTGAGCAATATACCCCAGATATCAAGTCATTCTGATCGTAGTTGACTTCCTCAATTATACCCATCGTCATAATATGATAATAGCTGAAGTGGATATGATCAGCACTTCATTAATCACCACTACATAGAGTGCCAAAACCTTCATTTTACAAGTGTTAGGAAAAATTTTTGAAGCAGGTTGAGAAAGATAGTTTTGTAATATAGAAGAGTTGCTTTTCTTGAAACCTTTATGGACCTTTGGTATTTTAAGTTTATTCCGAACTCTTAGAAAACGAAGCATTTTAGGTTGTCCATACCTAACAATCCCATGAATAAGCACAATTAAGAATTTTACTTCAATTAAAATATTCTTTAATAGCTTCGGAATCTATAACTTCAAGAATATCCCAAGCATAAGAATGTCCAATGACTAGAGCAAAGCATCTTATATTTATTTATGAGCTCTTAAATTACTTTAGTGACTACAAGCATCTCAAATATGAGAAATCTCAATGGTCACAGATAGCATTTTCTTTCTACCAAGTTGAATGTTCAAAAGGACATGATTCATCTAATTCTATATTTGGTTCTCACATTTTAATATCTACTAGAAACTATGAAAAGACATGCCCTCATGCCATTCATCATATGCATCAAACTTCTGGAGAAAGCAACTTCACAATACATGAGAAAAAAACTTGCATTCCCATATATCAATCTAAATTTTCTAAGAGATGGATCAAGCACCAAAGGCCTTTATACAATTCCATAGAATGCTTCCTCTTAAGGACAGAGGTCAGCTTCCATGTCCAGCACAAACTCTTATGAAGAACCTTGAAATGTGTTCTTGAACTACATACCATGTGAAATATTATAATAGTTTCCTCCTAGT
Organism: Musa acuminata AAA Group; assembly: GCF_036884655.1. NCBI lineage: Eukaryota > Viridiplantae > Streptophyta > Magnoliopsida > Zingiberales > Musaceae > Musa > Musa acuminata. Next base: position 19,699,882 of record NC_088348.1, read on the forward strand.
TTGTGGTGGTAAATTCTAATTCCAACATGTGCATGTTTTGTAGTAGTAACATCTAAATTTAGTGTGTACCCTTTGGTAAATGTCATCAAGCTCTTACCAACTTCTTTATAATTAACATTAAAAGCTCATTCACCTAGTCATATTGAGGTAGCTTTATACAATTAACTAAATGTACTTATTGCTGACATTCTTACACCTAGGGAACAAGTCTTTACATCTTCGCATAAGCAGCAGTAGATACCAATAGAAAAAAACTTATAAAAAATATGCAGCACATATGCAAGTTTTCTAGTTACCAAGTTATTAAATAAATAGGTGACAACTAAGGATAGGTTTGGGAACATATTTGCATCTTAATGTGCATTTGGAGAAAAAAGTTTGAGTGAATGTGCAGTTATGGAATGTTTTGAGTTCTTGATAAACAATAGATTAACGTTGTTTTTTAAATGTGCATTGACGTGAGTGTTGTTTGGTAAGATTATATTTCAAAAGTCCATTGAATATTATGTGACAAATTTACCCTTCTAACATTTTTAATATTTATTCAAAAGTGAATATATCTTATTTAAATGAATAAATATATAAATAAATAAATTTATGTAATCTTACAAAAAAAAATTGATGCCCCAGATATAGAATAAATAAATAAATGTAAAAAAATTTGAAAATAAATAAATAAAATTGCTAGATCTTTTGTAATCAATGTTTGGATGTAAATCTTGGACTTGGCAGAGCAAGCGCCCAACGAAGCAAGTGGTACGACGAATAAGTGAGAGGAGTTAACGACGATAGAAATCGAGAGAAGGGGAGAGCAAAATGAGGGTTGGGGTTTCTATTATAGAGAGATAATCTTGTAATTTTAAGAATGTCATAGGGTACTTTGGAAAATTTTAAAAAAAATATTAACATCCCACAAATGTCGAAATGATAATGCTACCCTAACGTAGAATCAACATTTGAGCATTTATAATGTAGCACTCAGGCCAAATATGTTTAAAATGTGCATTGGGCTATCAATGCACATTTCAAATATGTTTCAAAAAGTACCCTAAATAGTATTAGATTAGAAGGTGGAAAACTCATTCCTACATTTATGTGCATTATGTTTAAAGAAATACTATAATCTAGTTAGTTGATGATCTAGCAAGGTAAATTACACATTAATCCATTTCTACAATATTATTGCTAAGTAAAATGTACACATCTACATTAAAATAAAGCACCAACAGCAAGGATCTTTAACATGTTCGAATTAGAAAAGCATTAAGCATCTCATAACAATCGCCAGAGGATGTCAAATAGGTCCATTAAAATTTCCAAGAACAAGTATCTTTTGACATATCCATGCATCTTGATTAGTTTTCTCAGATTATCTAGCAGCAAACATCATCTTCCAGAAAAAAAAAAACAGTGTAATATTCTCCAGCATAGCCCTCGATCAATCAAAATCACAGCCTCCATAGCAAATAGTTATGAATTTTAATGACATACACTTCATGCAGGGACCTGGCACCATACATGATCATCTACCAGAAAAGTGACAAGTGTGCATTTAGGACCATTGTAAAAATAGAAACTCAAGTTCCAAGGGCACACTATTTTATGATGACATCTGAACAATGATTATAATGATTCTAAGATGGAAACACTGTCCGTCATTTGCTGCACATTAGTCATGCAAGATATTTGTTCATTATTTGATAAATCTATGGTTGCTTAAACAACTTTCCCAACCCCATCCCACATTCAAAAAACAAAAAGAAGGATTGAAAAAAGAACTTATTCGAATGTCAACTAAATATGTTGCACAATCTTCTAGACTCGAAGTCACCCCACTCCACAGATTTCTCCTTATACTTTTTACAAAAGATTAGAAAAATCCATCTAGTAACAAAATAAAACTATAAAATGTGGTGTTCAGCTTTATTTTTTTCAGCTTTATAATAAAACTATAAAGATCAAAATCTTCTTCAGCTTTATTTTTTCACCTTAAGATTCATCAAAATACAGTATGAAGTGTGGTGTTCTTCCACCATTTCGAGATGAAGATAGATGCATTTATATATACTACCTCCTTTCACTTGCAGCAAACAAAAAATATATGCATTTCTTAATCAATCTGAGGTCACTCAAACACAAACAAAACTGTCAAAAAAAAAAAAAACAGAGAATAAAGAACTTTTAGATCCCTAATCTTTCCACTTCACAATTACATGAAAGCCAGAGATTCTCATTTTTGGCAAAGCAATAAATGTGCAAAAATCAACTGATCTGCCACTACAATCAACTTCACTTGTTCATTCTAAAGAATATTCATTCATCGAGATTCAGAAGCAAGCCCCCAAATCTCTTCATGTCAGTCATAACATAAAAGGAATAAACAGAAGAAGAGCAAGCATTTAACATAGACGAGATTCTCTTAGTAGGAAGAAAGGCTTGCTGTTCTCCAGATTCAACAGTATTCAAAAGGATGAGTTTTAGAGCCATAAGTATTTGGAAAATCAATATAGTGTAGTTTACTCACATCTTGGTGAACATTTTGTCCACCCAAAAAGAGGGAATTAGTACTAAATGCATCTATTTCTCCCACTTTGCCCAAGAATTTGGCATGCCTATTTCCATTTACAGACAACTTTTTCTTCACAGGTGGAAGGGTCTTGATCACTAAAAAGGTGATCGTAATCATGAGTTGAACCTCTACAGTATCAATCAGCTATAATAAAATGGATAATCTGTCTATATATGCAATTCAAGCATCTGAAAAAGTGTGCCTTCAAAATATGCAAGCCAGAGCACAAAACTAAACGTTTCAACAATGGATCATTGAAGAAAATACTACTTAGACAGGTTTTTGAGACAAAGAAAAGAAAATATCATGCCATATCCATATAACAAAATTGTATAATTTTCCTCATCAATAGATCACAAAAGTAATGCCAAGTAAATAAGTAATCAACAACTCCATAAAGAACAAACACCATCAAAAGACCAAAATATTTCTAACACATCGCTTCTCATCCAAGAACCTACAACCTAATGGCATGCACTCCCAAAACCTAACAGGTTTCAGAAGAAATATTCACTTTCAACAAGAAAAGAAGAAGAAACCAAGTAATCAATGATTTCAAATAACAAACACCATAACAAGACCAAAAGAATACTAACTTATCACCTCTCTTCCAAGAACCCATAATTTAATGGCATGCGTCTCAAAACCAACAGGTTTCAGAAGAAATATTCTCCTCTCGACATGAAATGAACAAGAAACGATGCAATCAATGATCCTAAAACAACAAACATCATCGTATGACCACAAGAATACCAACCACATCACCTCTCATCCAAGAACGAGCGAACTAATCGTATGCAGCTCCAAACCCAACAAGTTTCACAAAATGAATCTCCTTCCAACAAGAAAAGAACAAGAAACCAAGCAACCAACATTCCCAAATGAACAAACACCATAAGAAGACCAAAAAAAACACCAATATATCACCTCTCAACCACGAACCCACGAATAAATGGCGTGTACCCCCAAAATAAACAGGTTTCAGAAGGGATAAACTCATTTTGAAAAGAGAGGAACAAGAAACCGAGTAATAAACAATTTAAGAAGAAAAAACATCGACATCAGACCGAAAAGGAAACCAACCACATCACCTTCCATTCAAGAATCCACAACCTAATGGAATGCACTCTCAAACCCAACAGGCTTCAGAAAAATAATCTCCTTCTGACAAGAAAGAAAAAGAAGTTCAGCAATCGACACTTCTGAAAGAACAAACACCATAAGAAGACCAAAAAGATTTCCCACGAATAACCTCTCGTCCAAGAACCCACAACCTAATGGCATGTACTCCTAAACCTAACAGGTTTCAGAAGAAATCTTCTCCATCTAACAAGAGAAGAACAAGAAACCTACTAATCAAAATTTCCAAATGAACAAACACTATCAGAAGACCAGAAAATACGAACCACATCACCTCTCGTCCAAGCAGGAACAACCAAATTGCATGCACTCTCAAACCCAACAGGTTTCAGGTTTCAGAAGGAATAGTCTTCATCTAACAAGAGAAGAACAAGAAATCAAGTCAACTACTCCAAATGAACAAACACCATCAGAAGACCAAAAAATACCAACCACATCACCTCTCATCCAAGAACCCACAACCTAATAGCATGCACCCCTAAACCCAACGGGTCTCAGAAAAATAATCTCCTTCTGACAAGAAAAGAACAAGAATCCAAGTAATCAATGATTCCCAAAGAACAAACACCATAAGACCAAAATACACCCACCACAATCACCTACTAAGAACATGCAACCCCAAATCCAACAGGTTTCAGAAAACCAATCTCCTTCTTTCTACAATGAAACAAAAATACATATAAAAACTAGTCTTTTGAAATATCCGCTACAAAACAAACCTCTTCTCCAAAACATCCCAACGCCAAAAAGCAGTACACAAACAGAATCAAGAACAGGCCCTTAGAAATCAAACAATTTCAGCTGACAAGCGACACCTCCAGTCATGAAGGCATCTGAGTCGAGGCTGAATGATCAAAAGAAGAAAAAAAAGTCACAACAAAGTCATCGGGTCAAGAGCATAACCTTCAGGAAGGGAACATGTCCCCTTTCCTGATGCCCGTTCCTCCTTCTGCCTCCCCTCCCTCTCCTCTTCCTCTCTCTCTCTCTCTCTCTCTCACCCCCTATGGATGCTGTAAAGCTTTCACTTGCCAAATATACAAAAGCATCTGCCTCGTTATCAACCTTTCTTTATCCTTCAAAACAGTAAAGATATAAACAAATCTTTCTCCACTTCCAACGCCAGACACCTAGCCGCCTCTCTCTCTCTCTCTCTCTCTCTCTCTCTCTCTCTCTTTCTCTGCCCCTTCCTTTCCAAGACTACCCAATGTCATCTTGCCCTTGGCTAATTACCCAAGACTGGTGTTATATCATCGGTATCACTCTCACTCGAACGTCTTGCCCCATAGCAACCACACGAAGCATTTCGCCGATGACTAATGCCCACTGCTCGCCTGGCTTGCATGCTCGAGACCACTCCTCGCCCCCCACCTCCCCCCCCTTCACCAAGTCGAACTCAGCTACAAACGGCCCTTGGTTTCATGTTCCACCCGACAAGTAAACTAATTGGATCCAAGGATTCATCCCATAGTTTCATTGGTAGATCACAGCGGTCGGTGACTTAGATTCTCTCTATTATCTCCTTAAGATTTTGTATGCTTATCACGTGTTCATGGTGTTCGTGAACAAATGTGCCGTGGCTAGTGAGTCAGCACGGCTCGGTCCACGGGTAAGTCGGGCCCTCGCGATGGGATATTGATCAGTGTTTCTCGATCTGGGTGCCACTGTGTTGAGCAACGTCTCTCCGTTCTCGGGCTGGTTGGTAGCTCACCTTCGTTCAACGAATGACGATTCCCAGGTCAAAACGCTCGTGACTCGAGGGTGGCAGTTTGCCTACAAAAATGGTTTTCGTCGGGTGATTCCCGACTATGGCCCCTCCGACGAGCAAGTCAGTAGTTGTGTTTCTCTTCCCTTTTTTTCCTCTGGTCAGATGCCGATTATGGGCTTTTATATTATTGTACGAGGGTCAATCGCATGCGGATTCGACGTGACGACTGATCCTCGAAGGATGAGACGGTATTGTGCGGTCGTTGTCCCGAGACGCACGGGATGATGTCAGACGGCGCCGCCCCGAGTTTCCGAGACGGGACATGCCAAACAGTGTCTCGGTACGGATTCTGACTTAGTGTGTGGGGGTGCTCCCCTTGCTGACCCGGCTGTAGCGCGGCGTGGCATCAGTTGTGACGTGTTCTTGACCGAAAGTATACCTTATCACATGCGAACCGTGCATGCACAAGAAAGCTACGTGCTTCATGTGCTTCGTACACATTGAGCTGCGTATACCATCATAAAACTCTTAATATGTATTCAATCCAGTAAATTGTGTTACACTAGTAAATCTCCATCCAACTCATTTTTTTATTTATTAAAATAAATATTTATTAAAATATACGCACTAAGGCATAAATAAATAAATAAATAAACATTGCTAATATAAATGAATACAAAAATCACCCCTTGTATCGGAATGAACAAGTGAAATAAATTTATAAAGCTAAGTAATTCTATTTCCAAAATACTATTATTATTATTATTATTATTTTTATCATTTCGAGCATGATTAGTCATCCAATTATTCAATCGAATCTCCTTCCTTGTATATACGACGGTTAAGAACATAGCTAGGGAGGGATTTTAACAACATGTGTATATTTTGCTTATAATCATCAAATTTTGGTCAGTAATTACGATGCCTTAAGATAAGGAAGCAAGAAAAAGAAAAAGGGAAAAAAGGATACAAGTTGAGTGTTTACCCTTACATGGTGGGGTGTAGGAAAAGGCTGAAGTTAATTTTCTGCACCACACTCAGGAGATCATGACTAAATTGTATGGGTGAAGATGACGATAAAGAAGGAAAGAATGACTAATTTGAGTGGGATTGCTTTTGATGAGACATGCAAGGGGACAAAGGTACACACACTACAGGCTAGCTCCATGGTCCCTTGTAGGGTTCCTGTGCTCTATCTACACAAGATCACTCCACGCCATCTTACATAGCATGGGAATAGTTATTCTCGTAGAACTCCGCAAAGATGATGGCTTTGGCATATATTAGAATATACATTAATGACTTTTAAAACTAAATTCCTTCATTATGATTTTTTTTTTTTTGTTCGAATTCAAATGACAATATATTACTCATCAGAGTGTTACAAAAGAATGATAACATGAAAAAAATAAAGAAATATACAATGATGGATTCGATATGATTTCTCCTTATATCTTGAATTGAATGATCATCTCAACAAAGATAAATTTAAAAAATAATAATAATAATAATAATAATAATAATAATAATAATAATAATAATATAATACAATCGTTTCATCCACTGGTTATATCTTTTTCTTCCCTTCTTTTTTTTCTTTCTATAAAATCAAGAATCTTCTCATATCAACTCTATTCATCTTACAAGTCAATCCTTTTTTTTCCCCCCCCTTAACGACCACAATTCAAGTAAACTCTTCTTCATATGTGGATGTCATTTGTACAAAATAAGATAAGAAACCAATTAAAAATTTCCCATCACTTGAAAACTTTGTCGGTGAAGTATTCTATAACGTGAGGTGCAACCCTAATCTATACATTTAATATGTTAATGGGTTGTATCATGTTCTCAAGACCTAACTGGTCCATCGGTCGTGGCTTGATGAAGAAGTTGTGTAGGTGCTGATGGAGACAAGTTAACTAATAAGATATGTGTACTACATCAACTTGGATGAATCATGAACAGTAGTTGAACAAGCTCCACGTATGATTCAATTTGTATGCCTTTGAGCAAGTCAACTGGTATCATAATTCATCTTTAACTGTTCCCATTCCATGTACATAATTCTGAAGGTTGTGACATTTATTTCCTTCCTTATATATGCATAATATCAACATAAAAAGGACTTTATGTACATATTTCAGTAATTATTGCATTATATGTGCAGTTAAACGATCAATACATTCTCCTTTTAAATTCAAAACAAATCATGGCTATTAAATCAATTTCTAGATTGAGTATAAGTAATTTCAGGCCATCCACTTGCATATTTTTCATGATTAGATCAAGTAAAAATTGGTGTTGCATATAGGTTTCAAATTCTTGATACAACACAACAAGTGTAAGAATCACAGTAAGCTTAGCTGATATATATATATATATATATTACCGCCCAACCGGAGAGCGGACAGCTAATGCGTTCCACTTATTGATTATTGAACAGGGTCTATGGTCGGTCTGTGACCCCTGGATGCCGAAGGCGTCCTTGCGATGATCTTGTAGTTCCTACGGGATAAAGACGATGGGGTTGGTCCATGGATTTTCCTTATCTTGCCACATTTCGCTTAAAGGGTTGAAGGGAGATAATGCATCAAGCTATTCGCAAGGGTCAATTTGATCCTCTTCCCCAGGGATCCCAAATGAGGGAACTCTAGGAGAGCCGTCGACTCCAATTATCATCAACGTACGATCCATACTAGATCTGACCAACTGCCCATCCTACCTCCTCTATGTTCTTGACAGCCAATCCTTTTCTCATATATATGTATACATATATATATATATATATATGTATACATATATGTATATATATATATGTATACATATATATATATACATATGTATACATATATATGTATTACATATATATATATACATATATATATATACATATACATATATTTATATATATATATATATATGTATATATATATATATATATATATATATATATATATATATATATATATTTCTCGTCCACATATATAGGTTTAAGCATAATTAGTTTCGAATCAGAATCAAACTAGAACTGAATCGGAATTGGCCCTAAAAATTTTGATTCTAGTACCTAGGTTTTAAAAATCAAAATCGTCGCTTCCATAATTTTATTATTATTATTTTTAAAATAACTTTAATTTTTTATATTTTAAAAAATTTAATTAGGAATATAAAAAATATGACCAAAATCGAACTAGAATCATCAATTCCTGATTTAAAAAAACTGAAACTATCGATTCCTTAACTAAAAATTCATGACTATATAAATGTATATATATATATATATTAATTTCTTTGATGATAAAATTAAAATAAAAAAATTAGTACTAAAATATAAATTAATAAATAATTGACAAAAAAGATTTATATAGTTTAATTTCTTTTGCCTACGTCCACAAAAAAATTACTTACTACAATATAATAATAAATTTTAGGAAAGAGAATTCACTTCAGTTAATCCAAATTGAGTTCAAAACTCCTTTTATATTTTCTTACATAAAATCTAAACAAATTAAATTTTTAAAAATATACCAGAGAAAATTTTAGGAACACACATAGTAATTTTCTTCCAAATTTATACAAAAACATTTAGGAAAATAAGATGTTTATAGAATGATCAATCTTCAGTTTTTAATAATTTCTTTCCTTCTATCACAAATATTTTCATCTTATTCTCCAAGTACCTATTCTTCGAATAACATAAATTCAACTAAGGTTATATATATATATATATATATATATATATATATATATATATATATATATATATATATATATATATATATATATTCTATAACCTTTGATAATTGTATAATGAGGACTATAAAAGGAGGACATCTATAGGCATATTTTATATTTAGAACTCTCAAACTATTTGTATATTTTTATTTTCTATTTAGAACTAATTTGAATATCGGATGGAGCTTTCCCAATGTATCCTCGATGCAAACTTTGCAAGAACCATCCTGGTGGAAGTAGAAAGTCAAACTCCTCTAGTTTATATTATATTAATGGTACTGGTAAATTATTTTTTATTCTCTATATTATGAAAATAATATGATCTGTGATGTTACTATTTCTACTTCTACAAGTTCATAGTTTTACTCAATGTAGATAGTAGCATCTATCTTATGGCTTCGGCCTAAAATTCACCCTAAAGTAAATTTCATCTTAACTTCAAGCGTGAAGATGTTAGGAGAAACAGTCGGATCGACTCCATAGTATTAAGCTGACGATTGCTTCATTAATGGGTAAGCAACCAAGATCTTGATAAGCAGAAGAAAGAACATGGTTGCTTCGGTACATGTGGTGGCCACGCTTCTGCAGTGCATGTGACAGTCACTCTCCACGGCAAGTTGTAAAGGAGCTCACTTACAGTGTCACTCGATCTCAAAGGACGAGAGAGAGAGAGAGAGAGAGAGAGAGAGAGCTGGTGAGATCCGGGTTCTTTTCAAAGACAAACATATCTACACCTTCCTAAGAATGTAGAACTCAGTACCAACGACAGAAAAAGCTCTGTTACAAAGTCTAATCTCATACAACCAAATAGAGACAACTGAGATCCAAGTTCTATCCACAGCTAGCAGCATGTCTACAGCTACCCGAGGATGGTGGAACTCGGTACCAACTGCAAAAAAGCTCTGCTACAATGTTTCAACCTCAAACAATTAGAGAGAGACGACAGAGACCCATGTTCTTCTGTCCGCAGATAGCTTGAGATTGTAGGATTCAGTACCACCTGCAGAAAAAGTTATCCAACAAAGCCCTTTCCCAGGTCCATCATGTTCTAGACCTACCTTAAAGGAAGTAGAACTCTGCACCAACCATCATTCATTCTGTTGATGTTGAATCTTCATCTAATTAGATTGCTGTCACAGTCTTTGTTGGAGTTCTTTTCAATCTCAGAAAATTTTACTTAATTAATTAATTAATTAGGATAGTTATAATGACCCACCCTTAATAAAAGGATATATTCTTTGCAACAATACCCTTCGAAAGCACCTTTTGATCATTTTTCCTAGACATTCTCAGTTCAAATATTTAAATATGAGTATAAATTCCACATTTTTTTTAATTTTTAAAAATCATATATAATTTTATCTTGCCATTCGGTTCACTAAAAAGGATTTATATTGAATCACTATTCACAAGACAAGATGGTTGATACCGGTTGAATTTTGAGACTAAAATTTTGATCAATTCCTATGAGATCTTGTTTTAAAACAATATTTATGTGCCTTTATTATTTTTTTAAATTTTAAAATTTAATATTATTTATCTTAAATAATTTTTAATTTTCTTTGTCAAAATCACACCCACTATTACTCTCAAAAAGAATAAAAGAAAATGATGATGTAATGATGGTTTACTTATAATAATTCATTTTAACTTATATGAGAAAGATTACTGGTAAGAAAGTGTTAGCTAGTGCAATTGATAAACATCTTGACAATTTATCATAAAGTTTTAAGTTTAAATTTTATCTTTATCATTAATCTTTTAATATATATATATATATATATATATATATATATATATATTACTTGTAATAATTCATTTTAACTTCCACGTGAGAAGATCGAAGACAATTGGATAAGTAGTCTGAGACTAGAAATGTAGATCTTCAGAATCCGGCACCATGACAGTTTCTAAACCACTTAGAATGAAGACAAAGCATGATCTAGATGGAGCAGATGTTTTAGAGGCCATGACCCTCCTCCGTCAAGACTTTCAGTAGGAACGGGTGCGGATCACCTGTCTTGCTCGACGCAGAATTTGTCGTTCAATTCAACATCCAGTTGGAGAGACTCGACCTTTCCGGTGGGTCAATTCGTGGGCCCCGTCGGTTGCTTTTGTGAACCCAAGGAGGACCCTGTTTCCTGCGTCGTCCCAGACAGGTAAGCTCCATAGGAAAACGAGAGGGCATGACACCTCTTTCACTGACGTGGCGAAAGATTACTGGTAAGGAGGAGACAGGCGGGACCTCACTTGTCCTGAACGAGTCCAAAAACAGGAGACAGGAGTGGTCGAACCGTGTCGTTGCGTTGATGCATGAGGCCACCATTTGCTATGGAAGAATGACCCTGTTCCCTGCTACGCCTTAGCCAGGAGTAGTCGAACCGTTTCGTGGCGCAAGGTGAGAGGTCAAAAGAGAGGCTCGCATGTGCTTGCGACAGAGCATCTTTCCCGTCAAACCGGACGCCCCGCACGTGCGAGTTAATCTCGCTTTCGCTATCCCCAAGGACGGCGTCTCCGGACCTGGGACCTCGTTCCGTGTTGCCGGCCACCCGTTCGACGGAATTCCCCGGAAGCAACGATGGTTTCGTTCCTGAAGGCGCTGGTTTACGGGGCGGGGGGCGTGGCGGTGGTGGGGATGGTGGCGCTGGTGGCGTTCCAGGAGCGACTGGTGTACGTCCCGGTGGTCCCCGGACTCGCCCGCGCCTACCCCTTCACCCCGGCCCGACTCCGGCTTGACTACGAGGACGTCTTTCTCCGGGCCTCGGACGGCGTCCGCCTCCACGCCTGGTTCATCAAGCACTCCCCTCCGAAGCCAGGTGGGTGCCAGAACCTTCTTGATCTCTCTACAGATCTCTATCAGGATTCTTGCTGTTCTTTTCTCGGGACACCGGTGGATCCCCTTTTGAATTGCACGATTTCTCTTCAACAATGCTGAAATTTAATTTTTATCTTTGAGGAAACGAAAAAAAAAGGGGTTTTCTACTGTTCGGCGGACGGATCTAGATGTAGTAAGGTTCCTTGGAGGTGCCTGCTTCATTTCTTCTATTTTTCCTTGTGATCGCCGAGTCTCCTTGTGTGCTTGATCTTAACGAGGAGGAAAAAAGAGAAGAACTTTTATTAGTATTAGTCCCTTGCTTTCTTGTATGTCTTCGGTCATTTTCTTTTGTAGTTCAGCGTCTTGCAAGTTAAGATCAGGGTATCATACATGATGTTCTCGGGTTTAACCTATATTTAGGTTGTAATTATTCGTATAGTTTATGCTTTCTGTTAACTAATATCCGAATCTGGTGACGAACCGCCGTTCTTTCTCTCCATTCCAGTGTCCAACTATTGTTGACGAGGGCATGAAGCTTATTGCCTTCTTCAAATTTCCACAATACTTTTTGCTATATATTTGAATTGTGTCCCATCACTTCCATTATCTTGAGATGCAATGAATGACTTTCTTTCACATTACCGTTGCAGCTATGTTGATTTTTCGTAACAATGGTTGAGTTATCTTATCAAAAACTTAATTTTTGTTTGTTGGTGTTAAAACAGTTAACATGATGAAGGAGAACATCAGTTGTTGTACCATGATAAACAATTAAAATGGTTTCATTTTAACATGTAACCTGATAAAGAGTTAACATGTTAGTTATGCAACTGGAGTAGCATAGATATGTAGGATTTCATTAATAATTGCCTGCTGTAAGAACATCAATTGTTGTACCATATATTGTTTTATGATAAATTAAAATGGTTTGTGCAATCACAACAACTTAATACAGGTATTGGTTTAAGAGAAAAAAGTTTGATAGTGGATGAAAATGAAGAACAAAGGAGTGGAATGGTGTGGAGATCGCCTCAGGAAGTATTTCAGGAAGCCTGAATGAAATTTATCTTGAGCATTGTGCATCAGCACTTGATTGAAGAATTTTACTTGAAATGGCTGGAGAAAGACCTGATATGCATCAAGAAGACAACAAAATATAAAGAACAACTAATTAGATATCAGAGATGTAGATATCGAAAGATTAATCCATTAGAGACTCCGCCATCTTATGCAGTGGTTGAGAAATTAGGTGTTATAGGTGAAGCTGCATGGGATAGTTATATGCACGAAGTTACGGTCTTTCTTTATTCTGACTAACTGGCCTCATAGTTCAAGAGTGAAATATTAATTTTTACGAGTTATGACTTATGATACAAACAAGTTTCATTTGATTGCAATTTTGACTTTTCCCTGGTAATGATTACTGGGATAGTATCTATGACCTACCTAGAATGATGGATAAGATTGCTGCTTTTTTGGCATAAGCTTAGTTGGATCCTCACTGTGTAAACTTCGCCTGCTATGGTGGAGGCACTGCAGTAACTTGTGCTCGAGCCCTATTCAGTATAGGTTTTTGTTTTGGCTTCATGAATAGGTTAATAACCTGTTGAATTTTTTTCCCTCAGCAGTTCAGTCAGTGTAACAAGAAGACATATATATTCTTTTGGCACTTCAATTACCTCTTCCCCTTTTGTGATTATCATATCCTTGTTCTGCAGGTCCAACGATACTCTTCTTCCAAGAAAATGCTGGCAGTATCCTGAAAATTTACATCTCTAGGAGGATATATCTTGTAATTCAGTTGTTGTTGGATTTTGCAATATTGGAGGCCTTAAACTCAGTTGCTTAGATATTGCTCACCGTCTTGAATTTGTCCGGATAATGATGCAGAGGCTGCAATGCAATGTATTCATGCTTTCATACAGAGGGTATTCTTTTGCCCCATGATTTACTAGTGTCTTGATTGTTGCTATCTGAATTTTGGCAATTAATACAGCTTATGCCATTTATGTTTGTGTTTGTGTAACCATGAAAAATGTATGCATGATACAACAGGTATGGAGAAAGTGATGGTCACCCATCACAGCATGGCATTATCATGGATGCTCAGGTTTGTTGATGTGTGTTTTGTTTTCTCATGTTATTGGATTATTTATGATAACTGGAGTTTTATTTCTTATTAGGCAGCATTAAATCATCTAACACAGAGAAAAGATATTGACACATCAAGAATAGTTGTCTTTGGGAGATCTTTAGGAGGTGCAGTTGGAGCAGTGATTGTAAAAAATAATCCTGATAAGGTATATATTTAAAACCAGCTATTTGTTTCTGCAATCTATGTAGTTGTTGCTTTAGATGCTATAGTTGTAATATTGAATTGTAGTATCAAGTCATTGCTCTTCTTGAATGATTGTTCAACAATTACCATTTGTTGACTGTTATGCCTGAAATCTTCTCCTTTTTCTTTTTTGATGTCTAGTTTGCTTTTTTTGCTTGTATGAGTTTTAAATGCATAGAATATAAGGTAAGTTTCCTTGCTTGGAAATGTGTCCTTGCCTTGGTTGTATTGCTCATATAGCATCTGGATTTTGACATACTGTCACGAACTTAGCTGGTTTTGCCTAAGTCGTGCGGCACCCTTGCATGTCCGTCCGTAAAGGTCAGGTTCCCCAAAACCTCCTATGGTCCCTTAGGACTTGCAAAAGAGAAAATGGGTTAGAGAAAACGCCTCATTCGGGATTCACAAAAAATCATTTCAGGAAACACTTTATAACCAATGCAAATTACAAATAGACTTCATAAGTTCTGAACGGTCGCACAATAAAGGATCCAAAATAGTCCACTACAGACCGAAATCCCCACAAGTGCCTACATGACACAACCTTTGTTTGTAAGCTTAGGACGACCACCAAACACAACTAAAATGGGTCTGTTAAGGTTTCGACCATCCCTCTACATGTTGTACCGAGTATAAACAAACCAAGAGACACGGACATAAATGAGCATTACATTAAACACCTCGTTTACAGTTTTGTCCGTAACATTCTCCTCGACTTATTCCTTCAACGTCCTCGTCGAAGCCTTTGCCGACGTTGTAACTCCTCACCTTTGCTGAATCTTCAATCTTCTGCTCCAGCTACAATGCACCTCCTGGCTCCCAACTGTTCTCCGCCGCCGTTGTTGAGTGGTCGAACTTTTGATCCGTTATGCTGCTTCAACTCGCCAATAACTCTGACTCTAGTGTGGGGTTGGCTGAGTTGTGTTGATCCCTGTTGGTTCCTGCGGATCATTTAGATGAAGGAAAAGACCATCTTTACTATGTGCCAGTCTCTTAAATGCCTCATGCTGCTTGAACTGAGTGGATGCTTGTTAGAGTTTTAACAAGCATCGCCTCGCAAACTTTTGAAGTTTTTGGTCCTTTCTCCACAAAATTTGCCCATCGACTCTTCTTTCACTTAGTTATCATCGCATCACTTTCGCTTTTGATTGACATTCTATTTAGAAATGAAGCGAATAATCTACTCTCAGTAGCACTGATCACAATTGGTGAGGATTTGACAACTATTGTCTTCCATTTGATTTCTTCGAAGGGTCTTTGAACATGTGTAAAGCCCCTCTACTGGATAGATAAGAGAATTGGGGTACTCAGTTTCACCCATTCTCTTAAGAGTTAAGAAGACAATGGTTACTTGATTTCGCCCGCCTCCTCGAGGGTTGTACTGGCCTTCGCCTACTCTTTGCTCACACTTCTGAAGTACTTGAAGTGTTTGCACTCCTTACGTTTAGTTAGTTACTGTGATTCACCTTCTCTAATGCTATTGAACTTCTGAAATGCAAGAAGTTTTCACCCCAACTTAGAGTAAGTCTCTGATAGCTTTGGTCACCTCTGAGATTATAATGTCTTCTCCATCAACCCAGCCGTCTACTCCACTGAGTATTAAAGGTACAACACTGCGTACTGCCTGCTTCGTTCGTTGGTCGTACACTCTTGCATCGACCCGAAGTCCTCCACTTTTAGCTATCTTGACGAGAAGCTCGTTGACACCGATCTTACGAAGTTCCCTGGCCTCTGCCCTTCAGCCTTATCTTGGTACTTAGAGTTTGCCTTTGCATTCTCCACCTCCTCGGCCCCTTTCACGACCAAGCCTCTCCCCCCATAAGAGTAAGGGGTCGATGACTTCACGAAAGTCCCGTCTCTGTGATACCATGGCGCTGCCATGCCCATGGCCCTACTATCCGTCGCCTCACATCTGCATCCCTTTCTTCGCGATCGGTAGATCTGTCTTTGTGGCACTCCTCCGAGTCCACCTCCATTCTAACCGATCCTTGGTTTTGGGTAGCTAAGTCTCTCTGGACTCGTCGTCACTTCTTCGCCCCTTTTGACCCCCTGCTTCAATACCTCTGTGTTCTCCAAGCAGTTCCCCTTGGTCGATGGAAAGACAGACTGTAACTCCCATGCATGGCCTCTGCCATCATGTTGCAGGGTTTGCATCAATTCTGTTTTCCTTTGCTTCCTTGGTAGCAACGTTCGCTTACTCGGCCTTGTCCTCTGACTTGTCGAGCTCTCTTAAGCGAATATGGGCTTTGAAGTAGTCCAACTCTCCAGTCGCTCGATCATACCTCTGTATGATCAAGTCCCTCCCATGGGACTCATTGGTACTTCCATTTGAACTTTTCCCTCAGTGGTACACAGCCCCTATATGCTGATGACCAAGGCTTTCATCTGATGCAAAATTCGATGCACGCACGGAAGACCCGTCTTTGTGGTACCATGGCTTTCACTCCTTGAATTCATAGCCCGTCTTGCCGTCATATTGTTCACCGAAGTGGAGCTCCTAGTAGCTCCCGATTATACCTTTGTATGATATAGTCTCTCACGGGACTAGATTCGTGTGTATCGCATTGCCACGAACTGTTCCACCACGATTCGCTGCACCATTGTCACGGACAAACTTCTAAACAAGGTGTTTGATGTAATGCTTATGTATGTCCGTGTCTTTTGGCATGTTCATGCCTTGTACAGAATGTAAAGGGGCGGCCGAAGGCTTAATAGTCCCATTTTAGTTGGGTTGGTGGCCTCTTTAGGCTTGTAAATAAAGGTTGTGTCATGTGGACACGCTCGAGAGCTTTTCGGTCTGTAATGGACCATTTTACCCTTTGTTGTGCCACTGTTCAGAGCTTGTAAAGTCTGTTTGTAATTTGCTTTGTCTATGAAGTGTTTTTCGGACATGTTTGCTTGTGGATCCCGTTTGAGGCGTTCTCTTTAACCCGTTCTCTCTTTTGTTGGTCCTAAGGGACAATGGGAGGCTTCGGGGAGGCTGACCTTTGCGGACGGACGCGCAAGGGTGCCGCACGACTTAGGCAAAACCAGCTAAGTCCGTGTCATATGGTATCAGAGCGGGACAAGCACTCATAGAAACACTTGACATGCAAACGTGGGGGACCTAGCGGGGCTGCGTGAGGGCAGTCAGCACATGCGCGACCGTTTGAGGGAAAACGGGCATGGAGATGTAGGGAAAAGAGTCGCTCAGAGGAGCGGGCATCTGAGATTGGCATTCAGAGGAATGGCCAACCCTTCGCGCAAGAGGCACCACGAGAACAGGCAAGCTTAGAAGAATCTGGAGCGCACAAAGGTTGGGATGGCTGAGTTTGAGCTACGGCTCAACGTTGACAACTTTACTTGATGGTGCTCAAGGCAAGCGAGGCGCTTGGCAAAAGGACGAGACCATGCAAAGTGGAATGAGTTGCTCAGCGACCGAAAGAGTTGTGCAAAGCTCACAGAGGTGAGGGGAATTGCTAACTCGAAGAATTCGGTACTCATGCATGGGCTTGTATGCGGACGATGGATTGTTCGTGGCCATCCCAAGGCGACCGAGACTCGGCGCCATGGAGCATTGAAACTTTCTCTTCGGCATGCGAAGGATACGTCCGGAGGAGGTTGAAGTGTGCAACGAGTTCAGCATGTTGCTAGGCCTGGAGGGGTGCAGCGGTGGTTGTATTGACGTGGAGGCGCAATCTAGCAAGTGCGTTTGCAAGAGGCAGAACAATGCACAGTTTGTTCAGCAGATCGGAGTAGTCCAAGGGGATGGTGGTCTCCGAAACGAAGAGAGATGTTGCTCAAATGGGATAGTTATCCAGGAGGGATAAGTCCCGGCTCTCCAGAGGGAGAATCATGTGCGACGGACTGCACATGTTGAGGAGGAGTACCTCAACAAAACAACAACTCCACGAAGCTCGATGGACTGAGCAAGCGGCGAGGAGTCGTCGCATGATCTCGCTTGAGAGAATGCATTGGTGGATGCATTGCGAGATCAAGTGGGGGAGCGACCCAAAGCAACTTAAATGAAGGCACACTTGGAGTCGATGTGGAGATCGGACTCAAGGGAGGGCTGACCCGTGGAATGGTGGGCACGAGGGCCACCATCGACTCAATGCAAAAACGAGGAGCGGAGCAACTTGGGTGTAACTTGGTGAAGTACCCAAGCCGCATGAAGGGAGCCAGCAGAGAAGTTGGAACATGGAGCAGACGCACAGTGCTTTCCTTAGACAGAGGTCAAAGACATGAACTCTTGCAGAGGCAAGAGTAGGATCATGTTGTTCCATGGGTCCTTCATTCTGACGGAGCGGACTCATCTTGCATGGTGCCAAAGACGAAGGGAGCTTCTAGGCACATGCACCTTATCTCGGAGGAGCATTTGATGGAGGAACTAAGGCGACTCAATTTGCGGAGGCGAAGTTGGGTTCAGAAGGCCTTAGCACGGGGCAAGAGGACGCAGAGGCGGGTACTCTTGAAGAATATGCCACAGTGTTGCCATTCAAGTTGCCATGAAGGAAGCAGTGCGCAGCGGAGATTGTGCTGGTAGGGGCAGAGGCCCAGGATCCAGGCAATGGTGCACAATTTACAGCGAAGTCGGTGGACTTCGGGAGCTTCTAGGCGACGGACTGTCCTAGAGCGGTGCTTCATCTAGGTGTGACCCAAGAGTGGGTGGATGAAGGTCGATTGCCAAAGGAGCGAACAAAATCGAAGGTGGAGGAGACCCTGCGATGTATTGGCAGAGGCCACACATGGAGGGTTCACAATTCGAGTTTATTCCACAAGGATCAGAATGCAATGGAGATGTCACCAGGAGGCGACATGGTGCAGCGGATCGTGGTGGAATAGTTCGTGGCAATGCGACACACACGACACAGTCCCGGGAGGGACTAGATCATATGGAGGTATGATCGGGAGCTACTGGGAGCTCCGCTTTGGTGAACAACACGACGGCAAGAAGGGCTATGGATTCAAGGAGTGAAGGCCATGGTACCGCACAGGCGGGTCTTCCGGGCGTGCACCGAATTTTGCATCGGATGAAAACCTTGGTCATCAGCATATGGGGGCTGGGTTCCACCAAGGGAAAAGTTCGAATGCAAGTACCAGTGAGTCCCATGAGAGGGACTTGATCATGCAGAGGTATGATCGAAGCAGCTGGAGAGTTGGACTGCTCCAGAGCTCATATTCGCTTAAGGGAGCCCGACAAGTCAGAGGACAAGGTCGAGTAAGCGAACGTTGCTACCAAGGAAGCTAAGGAGAACAGAATCAGTGCAAACCCTACAATGTGATGGCAGAGGCCATGCATGGGAGTTGCAGTCTGTCTTTCCATCGAACAAACAGACTGCTTGGAGAACACAGAGGTGTTGAAGCAGGAGGTCGAAAGGGGCGAGGAAGCGACGACAAGTCCAGAGGGACTTAGCTACCCAAAATCAAGCAATCAGTGAGAATGGAGGTGGACTCAGAGGAGTATCACAGAGACATATCTACTGATTGTGAAGAAAACTGATTGTGAAGAAAAGGGATTCAGAGGCGAGGCGACGGATAGTAGCGCCATGGGCATGGCAGCGCCATGGTACCGCAGAGGCGGGACTTTCGTGAAAGTCATTGATCCCTTGCTCTCACGGAGGGAGAGTGCTTGGTCGTGAAAGGGGCCGAGGAGGTGGAGCATGCAGAGGCAATCTCCAAGTACCGAGACAAGGCTGAAGGGCAGAGGCCAAGAAACTTCGTAAGACCGGTGTCAACAAGTTTCTCATCAAGATAGCCGTAAGTGAAGGACTTCGGGTCATGCAAGAGTGCACGACCAAGGAACGAAGCAAGCAGTACGCGGTGCTGTACCTTTGCTACTCAGTGTAGTAGGCGGCAGGGTTGATGGAGAAGACGGTACAATCCCAGAGGCGACCTCATCTATCAGAGAATTACTCCAAGTTGGGGTGAAAACTTCCTGCATTCCAGAAGTTCAATGGCATTGAGAAGGTGAATCACAGTAGCTAACTCAACGCAAGGAGTGCAAACACTTCAAGTGCTTCAGAAGTGTGAGCAAAGAGCAGGCGAAGACCAGTAACCAGCTCGATGCATGAAGTACAACCTCGAGCAGGCGGGCGAAGTCAAGTAACCTTTGCCTTCTCAACTCTTAAGAGAATGGGCGAAACCGAGTACCCCAGTTCTCTTATCTATCTAGCAGAGGAGCTCTGCACAAGTTCAAAAGACCCTTCGAAGATAATGGAAGACAATAGTTGTCAAATCCTCACCAACGGTGATCAGTGCTACTGAGAGTAGATTGTCCGCTTCATTTCCCAACGAAATGCCAATCGAAAGCGGAAGTGATGCGAACCTACTTGGATGTGACAACTAACTGAAAGAAGAGTCAATGAGCAGATTTTGTGGAGGAAGGACCCAAAACTTCAGAAGTTTGCGAGGCGATGCTCGTTAAAGCTCCAACAAGCATCCACCCAGTTCAAGCAGCATGTGGAAATTTTGAGAGACTGGCGCAGTAAGGATGGTCTTTTTCCTTCATTTGGGGGATCCGTAAGAATCAACAATGATCAACACAACTCAGCCAACCCCACACCAGAGTCAAGAGTCATTGGTGAGTTGAAGCAGCATGGCGGATCAAAGGTTCGACTACTCAGAAACAGCAGCGGAGAGCAGCTGGGAGCCAGGAGGCGCATTGCAGCTAAAGCAGAAGATTGAAGACTCAGCAAAGGCGAAGAGTTGCAGTGTTCACAAAGGCTTCGACGAGGACGTCGAAGGGATAAGTGGGGGAGAATGTCACGGACAAACTTCTAAACAAGGTGTTTGATGTAATGCTTATGTATGTCCGTGTCTTTTGGCATGTTCATGCCTTGTACAGAATGTAAAGGGGCGGCCGAAGGCTTAATAGTCCCATTTTAGTTGGGTTGGTGGCCTCTTTAGGCTTGTAAATAAAGGTTGTGTCATGTGGACACGCTCGAGAGCTTTTCGGTCTGTAATGGACCATTTTACCCTTTGTTGTGCCACTGTTCAGAGCTTGTAAAGTCTGTTTGTAATTTGCTTTGTCTATGAAGTGTTTTTCGGACATGTTTGCTTGTGGATCCCGTTTGAGGCGTTCTCTTTAACCCGTTCTCTCTTTTGTTGGTCCTAAGGGACAATGGGAGGCTTCGGGGAGGCTGACCTTTGCGGACGGACGCGCAAGGGTGCCGCACGACTTAGGCAAAACCAGCTAAGTCCGTGTCACCATGTCACTTTCTGGTGACATCTCCATTGCATTCTGATACTTGTGGGATGAATTCGGATTGTGATCCCTTAATGTGTGGCCTCTGCCAACATATCGCAGGGCCTCTTCCACCTTCGATTGTGTTCGCTCCTTTGGCAATCGACCTACGTCCATCTGCTCTCAGGTCACACTCAGACGAAGCACAGCTCTAGGACAGTTCGTCACCTAGTAGCTCTCGAAGTCCACCGACTTCGTTGAAATTGGTGCACCATTGTCTGGATCCTAGGCCCTTGTCCCTACCAGCATAATCTTCGTTGCACACCGTTTCCTTCATAGCAACTTGATTGGCAGCACCGTGGCATATTCTTCAAGAGTACCCACCTCCGTGTCCTCTTGCCCCGTGCCAAGGCCTTCTGAACCCAACTTCGCTTTCGCAAGTTGAGTCGCCTTAGTTTCTCTGTCAAATTGTTTCTTCGAGGAAAGGTACATGTGCCTCGAAGCTTACTTTGTCTTTAGCACCATGCAGGATGAGCCCGCTCCATCAGAATGAGGGACCCATGAAACGACATGATCCTGCTCTTGCCTCTACAAGAGTTCATGTCCTTGACCTATATCAAGGAAAGCTCTGTGCCTCCGCTCCATGTTCTATCTTCTATGCCGGCTCCCTTCATGCGGCTTAGGTACTTCGCCAAGTTACACCCAAGTTGCTTTGCTCCTCGATTTGCATTGAGTTGATGGTGGCCCTCGCGCCCACCATTCCATGAGTCAGTCCTTTGTTGAGTCCGATCTCTATATCGACTCTAAGTGTACCTTCATCTTGTGTTGCCTTGGGTCGCTCCCTCATTTAATCTCGCAATGCAGTCCCTAATGTATTATCTCAAGCGAGATCATGCGACGACTCCTCGTCTCTCGTTCAGTCCGTTGATTTTTGTGAAGTTATTTTGAGGTACTCCTCAACATGTGCGGTCCGTTGCACATGGTTCTCCCTCTGGAGAGCCGGGACTTATCCCTCCTGGATATCTGTCCTGTTGGAGCAACTTTTCTCTCCGCTTCCTTCTCTCAGAAAGTTTCGGAGACCACCATCCCCTTGGACTACTCCGTCTTGCTGAACAAATTGTGTATTATTCTGTCTCTCACAAACGCACTTGCTAGATTGTGACTCCACGTCAATACAGCCCCTGCTGCACCCCTCAAGGCCTAGTAACATGCTGAACTCGCTGCACACTTCAGCCTCCTATGGACGTATCCTTCTAATGCTGAAGAGAAAGTTTCAATGCTCCATGGTGCCGAGTTTCGGTCGCCTTGGGATGGCCACAAACACTCCATCGTTCGCATACAAGCCTGTGCATGAGTATTGAATTTTTCGAGTTAGCAATTTCCCTCACCTCTGTGAGCTTTGCACAACTCTTTCAGTCGCTGAACAACCCATTCCACCTTACATGGTTTCATCCTTTACCAAGCGCCTCGCTTGCCTTGAGCACCATCAAATATGGTTGCCAACGTTGAGCCGTAGCTCAAACTCAGCCATCCCAACCTTTGTGCGCTATGCATTCTTCCCAGCTTACTTGTCCTCGTGGTGTCTCTTGCGCGAAGGGTTGACCATTCCTCTAAATGCCAATCTCAGATGCCCGCTCCTCTGAGCGACTCCTTTTTCCTACATCTCCATGCCCGCTTTCCCCCAAACTGTCACGGACAAACTTCTAAACAAGGTGTTTGATGTAATGCTTATGTATGTCCGTGTCGTTTGGCATGTTCATGCCTTGTACAGAATGTAAAGGGGCAGCCGAAGGCTTATAAGTCCCATTTTAGTTGGGTTGGTGGCCTCTTTAGGCTTGTAAATAAAGGTTGTGTCATGTGGACACGTGCGAGAGCTTTTCGGTCTGTAATGGACCATTTTACCCTTTGTTGTGCCACTGTTCAGAGCTTGTAAAGTCTGTTTGTAATTTGCTTTGTCTATGAAGTGTTTTTCGGAGATGTTTGCTTGTGGATCCCGTTGGAGGCGTTCTCTCTAACCCGTTCTCTCTTTTGTTGGTCCTAAGGGACAATGGGAGGCTTCGGGGAGGCTGACCTTTGCGGACGGACGCGCGAGGGTGCCGCACGACTTAGGCAAATCCAGCTAAGTCCGTGTCATATGGTATCAGAGCGGGACAAGCACTCATAGAAACACTTGACATGCAAACGTGGGGGACCTAGCGGGGCTGCGTTGAGGGCAGTCAGCACATGCGCGACCGTTTGAGGGAAAACGGGCATGGAGATGTAGGGAAAAGAGTCGCTCAGAGGAGCGGGCATCTGAGATTGGCATTCAGAGGAATGGCCAACCCTTCGCGCAAGAGGCACCACGAGAACAGGCAAGCTTGGAAGAATCTGGAGCGCACAAAGGTTGGGATGGCTGAGTTTGAGCTACGGCTCAACGTTGACAACTTTACTTGATGGTGCTCAAGGCAAGCGAGGCGCTTGGCAAAAGGACGAGACCATGCAAAGTGGAATGAGTTGCTCAGCGACCGAAAGAGTTGTGCAAAGCTCACAGAGGTGAGGGGAATTGCTAACTCGAAGAATTCGGTACTCATGCATGGGCTTGTATGCGGACGATGGATTGTTCGTGGCCATCCCAAGGCGACCGAGACTCGGCGCCATGGAGCATTGAAGCTTTCTCTTTGGCATGCGAAGGATACGTCCGGAGGAGGCTGAAGTGTGCAACGAGTTCAGCATGTTGCTAGGCCTGGAGGGGTGCAGCGGTGGCTGTATTGACGTGGAGGCGCAATCTAGCAAGTGCGTTTGCAAGAGGCAGAACAATACACAATTTGTTCAGCAGATCGGAGTAGTCCAAGGGGATGGTGGTCTCCGAAACGAAGAGAGATGTTGCTCCAACGGGACAGTTATCCAGGAGGGATAAGTCTCGGCACTCCAGAGGGAGAATCATGTGAGACGGACTTCACATGTTGAGGAGGAGTACATCACAAACAACAACTCCACGAAGCTCAATGGACCGAGCAAGCAGCGAGGAGTTGTCACATGATCTCGCTCGAGAGAATGCATGGGTGGATGCATTGCGAGATCAAGTGGGGGAGCGACCTGAAGCAACTTAAATGAAGGCACACTTAGAGTCGATATGGAGATCGGACTCAAGGGAGGGCTGACCCGTGGAATGGTGGGCACGAGGGCCACCATCGACTCAATGCGAAAACGAGGAGCGGAGCAACTTGGGCGTAACTTGGTGAAGTACCCAAGCCGCATGAAGGGAGCCAGCAGAGAAGTTGGAACATGGAGCAGAAGCACAGTGCTTTCCTTAGACAGAGGTCAAAGACATGAACTCTTGCAGAGGCAAGAGTAGGATCATGTTGTTCCATGGGTCCTTCATTCTGACGGAGAGGACTCATCTTGCATGGTGCCAAAGACGAAGGGAGCTTCTAGGCACATGCACCTTATCTCGGAGGAGCATTTGATGGAGGAACTAAGGCGACTCAATTTGCGGAGGCGAAGTTGGGTTCAGAAGGCCTTAGCACGGGGCAAGAGGACGCAGAGGCGGGTACTCTTGAAGAATATGCCACAATGTTGCCATTCAAAGTTGCCATGAAGGAAGCAGTGCGCAGCGGAGATTGTGTTGGTAGGGGCAGAGGCCCAGGATCCAGACAATGGTGCACAAATTACAGTGAAGTCGGTGGACTTCGGGAGCTACTAGGCGACGGACTGTCCTAGAGCGGTGCTTCATCTAGGTGTGACCCAAGAGTGGGTGGATGAAGGTCGATTGCCAAAGGAGCGAACAAAATCGAAGGTGGAGGAGACCCTGCGATGTATTGGCAGAGGCCACACATGGAGGGTTCACAATTCGAGTTTATTCCACAAGGATCAGAATGCAATGGAGATGTCACCAGGAGGCGACATGGTGCAGCGGATCGTGGTGGGACAGTTCGTGGCAATGCGACACACACGACACAGTCCCGGGAGGGACTAGATCATATGGAGGTATGATCGGGAGCTACTGGGAGCTCCGCTTTGGTGAACAACACGACGGTAAGAAGGGCTATGGATTCAAGGAGTGAAGGCCATGGTACCGCAGAGGCGGGTCTTCCGGGCGTGCACCGAATTTTGCATCGGATGAAAACCTTGGTCATCAGCATATGGGGGCTGGGTTCCACCAAGGGAAAAGTTCGAATGCAAGTACCAGTGAGTCCCATGAGAGGGACTTGATCATGCAGAGGTATGATCGAAGCAGCTGGAGAGTTGGACTGCTCCAGAGCTCATATTCGCTTAAGGGAGCCCGACAAGTCAGAGGACAAGGTCGAGTAAGCGAACGTTGCTACCAAGGAAGCTAAGGAGAACAGAATCGGTGCAAACCCTACAATGTGATGGCAGAGGCCATGCATGGGAGTTGCAGTCTGTATTTCCATCGACCAAACAGACTGCTTGGAGAACACAGAGGTGTTGAAGCAGGAGGTCGAAAGGGGCGAGGAAGCGACGACAAGTCCAGAGGGACTTAGCTACCCAAAATCAAGCAATCAGTGAGAATGAAGGTGGACTCAGAGGAGTGTCACGAAGGCATATCTACTGATTGTGAAGAAAAGGGATGTAGATGCGAGGCGACGGATAGTAGGGCCATGGGCATGGCAGCGCCATGGTACCGCAGAGGCGGGACTTCCGTCAAAGTCATTGATCCCTTGCTCTCACGGAGGGAGAGCGCTTGGTCGTGAAAGGGGCCGAGGAGGTGGAGCATGCAGAGGCAATCTCCAAGTACCGAGACAAGGCTGAAGGGCAGAGGCCAAGAAACTTCGTAAGACCGGTGTCAACAAGTTTCTCATCAAGATAGCCGTAAGTGAAGGACTTCGGGTCATGCAAGAGTGCACGACCAAGGAACGAAGCAGGCAGTACGTGGTGCTGTACCTTTGCTACTCAGTGGAGTAGGCGGCAGGGTTGATGGAGAAGACAGTACAATCCCAGAGGCGACCTCATCTATCAGAGAATTACTCCAAGTTGGGGTGAAAACTTCCTGCATTCCAGAAGTTCAATGGCATTGAGAAGGTGAATCACAGTAGCTAACTCAACGCAAGGAGTGCAAACACTTCAAGTGCTTCAGAAGTGTGAGCAAAGAGCAGGCGAAGGCCAGTAACCAGCTCGATGCATGAAGTACAACCTCGAGGAGGCGGGCGAAGTCAAGTAACCTTTGCCTTCTCAACTCTTAAGAGAATGGGCGAAACCGAGTACCCCAGTTCTCTTATCTATCCAGCAGAGGAGCTCTGCACAAGTTCAAAGACCCTTCGAAGATAATGGAAGACAATAGTTGTCAAATCCTCACCAACGGTGATCAGTGCTACTGAGAGTAGATTGTCCGCTTCATTTCCCAACGAAATGCCAATCGAAAGCGGAAGTGATGCGAACCTACTTGGATGTGACAACTAACTGAAAGAAGAGTCAATGAGCAGATTTTGTGGAGGAAGGACCCAAAACTTCAGAAGTTTGCGAGGCGATGCTCGTTAAAGCTCCAACAAGCATCCACCCAGTTCAAGCAGCATGTGGAAATTTTGAGAGACTGGCGCAGTAAGGATGGTCTTTTTCTTTCATTTGGGGGATCCGTAAGAATCAACAATGATCAAAACAACTCAGCCAACCCCACACCAGAGTCAAGAGTCATTGGTGAGTTGAAGCAGCATGGCGGATCAAAGGTTCGACTACTCAGAAACAGCAGCGGAGAGCAGTTGGGAGCCAGGAGGCGCATTGCAGCTAAAGCAGAAGATTGAAGACTCAGCAAAGGTGAAGAGTTGCAGTGTTCACAAAGGCTTCGACGAGGACGTCGAAGGGATAAGTGGGGGAGAATGTCACGGACAAACTTCTAAACAAGGTGTTTGATGTAATGCTTATGTATGTCCGTGTCGTTTGGCATGTTCATGCCTTGTACAGAATGTAAAGGGGCAGCCGAAGGCTTATAAGTCCCATTTTAGTTGGGTTGGTGGCCTCTTTAGGCTTGTAAATAAAGGTTGTGTCATGTGGACACGTGCGAGAGCTTTTCGGTCTGTAATGGACCATTTTACCCTTTGTTGTGCCACTGTTCAGAGCTTGTAAAGTCTGTTTGTAATTTGCTTTGTCTATGAAGTGTTTTTCGGAGATGTTTGCTTGTGGATCCCGTTGGAGGCGTTCTCTCTAACCCGTTCTCTCTTTTGGTGGTCCTAAGGGACAATGGGAGGCTTCGGGGAGGCTGACCTTTGCGGACGGACGCGCGAGGGTGCCGCACGACTTAGGCAAATCCAGCTAAGTCCGTGTCAAAACGGTGGCGCGTGCTAGCTGCCCTCAACGCAGCCCCGCTAGGTCCCCTACGTTTGTATGCCAAGTGTTTTTATGAGTGCTTGTCTCGCTCTGATACCATCTGTCACGGACTTAGCTGGTTTTGCCTAAGTTGTGCGGCACCCTTGCGTGTCCGTCTGCAAAGGTCAACATCCCCGAAACCTCGTATTGTCCCTTAGGACCTACAAAAGAGAAAACGGATTAGAGAAAGTGCCTCACTCAGGATCCACAAGCAATCATTTCAGGAAACACTTTATAACCAATTCAAATTATAAACAGACTTCACAAGCTCTGAACGGTTGCACAACAAATAATCCAAAATGGTCCACTACAGATCGAAATCCCCATAAGTGTCCACATGACACAACTTTTATTTGCAAGCCTAGGACGACCACCAAACCCAACTAAAATGGGACTGTTAAGCCTTCGACTGTCCCTCTACATGCTGTGCCGAGCATGAACAAACCAAGAGACACAGACATACATGAGCATTACATTAAACACCCCGTTTACAGTTTTGTCCGTGATAATACGCAGGCGAATTTTAACACTAATAGTCCTGTTTTTCTTTTGAACCTTTATCTAATAACAAAGGATTTGCAAGACCAACTTTTGTTGATCATTGAGAAAAAAAAAGAAGATTATTAATGGTGTATCCTGTAGTATTTGACTAGATTGATGACTTATTCAACATTTTTTTTTGTTATCGTTTCTGTAAAGTTTAGAGTGGTTTTACACTAAATGAATGCCTTAATACCACATTAAGATGCCTTTTAGCTCTTCATTGCCTGCACATGGTCTGTAAATTTTTTTTTTTTGTGAACATATTCTGATGGAATTTATTGGTAGTTTTGCAAATTGTATGCTTTCGACTATAATGGTCTGAATATTTAATGCTCGTTCCAGGTTTCTTCTCTTCTATTGGAGAATACTTTCACGTCTATCTTGGACATGGCTGGCATTATGTTTCCTTTCCTAAGATGGTTTATTGGCGGCAGTGGGTCAAAAGGTCCAAAGATTCTCAATTGTATTGTACGCTCACCGTGGAGAACCATTGATATCATCGGCAAGGTAAGTATCCATATCCATGGGAAACTCTGCTGAGCTAGGTCATGGATCTTGTTTTAAACTGTCACTTTCTCTGGGAGTGTTTATAGTAGATTAAGCATTCAGAAATTCCATTCATATTGCAAACTAGTTAACATCTTATATCAGCTTGAACTGATTAACTTTTCTTTCCATATGAAAATGTAAATTGCTATATGCATAAAAACAGCAATAAGAATTTTTCTTAATATCTGGGATGTTAATTTAATTTATATGTAACTTGCTTTTTGTGATATGTCCTTAGAGTTAGTAATCATAATTTCTTAATTCCTGGAATGTTAATTTAGTTTGAATATAACTCGCTTTTTGTGATGTCTTAGTTGATCATAACAGATTTTTTCTTTTGTTTCTTTAAAATTGTAGTGTATCAATATGTTAGAATATAACGTTTCATTCTTCAAAACTGGTTTAGATTGAAGCAGATAAAGAAGCTGAGAAAGTGCAGATTTTAGCAACAGGAAATCAGTCATATGGAAGAATTATATCCATTTCATTTTTCATAAAAGAAAAAGTACCATTTGGAAGATAAGAACCAAGTGTTACTTCTTGTAACCCTTCAGATGCAATGCAAGTAATATTGCAAGGGTCTTGATACACTAATTTACCCATTTCAATTTGGTATATTCACCACATTATCTCCTTATGTGGAATCAATTAGCTGATAGAAACTGCTTCATCTTGTGCCGACCATAATTTGGGAGCTATGTTGTGAAATAATTGAATGTTTCTAATGGAGTAATAGTAAATCTAAACTCAAGTGGACCAGTTTTTCAATGCAACTCTTTAATCACTATTTGACAGCCATGATATCATACAGTTTAGAAGTGTCGTGTATATTACTTATTGCGAGATATGAACCTGTGAAGTTTGGCTGCATTGATATCCATATCGACATGTTCATGTGTTAATAAGATGTAATCAATTGGAAAGGATTGAGATTATCTGTGTTGGAAATAACACTGCCATTATCTCATGATTTGTATTTTACTGGTTATTTGTAATAAGTTACCATTTGAGTTCACATGATTTGCAACAGCATGCAGCTCCAAGGACACTAGATTAAGAACAGAGCCATAACAAACTAGTCTTTATTGAACTTTGTTAATATTAGCAAAAATTTTCTTTTGCCATTAGAAAGAGAGTAATATGAGCTTTTTATGACTCTTAATAAAACAATCATTGATTAAATCTCAATCTTGTACTAATACTTGCTAGTGGCCAGACCTATATGGTACTAGCTAGTATGGTTCACATTTCAACCTTTGATATGGGCGGTGTCAATTCTAGAGAGAGGTTGGGAAGGAGTGAAAAAATAGGAGGAGGCGGTGGAAAAGAAGGGGAAGAACGGTAGGAGGCATTGAAGTAGTTGGAAACACAGTAGGAAGGAGGCAGCTGCCATGATGCCACAGGTTGGAGGATGAGGAGGAGGAGGAGAGCGAGAGTGCTCAAGATAAAGAGAGAGAGAGAGAGAGAGAGAGAGAGAGAGAGAGAACAAGGGAAAAAAGGAAAAAAAAAAAAAACAAAGAAAGTTGTGACGAGAGAATAAGGAAAAAAAAGGGGAAAAAATGAAGAAAGTTGTAACAACTGTTGGACATTAGGAAAAAGGTACTGGCAGTGGATGGTGATCTTATCATCTGGTACAGTATGGTACCTGTCTAGTAAACCTGGCCTGGTGAGCTTACTGAATAGTACAACACATATCAAACTGAACCAGATGAAATCTTCTGATCCATGTCCCATTTGACTGTTGGATTGGTAAATCCAGCCATGATCAGCAATCAAGGCTTTATTTTTCTATATAAGACCGTGATCAGCATCTCAGCGAGCAGATGAATAGGAAGGTGTTAGGGAAGAGATGAGAACAGAAATACAGGAAGAAATAACTAACCTAAACAAAACTCATCATTTGAAGGATAATCTTATTAACATGCATACAATCAGACTGATGCTTACAGAGGTTACTTAAGGCCTAAGCTAACTTAAAGAAAAAATCAAATTCTAATCTAATCCAAAACGTATTACAAATAGGTAAGAATCATAGCCTAAGGACTAATCTTAATAGAAATTGTCCTAATTAAAAAACTGCACAATAAGACACCTTCGCGAGATTGTCCCGGACAATGAATCTCAACATATTTATGACAACTCAATAATTGGATGAATATCTACCTGAGTAAAGGAAAAATTGAGCTGAACACAATTTGATATAATCTTAGACTTAAACAGACTGAACTAGCAAGACTTGGCTGCGAGTTGTCCTGCATCATGACACCAGTGTTCAACATCTCTCAGATCAAATTTATGGGACCTCCTGAACATGAACCATCCTTCTCAATCAGGAACCTGGTGATCATCTATAACAATTCCAGAGCTCTCCATAGTTTCCATCACCTTCAAGAAAGAGTTTCGTCTTTGGATCATATATTTTCATGTTTAAAAATTGGACTTCTATTTTTTACCTAGGTGCTTGTTTTAATACATGGCTCTTGCAGAATTTACTTACTTGTTCTGTTCTGTGATGCAGATTAAGCGGCCGATTCTATTTCTATCTGGCTTGCAAGATGAGTTGGTTCCCCCTTCACACATGCAGATGCTGTATTCTAAAACTGTAGAAAATAATTGGGATTGCAGATTTGTAGAATTTCCAAATGGCATGCATATGGATACATGGTTCTCTGGTGGAGATAGATACTGGAGAACAATCCAGTTGTTTTTGGATCAGTATGTTCCTGAGATAAAGGAGGGCAACTTGAACTGCCAAGTTGATGATGACAAGGGTAATCCATCTGATTAGATCTTTTGCAGCTGTGTGATCTGAAGCTGACAAATTTGATGAACTTTGATATCATGTAGATAATGCTTTTGAAGTATATACATGCATGTTCCGTCACATTGGTCCTCTGCATAGTGGTTGACTCTTGGTGATTACTGAAAATTATTGCGGGCATGGAACTAGTTATATTGTTGCTTTTGTATCGTTAGATTTTGTCTTGAAGTAGTTCTCTTCTCTTGCTTCTTCATGACATATGGTTCCATGCCCTCATAGATGGTGATGCAGCAGGATGATGGGCCATGTTTGCTGTTGAAAAGCTCGTCAAACACTCGAATAGTGTCCCAGATGCTCCAGCAATTTTATTCTCTAATGGGACCATCAATCAGGTTCATTATTCAGTTCACCCCGGCAATTTAACTAATTCTTCCTGTAATTGCCCAGAAGGTGCCGAATTTTGTCTCTGATCTTGTCTCTTAAACCTTCACAATATTGACACATATTGTTACATGAAATGGTGCTGAAATTTTGATTTTTGCCGAGATAAACATTATACTTGTATTTTTGAACACAATCATCGGAAAGTATAAGTTTTTCTTTTGGATTCAACATATGAATTTTGTAATTGGAAGAAGATGATTGTTTGTTGTTCTTGCTAGGGATTTAAATAGGTGTTCGAGTACTCGCCTAGGTGCTCAGGTGAGGCAAGGAGAGGCTCGAGCGCCTCAGGCCTGACCAAGCGATGCGCTTTAGTGAAGCATCGCATGAGCGCTTGCTTGAACCCAATCGGATACCTCGGGTGAGCACTTGGTTCAAACAAAGTAACCTTGTGTGTGACCTCAATCCATAAACCTTAGCCTAGCTATTGCCTTCGTCGTCGATGCTTCCTTTGTTAGGATCGAAATCGACACTAAGAGGGGGGGGAGTTAGTGCTTTCGTAAAACTTACATCGTAATGAGTGTAGTAAGAGTAAGAAATCAGTTTGCAATGTAAATAAAAAGCGTAAAATAAATGCAAACAAGATTTTATAGTGGTTCGGTCGTCTCGACGTACGTCGACTCTCGATTCCTCTTTACTTGAGGCCACTAGCTTTCACTACCGATCTTCTTTCCAATGGGCGAAGATCAACTACCCTTATAACTCTTTCTCCTTTTCACAAGCTCACGAGAGAACCTTTACACCTCTCTCTTTTAGACCTCATTCATCCCTTAAAAAACTTCTAACTCTAGGAGGAAGAGACTCACTAACTTTAAAGAGATTACAATACTTTTTTCTCAAGTATATTTTTCCCCCTTTTCTACTCAATTTTATACTCTTCTAAGCATAAATAACTATGGTATTTATAGACCCTAAATGACTTAAAAAATAGAGCCAAAAAAGGTTTCATCCAGGGTTTCTCGGGTCTTGGCGGTACCATCACATGCAGCACTAACATTGGGTGGTACTATTGCCTGACACACTGACACTGGGCGGTACCACAGCCTAGTCTGGTGGTACCATCGCCTGATAGTATGGAAATGTGTGCTCTTGACTTTTCCAGCTCATAGGTGGTTCCAAACCTTGAGTCACCGAATGAGCCTTCCACTTGATCCAAAACAATCCCAGCTCAGGCCCAATGGGCCTCTAATTGAGTTAGTATGATTACACCAAAAACTAACTCAATTATGACCTAACTATGGTCAATTAAGACATAATCGATTACAAGACTAGAATTTTATGTTGTCCGGCATGTCATTGGTTTATCCGACGTTTCATCCGATCCTTCGGTGTATCGTCCTCTCCTTCGACGTATTTTTCAATCGATATGTTGACTTCCCGCAACTTTCGATCTCCTTAACGCAATGTTCATTCCTTCGGCCTGATACTTGAACTCACGACACGAAGTCCTTCTGTCGGCACGTCGACCGATCCTCCGACCGACGTCTAATCTTCTGATATGTTCACTCCAGCCCAACATCCGATTTTTCCTGCTTTAATCGATTTACCTTTTTTTATCGAAGTTAATTTTGCGTCACTTCAAATGCAGATTAGATCATAAACCCATCAATTGATTTCATCATCAAAATCTAAGATTCAATTATCTTCCCCTTTTTGATAATGACAACCAATTGATGACGGAGTTTAAACTAAACTCCCCATATCAATATGCCATAATTTCAATCATGAATTATATATAATACATCATATCATTACTTACATCATAAGTTCAAGTATTGCATCCAAACCATTATATATCATAAAATTTTATTATACCATGCATGATCATCATCATACCTTCTCCCCCTTTGTTATTAACAAAA
Organism: Musa acuminata AAA Group; assembly: GCF_036884655.1. Taxonomy (NCBI): domain Eukaryota; kingdom Viridiplantae; phylum Streptophyta; class Magnoliopsida; order Zingiberales; family Musaceae; genus Musa; species Musa acuminata. Next base: position 19,733,802 of record NC_088348.1, read on the forward strand.
AGGAGAAGTGCAACTAGCAAGTTTTTGAGATAGAATTTCAAATCATTGCATTTATCATCATGCAAGCTAGTAAACTTTTTCAGATATGAAAGTTAGCAAATTTTTTGCATCTTTTGAGATGTGCAAGATAGCATGTTTTTGCATCTTGTTGAAATGTGCAAGCTAGCACTTCTCTTGGATGTGTTGAGACATGCAAGCTAGCATTTTTGTGTTTCTTGAGATGCTAGCAAGTTTCTTTCTCCCCTATATCATTGTAAGAAAGAAGAAGAAGAGAATAATATAATGATGCAATTCATTTCCATTTACATCAATTCTCTAAGCATCACTATGCAACCATAAATACAAAATAATTGTACATAATGAAAATCAGGCTAAAAAAGATCATGTGAATACCAAAAGATATGATTCATTTTGATCTCTAAAAAAAAAAAGAAAATAAATCTTAGGAGACCGAATGGTAAGAGAAATCTTAAGTCATGAATTTTGAAAAAGAGATTCTCTTTGGTAAATAATAAAAAGCAATATAGGAGAATAATTTATCTTGATTTATGTATAAGAAATCTCAAGTTATCAAGATCATGATTTATATATTAAAAATTTTAAAGACATGATTTATAGTGAAAAAGAAACATAGGAGATAAAAGATCTTAATTCATTTAGAATAAATATCAAATATCAAGTGAAAGATTTGAAAAAAAGTCATTCAAATTTAAATAATCAAAATCACTTTCATAGTTTAAGAGATTCATAAAATAACATAAATTCATCAATATCTTATTGAAAAACTTGATAAGATAGAGATTGAGAAATTTTCAAGAAAAATGCTTTCCTCTTTTTAGCTGTTTCAATTCATATGATTGATTTCATACAAGCATGCCCAAATTTTTTTTAATGTTAAAACCATGCATCATGTTTAAAATTGAAAAACAAGATTTATCACAAAAATCATCAAGACTTCAAATCATTATGAATAATTAAATTATTAAATCATCAAGCATGATTTCATTAAACATAAAGCATTTTCAATCAAAATCATTTTTTTTCAGCTAGTGAACTTTGTGAAGTGTGTTGGATCTCCGATCAGAAGCCTTAAGCATCAACTATCAAAATTTTATTTTTGCTTCTAGGTTTCGATTGTAGAGATGTATACAAGAAAGGTAGGTTTCCTTTATGTACCCATTTGATTTTGGGTCCCTCATGGTTGGATATATCTATCTTGATTTTTGGCATAGGATCATTTATGGTTCCAACCCAAACTAATTTGTGTGGATTATACCTTTTGAATGGATATTTATATGTAAAATGACAATGTCTACTATAAAAATTATACTTAACCTTAGGGGTAATATATAATGTGGGTCCTTTAACAAATGTGGTTAGCTTTTGTTGACTGTTACTACTCATAAAGCCGATTCCTTCTTTCTACGAACATGACACTTAGGCAAGATTCATGTTTAAATATTTATTACCAATTTTAAAATTTTTTAATGTCTGTTTTAGTAATAAAATTTTCTTTTTGCATGAATCTAATTCTTTACATTGAGTGCAAAAGGTTAACATGCAATTATCATGCTCATTTTTTAATTTTTTAAATTCACTAAGAAAAGAAGCATGATTATTTTTTAATAATTTATAATTTTTACTAACTAATTTAAATTCATCAAATAAATCATGGAAAGCATCAAGCAATTCACTGTAAGGTAAAGGAGTTTCGGTTGTCATTTACCTCGTCGTCGAAAGCTATTAAGGTGTAGTTTGCCACTTTATCTTTGTTGGTTTGCTTATCGTCTGTACTCGATTCGTCCCAAGTCGCATTGAATACTTTCTTTTTCTTTGACAGCTTCTTTTTAAGTTCATTTTTATTTTTTGATTCTTGTTTTATGAACCTTTTAAATTTACTTGTGAGGAGTTCAAAGTTATGATCACTTGAGTTTTCGCTCGAGTGGTCTTCTTTTGTTCTAAGTACCAAATCCTTTATGTTCTTTGGAAGGTTATTCTTAAGTTCATCATGTGTCATATAAGTCATTTCATGTCATTAATGAACCGATGAGTTCTTTCCATGGAAAATTATTTAAGTCCTTTGCCTCTTGTATTACAATTACTTTCAAATTCTAATTTTTAGAAACAGATCGTAAAACTTTATTAACAAGTTCAAGATTTGAAGAACATTTGCCAAGAGTTTTTAAACTATTGATGACATCCATCCAATAGGTGTATATGTTAACAATAGTTTTATTTGGCTTCATTCGAAATAATTCAAAATCATACATTAAAAGATTTATTTTAGACTCTTTAACTCTACTTGTGCCTTTATGTGTAATTTCAAGAGTATGCTAAATGTCATCTATAGTTTCACATAAAGAAATACGATTAAACTCATATTTGTTCAAAGCACAAAATAAAGTGTTCATAGCTCTAACATTCAAAGAAAAAGTCTTTTTCTCCAAATCATTCCATTCATTCATTGGTTTGGAAGACTTTTGAAAACCGCTTTCAATAATATTCCATAAACTGAAATCTATAGAAAGTAAGAAAACTCTCATTCGAGTTTTTCAATATATATAGTTCGTCACATTGAACATAGGAGGACGAATGATAAAGTGAATATCTAGATTGCCGGTAAAAGCCATTCTCTTGGGTGTTAAACCAATTGAGAAAAATCTTGGCTTTGATACCAATTGTTAATAGCGAAAAAATATTTAATTTAAAAAATATACGAAAGCGTAATGAGCATAGTGAGAATAAGAAATCAGTTTGCAATATAATTAAAAAACGTAAAGTAAATGCAAACTAGATTTTATAGTGGTTGTCCCGACCTATGTCAACTCCCGATTCCTTTTTACTCGAGGCCATCGACTTTCACTACCGATCTTCTTTCTAATAGGCAAAGATCAACTACCCGTACAACTCTTTCTCCTTTTCATAGGCTCAAGAGAGAACATTTTCGCTTCTCTCTTTTAGACTTCACTCCTCCCTTAGAAACCTTCTAACTCTAGGAGGAAGAGACTCACTAACTTTAGATAGATTATAACACTTTTTTCTTAAGTATATTTTCCTCATTTTCTACTTAATTTCATGCTCTTCCAAGCAAAAATAACTGGGGTATTTATAGACTCCAAATGACTTAAAAAATAGAGTAAAAAAAAAGTCTCATCCCGGGTTTCCCGGGTCCTGGTGGTACCATCACTTACAGCACTAACACTAGACGGTACCACCACTTGACACATTGACATTGGGTAGTACCATTGCCCAGTCTAGTGGTACCACTACCTGATAGCATTGAAAAGTATGCTCTTGACTTTTTCAGCTCATAGGTGGTCCACCTAACCTTGGGTCACCAAATGAGCATTCTACTTGGCCCAAAATAATCCCAACTCAGGTCTAATGGGGCCCTAATTGAGTTAGCATGGTTACACAAAAACTAACTCAACTACGACCAATAACATGCACTTCATCCGATCCTTCGGTGTGCATCGTCCTCTCCTTTGGCGTATTTCTCAATCGACATGTTGACATTTCGTAACTTCCGATCTCTTTGGCGCAATGTCCGATCTTTCGGCCCGATGCTCGAACTCACGACACGAAGTCCTTTTGCAAGCACATCGATCGATCCTTTAGCTGACGTCCAATATTTTGACATATTCACTCCAGCCTAACGTCCGATTCTTCCTGCTTTAATCGATTTATCTTTTCTGATCGAAGTTAGTCCTGCATCACTCAAAACACATATTAGATTGTAAACTCATCAATTGATTTAATCATCAAAATCCGAGATTCAATATCCTCTACTATTTCTTCTATTGTCAATACATAGGATCGATGCTTCCTCTATCATCGATAGGTAGGTTCAATGGTCCAGCTTTTGTGCGCAGTTTTCTCATATTAGGACCGCACTAAGGGGGTAAATTAGTACTTTCATAAAAATATCGGTTTGAAAATTTTAAACTATGAAACCATATTGGAAATACATTTAAACTTAAAAAGCAAGTGAGAGTAGTAGACAATTGAATCAATAATTAATGATAATGAAAAGCAGAAAGAAAGTGCACGCCGAGCTTATAGTGGTTCGATCGTTGTAACCTACGTTTACTCCGGATTCTTCTTCCGTTGATGCCACTAGCGTTTACTAATGGTCTTTTTTCAATGGACAAAGACTAACTATCCTCTTTATAACTCTTTCTCCTTTTCACAGGTTTAGGAGAAAACTTTTAAAAGTCTCATACCTCTCTTAGACAAAATTCTAAACTTTTGAAGAAGAGAGGAACTCTCAACACTTTTCAAGATTATAACTTTGATTCACCAGCATTGTAGTTCACTCTTTCTTATGTCTAACTAGTAGGGAGGAGTGGGGTATTTATAGGCCCTAAATAACTTAAAAAATGGGACCAAAAATTAAATTTCTAGGTCTTCCAGTTATGGGTTATACCATCACTTATGCTGGGCGGTACTATTGCCTAACAGAGCCTCGGAGACGGGGCTCTGGCAGCACTATTGCCAGCTTAGATGGTACCACCACCTAACAACATTAATGCCGGTAGTACCATCGCACAGTCTGGGCAGTACTACCACATGACAGCTTGAAAAAATGTGCTCTTGACTTTTCCAGCTCATAGGCGATTCCACCACCTGACCCAATCTATGTGTCATTGAATGAGCTTCCAAATGAGCCCAAATCAATCCCAATTCAAGCCCAATGGGCCTTTAATTGAGTTAGCATTGTTATACTTGAATCTAACTCAATTAAGACTTAAAACTATAATGATCATGACTTCAACGATTACAAAACATAGAATCTTATGTTGTCTGACATATCATTGGTTCATCCGAACTCTTGACACATCATGCTATCCTTCAGTGTATTGCTCGATCCATATGTATGTTGACTCCTAGCAATGACCGATCTTGATGCAATGTCCGATTCTTCCCGCTCGATACTCGATCCTTGACTCCGGGTCAACACCTGATTCTTCTGCTTCAATTGTTTTGTCTTTTCATGATCGACGTTAGTCATGCATCATTTTTCCTAAAACATAGATTAGATCGTAAACTCATCAATTGATTTCATCATTAAAATTCGAGATTCGACAATCTCCTTTTTGATATGACAACCAATTGATGACGGAGTTAAACTAAACTCCTCCTATCTATTGGTTATATCGAAATAAAGCAAACTTGAATTCAAAAATAATGATAACATTTGAATTCAAGTGAAATAATTTTTATCATAGTGATATATGCAACATATCATATCAAAATTGCATATATTGTGCATCATAATTTTAAATCAAGATACATCATAAAAATTTTAAATCATTATGACTTTGGGCATGCATGATACTAAAACATTAAATTTTTAAATCATCATTACTTGGGCATAACATGAAAATTTTTAAAATCATCATTACTTCTCCCCCTTTGTCATCAACTAAAAAGAGGAAAATGCATCTAGCAAGTTATTGAAATATGCAAGCTTAGCAAGTTTTGTTTCTCCATAGATGTGCAAGATAGCAAGTTTTTGCAATGTGCAAGTTTACAATTTTGCTTATCTTGAGATGTATAAAATGGTAATTTTTGTGCATAGAGGATCAAAAAAAATTTTAAGTCAATAATATCAAGAAATTAAGAGAAGGATCATGATCCGTTTGAAAAAAAATCTCCTCTTTAGTGAATAGCAAAAGGAAAAATCATAATAAACGATCATGATTCAAAAGAAAAACTCAAGTCATGAAAATTGAGAAATCAAGATAACCATCCAAAAAGAAGAATTTATGCATTTGGAAGATTTAACATGCTTAATTCTCTTCGAATAAAATCGAATTGTTCCTCATTAAAAGGTTTAGTAAAAATATTTGCTAATTGATGTTTTGTGTTAATAAAATCTAAAGATATATCATGATTATTAACATGATCCCTAATAAAATGATGTCTAATATCAATGTGTTTAGTTCTAGAGTATTGAATGAGATTCTTTGTTAAACAAATAGCACTAGTGTTATCACATTTTATAAAGATGTTTTTCAAGTAAAGTCCATAGTCTTCTAAAGTATTTTTTATCCAAATAACTTGTGCACAACATGCACCTACTGCTATATATTCAACTTCAACTGTAGATAATGCAATAGAATTTTGTTTCTTGGAAGATCATGAAATAAGTCAATGACCTAGGAGTTGATATGTTCTAGATGTGCCTTTTCTATCTATTATACATCTAGTAAAGTCAGCATCGACATGAGCAATTAATTCAAAATTTCTAGATTTTGGATACCATAATCCTATATTATGAGTTCCTTTTAAATATCTAAAAATCTTTTTAACTATTTTATAATGAGATTATTTAGGATTAGATTAAAATCTAATACAAAATCTAGCACTAAACATAATATCAGGCCTAGTAGCTGTAAGATATAGTAAACTACCTATCATGCCCCAATAAGTCCTTTGCTCAAAATATTCTCCATCATGATCCATATCTAATTTTGTAGAAGTGCTCATTGGTGTGTTAATAGCCTTAGCACTATCCATACTAAATCGTTTTAATAGATGTAAAGCATACTTAATTTGACTAACAAAAATTTTATCACTTAGTTGCTTAATTTGTAATCCTAAGAAAAATGTTAATTCACCCGTTAAGCTTATTTCTGTTAGGAACGAGTCGACACTAAGAGGGGGGTGTGAATTAGTGCAGCGATAAAAATCACGATTTTGAAAATTCATCATTTTGTACGATAAAACCGATTTTGGAAGATGTTGACTTGAAAGCGTATTCGTAAATGTATTGAAAGCAGTAAGCAAGTAAGGAGGTTTGCAGTAAGATAAATTGCACAAAAGAAAAGGCAAACTGGATTTTTATAGTGGTTCGGTCGTCGTGACCTACATCTACTCTACTGATTCCTCTTCCCTCAAGGCCACCGGCATCCACTATCGATCTTCCTTTAATAGGCGAAGATCAACCTCCTTCTTACACCCATCTTCTCCTTTTAATAGGTTTAGGATACAACCTTTACAAGCACACACTCCTCTCTAAACATAATTTTGAGTTTAAGCTAGAGGAGAGGATTTCTCAAGAGATTTCTACAGCATTTTCTTACTTTTAAACTCTTTGTGCTTGTGTAAGTTAACCTATTTGTAGGCTTCAAGTTGATTCAAACTCAGAGCCTAAAAATATCTTATCATAGGTTTTCTGGGTACTAGCGGTACCACCGCCGTTCTTGGGCGGTACTACCGTCTCAGGATCTACCACTGGGTGGTACCACCGCCTGACAGGGGCAGTACCACTGTTGGCAGCATTACTGCCAGCGGTACCACCACCCAAAATTCCTGGGGTGATGTTCCCCAGGTGGTGCCACCCTCAGCCCTGGCGGTGCCACTACTGACCAGGCTTTCAGCACCTTGGTTGGGCCTTGAATCCGGCCCAAACCAGCCCATGTTCGGGCCCAATTGGTCCCTAACAGAGTTAATGGGATTATCTCCCAATCCAACTCTAATTATGTGATAACTACGATTTCTAAGACATATTCTAAGCAAGATAAGTCCGATTTCTTCCGGCGAACTTTCGACGATCTCTCGGCAATGTTCCGGCGGACTCTCGGTAAGCTCTTGGACATCACGACGATCTTCTTGGTAAGTTCCAACGAGCTTCTTTGGCAAGCTCCTGAACTTCTCGGTTGGTTCTGACAGAACTTCCGATGAACGTCCGGACTTCTGACAAACTCTTGAACTCCCAACGAAATCGCGTTCTTGACTCCGGAACTTCATTTTGCTTTATGCTTTGCTATCGTAGTTAATCCTGCACATATTGCTAGTCATAGGTGCCCAGCAAGCCAATCACGTGAGTGATGACATGTGTGACTTGATACAGAATCTTTTTGCTTATTATATTTTGGCAATATATCACTTTATAACTATTATATATATATATATTTTATATATATATATGTATATATATATATTTTATACATATATATGTATATATATATATATATACATATATATGTATATATATATATATATACATATATATGTATATATATATATATATACATATATATGTATATATATATATATATACATATATATGTATATATATATATATACATATATATGTATATATATATATATATATACATATATATGTATATATATATATACATATATATGTATATATATATATATATACATATATATGTATATATATATATATATATACATATATATATACATATATATGTATATATATATATATATATACATATATATGTATATATATATATATATATACATATATATGTATATATATATATATATACATATATATGTATATATATATATATATACATATATATGTATATATATATATATATATATATGTATATATATATGTATATATATTGTGATGTCCTTGGATTTGTGCAATGGGAATCGGATCGTGATGAGATCACGATAATGAGATCAATTCACCTTTAAACACAGATCCTAAATAATCCCGGTCATAGGTTACTCGAGAGGGACATCGTGATAACCGGACAGACTGATGTGCTGTATACCTGTACATATGATGGATACAGTTGGTCTCATAGCTGCTCATGTAGGGACACTAGAGATACAGTACAGGTGCTCATTGGAGAATGAGTTCACTGATTGATCCGCTTACGGAATGCTGGATGGTTGATGATGCCTTATTGTCAGACAGCGATTCCGTAGTCCTAGTGGTATATCTGGTCCTTAGACTTGAGACACCAAGGATGTCCTGTATGAGTGCTCCACTCTTTGAAACAAGACTTATAGGTTTGGTTGTCCCAGATCTAATACAGCTGGACATTGGGAGTGGTAGTCGACGTTACGAGGGCTATTGAGTGTCAATAGAGGATCATCCACTCTCGGCATCATGAGAGGAATATCCCATGTGTTCTTGCTCAGACAAATCCCTGGCCAGGGTCATTCGGGTTGAGAGAGAAAGAGTTCTCCGGGAGAATCCGATTAGAGCGAGACTCGAGTAGAAACCGTATGGGTCTAACAGCACCATGCTCGATATACGGTCTCTGGGATATTAGATGGATGAGGGACTATAGGTACACGGTAACTGAGGACAAACAGGTCTGGATTGGATTCTCCTATATCATCTGGGGACTACAGCGTAGTGGCCTAGTACGTCCGTAGTCGATGAGTCGAGTGAATTATTACAGAGATAATAATTCACTAAGTTAGAAGGAGTTCTGATAGGTATGACTCACGGCTAGCTCGATATTGGGCCTAGAGGTCACATACATATGGTAGGCATTGCGATGAGTAGAGGTACGAATATGAGATATCCGACGGAGCCCTTGTCTTATTGGATGTAGATCCAATACCCACTAGGGGAGGATCCATTAGGGTTTGACAGGGGACCTCTATAAATAGGAGGGATTTAGAGCCTCATAGGCTAGAGCCTTTGCTTACCTCTCCTATTCTCCTTCCCCTCTCCACCTCAGAGCAGGCTTGGAGTTTTGAGGAGCGTCGTCGCAGCTCTACTGTGTGGATCACCGCTAGAGAGGAGGACACTTGACCTCCTTCACCCTATCCTAAAGATTTGCAAGGAAACAGGGATATACGATCTTCCTAGGTAACACAATCTACTATATACGTAGTTTTTTCAGTTTCGCAGATTTTGCCCACCAATCATCGCACGACGACGAACATCTCTTTGGGAATCAAGGATTTTGTTTTCTTGTTCTTCCGTTGCGCATGTGATGTCGCCCCCAAGATTTCCCAACTGTGGTATCAGAGCCAGGTTGTTCGTGCGATAGATTGGTTTTGAACTGCGTATGTTGTGTTTTGGAGAAGCTTTTGACGTCAAAATCGTTGACGCAAAAGCGAAAAAGGGAAGCAACTGTTGCTGCCCTCGCTGCCGTCGCAGATGGCAGCACTACCATCTGCGTGCAGGCAAGCAGCCTGCAGCAGCAGCCGCAAGGCCGCGCGCGTGCAGGCAGCCCCCTACGGTGGCGCCCACAAGTAGGGTCGCAGGCACGGCGGCCACCTGCGCGGGCACTGCGCCCGTGCGCAAGGGCAGCGGCGCCTGCGGCCGCTGCTCTCGCATGGTGACGCGCCGTAGGGCAGCGACGCCTGTGGCTGCTGCTCCCGCTGGCAAAAACCCCGCAGGGGCGGCTGCCCGACGAGGCAGCACCGCCTGCGGGCGCTACCTCGCGGGCAGTACCGCCCGCGGGGGGGGGGGGGGGGGGGGGGGGGGGGGCGGCGGCGCCCAGCTGTAGGGGCAGCACCGCCATCGGGCGTGCCGCTTGCAGGCGGGGACAGCGACCCCGCCCTCCGCCGCACAGCCCGTCGTCGGTTGGGTGGCGGAGGCGGTGGTAGCAACAGCAGCATGAGGGCATTAGGGTTTTCTGGGCAAAAGATAGTTTTGCCCCTCAGAATTTGAGAAATTCTAGTTTCTGTCTTTTGTCTAAATTATGAAAATACCCCTAAGAATTAAGAAACTCCCTATATGTCCCTGATTTCATAAAATACTAATTAATTAAAAGGTTTAGTTGATTATTATTTTTATTGTTATCTAGTAGTCCTACATGATGATGATTATTTATACATGTGATGTATGATGTATGGACGGATGATCATGAACCGTGTGATGTGTGTACTTGTGATTATTATTATTGAGGTCTGCGAGCCTCCATTATATTTCTCGTTTATTGTTGGGTCTACGTGCCTATGATTAAGTTGTAATCACATGAGGAGGCACAGCGGGAGCGTGAATGTGATAGTGGAACCCACGAGACAGACGATCACGATGCATGAAGATGCATCGAGATATCGACAGAACCGACAAGGACGAGATGGACGATCACAGGGCATGGAGATGCACCATTGCACACATAGATCTTGATGTGAGTGATTAGGCCTACTAGCTCGGGCCTAATCACATTAGGTTGTGGTCCATGATTATCTGGTGTGATTGCTTATACGTATACTAGATATGTATATATATTTGCATGCGATGTAGATATATATTAAATATGTATATGTGTGACATGTCATATTAGAAGACCAAATCATAGAAATATCTCTCTCGATAATATTAAGTCGGTAAACGTGAGGCAATTAGATTGACCCACGTGGCCTTTTATCGTTATATCTTGCTTACGACATAGAGATGTCACTGGTGATCTGAGGACATGGTATGCTTGGTCGAGTCCCTCGAGGGTATATCATCAAATCAGACTCATCTTATAACGAAGGTGTTGACTTAACCGAGCATCATAGTTGGTCGAGTCCCTCGAGACCATAGTGATTCGGAGGCCGAACAGGACGGGAATCACAAGGAGTTGTGATCGGCAAGAGTTGCCTACCTTTTAGGCATAGTGTGATTGGTCGAGTCCCTCGAGGTTACACTAAGATGCTGATTGGATCCCGATCCCCATTAGAAGTCTGTCGGAGACTTCCGTTTCACGTGCTGAGGGTGTCGCGTGACTCGTTAGTAAAATAGTGGGAGCATATTAAGATAGAAGTCCATATCTTGATAGTTTATTTCTTGCAAAATCTGCATGTTATTCATTTCTGTTGCATCTTTATTTTCAGAAAATATCGCTTTCAAATCCCTTACGTGGCATACTTGATGTCAATCGCCTCACTGGTCCAAATTATACAGAATGGCTCCGTAACTTGAGAATTGTTCTCACGGCGGAGAAAATCGTGTGCGTCCTTGATACAGTGATGCCTACGCTCGAAGAAGGGGCAAGCGTGGATGAGATCGCTCGCTACGTGAAGTACATTGATGACTCCACTCTTGCTCAGTGCTATATGTTGGGCTCATGACTCTTGAGTTACAGAGACAACATGAAAAGATGGATGCCAGATCCATTCTCCTACATGTCCGTAAATTATTTGAGGAACAGGAAAGGACTCAGCGATATGAGATATCTAAGAGCCTCTTCCGTGCTAGGATAACTGAGGGAACACCGGTTCAGAACCATGTCCTAAAGATGATTAAGTGGATAGAGAAACTCATAGTTCTAGGAATGGTCCTAGAGGATAACTTGTGTACGGACATTGTGCTTCAGTCCCTACCAGATTTCTTTTCACAGTTCATAATGAATTTTAATATGAACAAGCTTGAGGTACTCTCCCAGAGCTCCTCAATATGTTCAGGGAGGTAGAGAGTACTATTAAGAAAGAGAAGCCAGTTCTCTACATTGGTGAGACTAGAAAGAAAAGGAAAGCAGAAAGGTCCCTTAAGAAGGGAAAGGGCAAGGGCAGACTAGGTAAAACAAAGGTTGCTAAGAAACACCCATCAAAGGACGAAGGCCAGTGCTTCCACTGTGGCAAAGATGGGCACTGAAAGAGGAACTGCAAAGAGTACCTTGTAGAAAGGGCGAAACAAAAGCTTGATGAAGTTTGAGGTACATTCATGATCAGTCTCCATTTGTCAAACTCTTATGATAACACATGGGTATTGGATACCGGTAGTGCTTATCATATATGCAATTCGTTACAGGTTCTGGCAAGGCCTAGGAGACTAGAGAGAGGCGAGATGGACCTCAAGATGAGTAATGGAGCAAAAGTTGCTGTAGTAGCTATTGGCGAGATCACCCTACATCTGCTTGGTAGAGCTTTTATTACATTAGATGCATGTTATTTTGTTCCTTCTATTATCAAAAACATTATCTCCATTACATGTTTGACAGTCAGTGGATATAAATTAGTTTTTGAGAACAATGGTTATTCGATATTATTAGATGATAAGATCATCACGAAAGGAACATTGCATGATGATTTATTTATGTTAGACACTACTCCATATATCATGAATGTAAATGTGTCCAAGAGGAAATGAGATGAGATGACAATGCATACCTGTGGCATTGTAGACTAGGTCACATCCATGAAAGAAGGATTCAAAAGTTGCTAAATGATGGATATCTAGATCCATTCAACTATGTGTCATATGCAACTTGCGAGCCTTGCCTTCGTGGAAAACTGACCAACTCTCCATTTAGTGAAACTGGAGAGAGAGCCATTGAGTTGTTGGAACTCATACATAGTGATGTATGTGGACCCATGTCAACTCATGCCATTGGTGGATACTCCTACTTCATTACCTTTACTAATGATTTCTCAAGGTATGGATATATGTACTTAATGAAGTACAAGTTTGAGGCCTTTGAGAAATTCAGAGAGTATAAGAATAAGGTGGAAAACCAGACTGGAAAGAGTATCAAAACTCTTCGATCAGATCGAGAAGGTGAGTACTTAAGTACAAAGTTTACTCAGTTCCTCAAGGACCATGAGATATTATCCCAATGGACACCTCCTTATACACCTCAGCTCAATGGTGTCTCTGAAAGGAGAAATCGTATACTATTAGACATGGTACGGTCCATGATGAGTTTAACTGACCTACCCATCTCATTCTGGGGATATGCCCTAGAAACCGCAGCTTACCTTCTGAACAGAGTTCCAACTAAGTCGGTAGTGTCTACACCATATGAGATATGGAAAGGGAAGAAGCCTAATCTTAAGGTTGTTAAGATTTGAGGCTGTCCTGCCCACGTTAAAAGACATAACCCCGATAAGTTAGAATCAAGGATAGAGCGATACAAATTTGTGGGATACCCCAAGGAAACTTGTGGGTATTATTTCTATCATCTCGAGGACCAAAATGTCTTTGTAGCTAAGAGAGCAGTGTTCCTTGAGAAGGAACACATTCTTGGCGGAGATAGTGGGAGAATGATAGAGTTGAGCGAGGTTGGAGAACCAAGCTCAAGCACCACTCTACAACCCGAGTCTGTTCAAGTACCTAATACACAAGTTTCAACTTTACGTAGGTCTGACAGAGTATCTCATCCTCCTGAGAGATATATAGGATATATTAGAGGAGAGGATGTTGAGGACATTGATCCTCAAACCTACGAGGAGGCTATTATGAGTATAGACTCCAGGAAGTGGCAAGAAGCCATGAATTCTGAGATGGATTCTATGTACTCCAACAAGGTTTGGAACCTAGTTGATGCGCCCGAAGGTATTGTACCCATCGGTTGCAAGTGGATCTTTAAGAAAAAGATCGGAGTAGATGGAAAGGTAGAGACCTATAAAGCAAGGCTAGTGGCTAAGGGGTATCGTCAAAGGCAAGGTGTTAACTATGACGAAACCTTCTCACCCGTAGCAATGCTAAAATCCATCAGAATTCTATTGGCTATTGCAGCACACTATGATTATGAGATCTGGCAGATGGTTGTGAAAACCGCATTCCTCAATGGGAACCTCGAGGAGGAGGTGTATATGATGCAACCTGAGGGATTCGTGTCCAAGAACTACCTAGATAAGGTGTGTAGGTTGCTTAGATCCATTTATGGACTAAAGCAAGCTTCTCGAAGTTGGAACATAAGATTTGATGAGGCAATCAGATCTTATGACTTCGTTAAGAATGAAGATGAGCCTTGTGTGTACAGGAAGGTAAGTGGGAGCGCTATCACCTTTTTGCTGTTATATGTGAATGACATCCTGATCATCGGGAATGACGTAGGAATGCTATCCACAGTAAAGGCTTGGTTATCTAGACACTTTTCTATGAAGGACTTAGGGGAAGCATCCTATATCTTGGGGATTAGAATCTATAGAGATAGATCCAAGAGGATGCTTGGCTTGTCCCAGTCCAGATACATAGAAACCATTGTCAAAAAAGTTTGGCATGAAAAATTTCAAGAGAGGTCTCATACCGATGAGACATGAGATATCGCTTTCTACGAGTATATCCCCAAAGACTCCAGAAGAAAGAGTGAACATGGATATGATTCCTTATGCCTCAGCAATAGGGTCTATCATGTATGCCATGCTATGTATTATGCCTGATATAGCGCATGCTCTGAGTGTCACGAGCAGGTATCAGGCGGATCTAGGCTTGGAGCACTGGAAAGCAGTAAAGTGTATCCTTAAGTACTTGAGAAGGACTAAGGATCTTTTACTAGTATATGAAGGTAGTAGCCTCAGGGTTGAAGGCTACATGGACTCAAGTTTTCAGTCTGATGTCGATGATAGCAAGTCGAATTCAGGATATGTGTACACCATGAATGGAGGAGCAGTGTCCTGGAAGAGTTCCAAGCAAGATACTACTGCTGACTCGACCACAGAGGCGGAGTATATTGTTGTAGTAGAGGCAGCAAAGGAGAGAGTCTGGATGAAGAAGTTCATCACAGATTTAGGAGTCGGACCAAGTAGCAAGGAGCTGATTCCTTATATTGCGACAACTATGGGGTGATTACTCAAATAAGGGAACCCGGGTCTCATCAGAAGTGTTCTGAGGAGGTTCCAACTTATTGGAGAGATCGTAACCCGAGGAGATGTGGCAGTGAAAAGAGTTCCATCCGAAGATAACATTGCAGATCTATTAACAAAGCCGTTGTCTCAGATTGTCTTTGAGCGTCACAGGGGTCTGATGGGGATCAGACACATAGGTGATTGGCTTTAGGTCAAGTGGGAGATTGCTAGTCATAGGTGCCCAGCAAGCTAATCACACGAGTGATGGCACGTGTGACTTGATACAGAATCTTTTTGCTTATTATATTTTGACATATATCACTTTATAACTATTACATATATATATATATATATATATATATATAGTGTGATGTCCTTGGATTTGTGCAATGGGAATCGGATCGTGATGAGATCACGATAATGAGATCGATTCACCTTTAAACACAGATCCTAAATAATCCCGGTCATAGGTTACTCGAGAGGGACATCGTGATAACCGGACAGATTGGTGTGCTGTATACTTGTCCATATGATAGATACAGCTGGTCTCATAGCTGCTCGTGTAGGGACACTAGGGATACAGTACAGGTACTCATTAGAGAATGAGTTCACTAATTGATCCGCTTACGGAATGCTGGATGGTTGATGATGCCTTATTGTCAGACAACAATTCCGTAGTCCTAGTGGTAAATCTGGTCCTTAGACTTGAGACACCAAGGATGTCCTGTATGAGTGCTCCACTCTTTGATACCAGAATTATAGGTTTGGCCGTCCTAGATCTAGTACAACTGGTCATTGGGAGTGGTAGTCGACCTTACGAGGGCTATTGAGTGTCGATATAGGATCATACACTCTCGGTGTCATGAGAAGAATATTCCTTGTGTTCTTGCTCAGACAAATCCCTGGCCAGGGTCATTCGGGTTGAGAGAGAAAGAGTTCTCCGGGAGAATCCGATTAGAGCGAGACTCGAGTAGAAACCGTATGGGTCTGACAGCACCATGCTCGATATACGGTCTCTGGGATATTAGATGGATGAGGGACTATAGGTACACGGTAACTGAGGACAGACAGATCCAATGGATTGGATTCCCCTATATCGTCTAGGGACTACGACGTAGTGGCCTAGTACGTCCGTAGTCGATGAGTCAAGTGAATTATTATAGAGATAATAATTCACTGAGTTAGAAGGAGTTCTGATAGGTATGACTCATGGCCAGCTCGATATTGGGCCTAGAGGGTCACACATATATGGTAGGCATTACGATGAGTAGAGGTTCGGATATGAGATATCCGACGGAGCCCTTGTCTTATTGGATGTGGATCTAATACCCACTAGGGGAGGATCCATTAGGGTTTGACAGGGGACCTCTATAAATAAGAGGGATTCAGAGCCTCATAGGCTAGAGCCTTTGCTTGCCTCTCCTATTCTCCTTCCCCTCTCCACCTCATAGCAGGCTTGGAGTTTTGAGGAGCGTCGTCGCAGCCCTGCTATGTGGATCACCGCTAGAGAGGAGGACGCTTGACCTCCTTCACCCCCTCCTAAAGATCTGCAAGGAAATAGGGATATACGATCTCCCTAGGTAACATAATCTACTCTATACGTAGTTTTTTCAGTTTCACAGATTTTGCGCACCAATCTTCACACGACGACGAACATCTCTTTGGGAATCGGGGATTTTATTTTCTTGTTCTTCTGCTGCAACACGTCATCATGCATAACATGATCATACTTCTCCCCCTTTGTCATCAACAAAAAGGAGAAGTTCCAACTATCAAATGTTTGAGATATAATGTCAAACATTGCATTTATCATCATGAAATATGTAAGCTAGAAAATTTAGCAAGTGCTATATCATGCAAGCTATCAAGTTGTAGACATGCAAGGTAGTAAGATAGCAAGTTTACAACATACAAGCTAGCAAAAATTTCAAAAGCAAATACAAGATAGTTTTCTTATTGAAGTGTGTAAGCTAGAGATTCTTGCTTCCTATTGCAATTTACAAGTTGTAAGTTTTGCTTCTTGAGATAGGTAAGATAGTGATGTTCAAGATAGCAAGCTCTTTCTTCTCTTTTGAAAAGTGTCATTTTTGCTTCCTTTGCAAAGTGCAAGCTAGCAAAATTTTACATTATTTTACAACAATCAGGCTAGCAATTTGGCAAGTGTTACTTCTCTTTGAAGTATGAAGGCTAGCAAGTTTTTAAAAAATAATGCAAGATAACAAGCTAGCAAGATACAATGTTTTACATGAGCAAGCTACATGAAGTACGTTTGCATCTTCTCTTTAAATGTGCAAGCAAGCAAGTTTTTGTATCTTTTTGACTTATGCAAGCTAACTATCTCCCCCTTTGTCATTGTTAAAAAAAAAAAAGGGAAGAATACAATTTTTTATCTCTTTTCCCCTTTATAATAATTTTCAAATCATGACAAAAGATGAATAATCAAAGATGAAAAATCGTGTTATGAATATCAAAACAATTTTTCATCATAAATATTTTATCATTGTATGCATCATTATCATAAGTTGAAGTATTGCATGCATAATATCAAATCATCATTCATAATTACATTAATGTTTCAATCATTATTTCAATATTTTAGTGCATCATTATAGTTTCAATTTACAATATGTACAATTTTAAAACTTTACATATCATCCTTACTTTATACATGATATTAAAAATAAATCAATCATCATATCATACATAATACTCACAAGCTAGCAAATAAATCAATCATCATATCATTCATATCATCAATCTTTCAATCATAAAAAATGAAAGATCAAGTCTAAAAATCGAGAAATCAAGAGAAACCATGATCCATTTTAACAAATCTCGTCTTAAATAATTAACGAAAAGAACTATTAGGAAATCATGATATAGATAAAATTCATTTAATCTTGTAGGAGAACAAGACCTCAATTTATGCATATAAAATATTATGATTCACATAGAAAAATCTATTCTTTATTAAAATACCAAGAAAAATCATAGGAGTACAAAGAAGAGATCTTGATTAAAAAAAATATCTCAAGTAATTCTAATAAACCAAGATCATGATTTTGATATAACTTATTCAAATTCAGATCATCAAAATTATCAACATCTTTTTAAGAAAATTCAATGAAGATAATGTAAATAGATTCTCATGAGAACTCGATTCATGCATAATGTCTCAATTTTTCATCAATGTTATAAGGCATGATTTATTTCAATAAATCTCTTCTTTTTATAAATAACAAAAAGAAACACAAGAGATCAAATAATACAATATCTTGATTCATGCATAAGAAATCTCAAATTATAAAGCTAAAAAAAATCAAGATAAAGCTCATTCAAATTCAAATCGTCAACTCAAAATTATTTTCAAGAGATTAAAAAAAAATAACAAACATACATTCATTGATATCCTTTTTTTTTTGAAAGATCGATAAAGTAGAGATTGAGAAATTCTTTAAGAAAAATATTTTCCTTCCCCCTTTTTTATTTGATTTATTTCACACAAGCATGCCCAAGTTTTTATGCCAAGCTAAAGCATGCAGCATCGTTTAAGATTGAAAAGTAGATTTCGTCATAAAAACCATCAAGACCAAAAAAGTATAACACATTAAACATAAGGCTTCTTTAAACAAGAGATTTGATTCATCATTTTAATTCCAATGATAATATATTTTTTTTATGTGTTTCATTTTAAGTGATTGATTTCATATAAGCATGATCAAGTTTTTCGTATGAAAACATACATCATAGTTTAAAACTGAAAAGGTCACGTTCATTATCATATAAATCGATAATCCATAAATCTCAAGAATTATCATGCATAAATTCGAAACATAAACTTATTGAGCATTATATCAAATCATTACTTCAAATGAAACTTGATTTCATTAATCATAGAGCATCTTTAATTAAAATTGAGAAACAATATGATTAATCTTGTTAAGTGTACAGGCATTAGATTTATATTTAACATTTTATTGTATTATTACATCATTAAAACATTAAGCATGATTTCAATCAAAATAAAAAATACACATTATTTCTTCTTGAAAAACATACATAGGATTATTATTAGATTTAAATCTAACATTTTATTCCTTTAACATAAAATATATAATTTTCATTATCATTTTCAAAATTACTAGCATGATCCTAATTTTTATATTTTTATTATATTATTAAACATGTAATTTTTAAAAAGAAATTTATATATATTTTAAAACTAAATTAAAAATAACTCATGAAGAACATCAAGTAATTTCAAAGTAAACTAAGGGAGTTTTGTTTGAGTTGTTTATCTCGTTGTAGAAAGTCGTTAAGGCGTAGTTTGCCACTTTTCCTTTGTTGATTTTCTCCTCGTCTTCGGAGGAGCTCGATTCATCCCAAAGTTCTTCTCTTCTTGCATTCATAGCAAGTAGTTGCGTTCTTTTTGTTCTTTAATTTTTGTTTCATTAACTTTTTAAATTTCATAGTGATGAGTTCAATTTCATCATCACTTGAGGTTATGCTCGAGTGGTCTTCAATTGTTCTTAGTTCGAAATCCTTCATGTTCTTTGGAAGGTGGTTCTCAAGTTCTTCACGTGCATTGCACGTCATTTCATAGGTCATTAAAGACTCGATAAGTTCTTCGATCAAAAAAGTATTCAAAATTTTTGATTCTTGAATTGCCATTATTTTCAAATCCCAATTCTTAGAAAGTGATCGTAAAATCTTGTTAATGAGTTCAAAATTAAAAAAGCATTTGCCAAGAGTTTTTAAACCATTGACAACATCTGTAAAACGAGTGTACATGTCAACAATGGTTTCGTTTGACTTTATTCGAAAAAGTTCAAAATCGTGCATTAAAAGATTTATTTTAGAATCTTTTACTCTATTAGTGCCTTCGCGTGTGATTTTGAGAGTGTGCCATATTTTGAAAGCCGTTTCGCAAGTAGAAATCCGATTAAACTTAGTTTTATCTAAAGCGCAAAATAGAGCATTCATAGCTCTAGCATTTGAGGAAAAAGTCTTCTTCTCCAAATCATTTCAATAGTTCATTGGAAGAGAAGACCTTCAAAAACCGTTTTTAATAATATTTCATAAATTTAAATCCAAAGAAAGCAAGAAAACTCTCATTCGAGTTTTTCAATATGTGTAGTCCACCCCATTGAACAAGGGAGGACGAATGAGAGAGTGACCCTCTTGAAAGCCGAAAAGAGTCATTTCTCTTGGGTGTTAAACCAAATGAGAAATCACGAGGCTTTGATACCAACTGTTAGGAACGAGTCGGCACTAGGGGGGGGGAGGGGTGGGGTTGAAGTAGTGCAGCGGTAAAAATCACGGTTTTGAAAAATCTTCGTTTCGCACGATAAAACTAATTTCGGAAGATGTTAACTTGAAAGCATATTCATAAATGTATTGAAAGTAGTAAGCAAGTAAGGCGGTTTGTAGTAAGATAAATTGCATAAAAGAAAAGGCAAATCGGATTTTTATAGTGGTTCGGTCGTTGTGACCTATATCCACTCCGCCAATTCCTCTTTCGTCGAGGCCACCGGCATCCACTATCAATCTTCTTTTAATAGGCGAAGATCAACCTCCTTCTTACACCCATCTTCTCCTTTTCACAAGTTTAGGAGACAACCTTTACAAGCACACACTCCTCTCTAAACAGAATTCTAAGTTTAAGCTAGAGGAGGGGATTTCTCAAGATATTTCTACAGCATTTTCTCACTTTTAAACCCTCCGTGCTTATGAAAGTTAACCAGGTATGAGAGGGGTATTTATAGGCTTTAAGTTGATTCAAACTCGGAGCCTAAAAAGCTCTCATCCTAGGTTTCTTGGGTACTGACGGTACCACCACCGTTCTTGGGCGGTACTATCGTCGTAGGATCTGCCACTGGGCAGTACCACTGCTTGATAGGGGCGGTATTACCGTTGGCAGCATTATTGCTAGTGGTACCACCGCCCAGAATTCCTGGGGTACTGTTCCGCAGGCGGTGCCACCGTCGGCCAAGCTTTCAGCACCTTGGTTGGGCCTTGAATCTGGCCCAAGTGCGGGCCCAATTGGCCCCTAACAGAGTTGATTGGATTACCTCCCAATCCAAACTCTAATTATGTACTTACAATGATTCCTAAGACATATTCTAAGCAAGATAAGTCTAATTTCTTCCAGCGAGCTTCCGACGATCTTCCGGTGAACTTCCGACGATCTCTCGGCAATGTTCTAGTGGACTCTTGGCAAGCTCCTGGACTTCACGATGATCTTCTTGGCGAGTTCTGATGAGCTTCTTTGGCAAGCTCCTGGACTTCTCGGTTGGTTCCGGCAGAACTTTCGCCGAACGTCCGGACTTCCGACGAACTCTCAAACTCCCAGCGAAATCGCGTTCTTGACTCCGAAACTTTATTTTACTTTATGCTTTGCTATCATAGTTAATCCTGCTCACATAAAAACATACTTCGATCTAGACAATTATTACTAAGCATGAATCATGTCGTCCAGCATGTCATTGGTCCATCGACGCTTTGTCCGATCCTTCGGCGCGTCGTCCTCTCTTGCGACCTATTGCCCAATCGGCTAGTTGATCTTCGCAACTTCGATATCCTTGGCATAATATTCGTTCTTCTTGGCTCGATACCCGAATCCAAGGCCCGAAGCCTGTTGAATCTCGGATTTTAATGATAAAATCAATTGATGGGTTAATTGATCTAATCCATATTATGGAGTTAAGTATGCAGGATTAACTACGATAACCAGAAAAATAAAGCAAGAATACCGGAGTCAAGTTCAATGGACGTTTAAGAGTCCGAAGAATCGTCGGAGATGCTGCCGGAACTAACCGAGAAGAAATCGGGAACCTGTCGAAATTTTCGGAAGTTCGCCGAAGAGATCGTCGGAGGTTCGCGGAGATCACCGAGAAGGCTCGGCTACTCGTTGAAGCCGTCACAAGATCGGGAGCTTGCAGGGAGTCCGTCGGAAGAAATCCGAGAGCATATCGGAAGTCCGCCAGAAGTTCGTAGGAAAGCTCGCCGGAATAAGACTCGAAGTTCGCGGTTAAAAACTTGCTTGGGATATTTTTAGTTATGTAGTTCACATGTAATTAGGATTAGGATTAAAAGATAATCTTATATCCTGGTTAGGGCCAATTGGGCCCAAAATTAGACTTGGTTTGGGCTAAATTTAAAGCCCAACCAGTGAACCGAAGGGTCTGGCGGTGGCACCGCCCAGCACCCGAGAGCCAGGCGGTGGCACCGCCAGTCCACTATCAGTGTCAGACACTGACAGGCGGTGGCACCGCCACTGACAGGCGGTGGCACCACCAGCATCGGGAACCAAAGATAATTCAAATTTTGGAGCCCAAATTTGAATCCTCTTGAGGCCTATAAATACCCCTCAATTCTCAGCTGAGATTACAACTTTTTGTGAAGCAATTGATTGAGAGAAAGGTTTTAGAAAAGTCTTAGCAAGTCTTGTTTTCAATTTGCTAGAGTGTTCACCTCCTTCTTTCTTACTGAAAATTTGTAAGAGCGTGAACCGCTTGTAAAAAGTTGTAAGAGGGGTTTGCCCTTCCCCTTCAAGAGATTTGCTAGTGGAAGGTGGGAGCCTTATTGAAGAGGGCCTCGCAAGTGGATGTAGGTCATTTGACCGAACCACTTTAAAATCGGCATGATCTCTGGTTTGCATTTTATTATCGCTATTTACGTTACTACAAACCTTCTTACGTGTTTTATTTCCTCAGTACCTTTAATGCATACCTTTACGAACACACGTTCAGGTTAAACTTTTCAAGTTCGATTTTTATCATATCAAAAGATTTGTCGAAACCAAAGTTTTAATCTGCTGCACTAATTCACCCCTCCCCCCCCCTCTTAGTGTCGCTCCGATCCTAACAATTGGTATCAGAGCTAGGCTCACTCTCATATTTGGTTAGATACCCAAGAGAGATGGCTTACTCCGGCATACATGAGGGTCATTCTATCACACGTCCACCCATGTTTAATGGGTCAGATTATACTTATTGGAAGACTCATATGAGGATCTTCCTCATTTCCATGGATTTCGAGCTTTGGACTATTGTTGAAAACGAATTTCAAAAAGCTTCTCTTCCGATGAGCGAATGGAATGAATCGGAGAAGAAGGTTTTTGCTTTAAAAGCAAAGGCTATGAATGCCTTGTTTTGTGCACTAGACAAAAATGAATTTAATCATGTTTCAATTTGTGATTCGGCTTTTGATATTTGGAGAACTCTTGAGGTCACTCATGAAGGCACTAGCCGAGTGAAAGAGTCCAAAATCAACATCCTTGTGCACTCTTACGAACTCTTACGAATGAAACCAAGTGAGTCCATCGGAGACATGTACACCCGGTTCATGGATGTCATCAATGGACTCAAAACTCTTGGTAAAGATTTTACTAACTTTGAACTAGTAACAAAAATCTTAAGATCCCTCCCTAAAAGTTGGGATCCAAAAGTTACGGCTATTCAAGAGGCCAAAGACCTTAAAACATTCCCTCTTGAAGAACTTATTGGGTCTCTAATGACCTACGAAATGACATGTCAAGCTCATGACAAGCTCGAGAACCCCCTTCCAAAGAATAGGAAGGATATGACACTCACATCATAAGAAGATCACTTGAAAGGAACATCAAGTGATGAGGACAGTGACAATGACATTGCACTTTTGACTCAAAAATTTAAAAAATATTTAAGAAAGAATAAATTTAAAAATAATATAAAAAATAAATTCGAATACAAGAAGGATCAACTGATTTGCTATGAGTGCAAAAAACTGGGACACTACAAGAACGATTGTCCTCAAGCCAAAAAGAGAACATCAAAGAAGAAGGCGCTCAAGGCAACGTGGGATGATTCAAGCTCGTCCGAAGAAGAGGAGTCCAACACCGAGCAAGTTGCTCATTACGCCCTAATGGCCATCGGAGAAGAGGTAACGGATTTAATTGATGCAGATTTACCTTATCATGAATTATTAAATGCCTTCCATGAGTTATTTGATGAATGTAAGACAATTTGTAGAAAATACAAATTGCTAAAAAAGGAGCATGATAGTCTCACTTGTAATATCGATAAATTAAAGACTGAATATCATGATAGTTTAGCTCCATGTATAAAATGCCATGATCTAGAAACTCTCCAAAAGGAGAACATGCTACTTAAGGACACCTTGAAGAAATTTGAGGTTGGTCGCAAGTCTTTGAACATGATCCTTATAAATAAAGGTCAAGTTCCTAAAAGAAATGGAATCGGATTTGTGAGAAGTCCTCTTTTGTGGTATCTTAAAAGTATTAAAAGAATATTTAGGTATCTTAAAGGAACTCCAAATTTAGGATTGTGGTATCCAAAATCTGAAAAATTCGATTTAATAGCTTATGCAGATGCCGATTTTGGCGGATGCAGGATAGATAGAAAAAGTACATCCGAAACATGCCAATTTTTAGGACATGCACTTGTTTCTTGGACTTCCAAGAAACAAAATTCAGTTGCACTATCTACGGCGGAAGCCGAATACATTGCTGCAAGTGCATGCTGTGCATAAGTTGTTTGGATGAAAAATACATTAGAAGACTATGGAATTCACTTCAAAAATGTTCCCATAAAATGTGATAATACTAGTGCCACATGTCTCACCAAAAATCCAATTCAACACTCTAGAACTAAGCACATCGACGTTAGGCATCATTTCATACGCGATCATGTCCTTAACAATAATGTTGTTCTAGAATTCATTGACACAAAGCATCAATTAGCAGATATATTTACAAAAGCTTTGAATGAAGATCAATTTGAATTCATTAGAAGGGAATTAGGTATGTTAAACTGTCCCTAAGAATAAACTTGTTTGAATGGATTTTTCGTAAAGTTTTTCATCCTCTCTCCGTTCCTCGGTGAATTTGATCATTCTCTTTCGATTCTAAATGACATGTTAAATTACCTTATCCTATCTTGAGTCAAACACCGCTCCCATCTAATCAAGATTAATGATTTTATGATATTTTGTGAATCTCGAAATTGATTTTGATGGCTTGATTATGAGTTTCAAGTTGACGATTTGAATTTGAATGAGTTAGTATTCGAATTATGATCTTGACTTATTGGAGTTACTACTTGAAATTTTTTTTTAATCACAATCTCTTCTTTGTACACCTACAATTTTTGTTATTTATAGAAAGAAGAGATTTAATAAAATGGATGAATGCTGAATTTTCCTTTAAGATGAACTCTGTGTAAATATTTTAGCATACTTAATTTTGAATGATGAATTTTTGTATGATCAATGCTGAATTCTTGATGTTATAATCACAAATTATGTGCTTCAAGTCTCATTCCCTTTTTGTTGATGACAAAGGGGGAGAAGTGATGACTAAGTGATGACTTATACCTTTTCGATAGCATGATTTAATAAAAATGTCTTATGCGTATCGATAACATGACTTATATGAATTACAAGAGCTTGTATAGTACAAATATCTTATATACCTTGCAAAATCCTTGAGTATATCGCAAGTTTTTTTTAGATTGGTTGATCATATGAAATCATGCCTTACATTTATATCATGAAATTCATGTTGAAAATCTTTATCTCCTGTCATAGTAAAAATTGTCTCTTATCATTCGACTTGAAAATGATTTTCATCGAAGTTTCGTATTTACTTATGCTTAATGAGAATAACGATAAGTTCAATGGTTAGAACTTATCGGTTTATGCTTGAATTCAATGAGATGAAATTCAAGTGTTTTTATCTTCTCATAATATGGCATATAGATAGGGGGAGTTATGTTTAACTTCATCATCAATTGATTGTCATCATAAAAAAGGGAGAGATTGTTGAATCTCGGATTTTGATGATAAAATCAATTGATGGGTTAATTGATCTAATACATATTATTGAGTTAAGTGTGTAGGATTAACTACGATAACCAGAAAACATAAAGCAAGAATACCAGAGTCAAGTTTGATGGACGTTTAAGAGTCCGAAGAATCGTCGGAGATGCTGCCGGAACCAACCGAGAAGAAATCGGGAACCTGTCGGAATTTCGGAAGTTCGCCGAAGAGATCGTTGGAGGTTCGCGGAGATCATCGAGAAGGCTTGGCTACTCGTTGAAGCCGTCACAAGATCGGGAGCTTGCTGGGAGTCCGTCGGAAGAAATTCGAGAGCATATCGGAAGTCTACCGGAAGTTCGTCGGAAAGCTCGCTGGAACAAGACTCGAAGTTCGCGGTTGAAAACTTGCTTGGGATGTTTTTAGTTATGTAGTTCACATGTAATTAGGATTAGGATTAAAAGATAATCCTATATCCTGGTTAGGGCCAATTGGGCCTAAAATTAGACTTGGTTTGGGCTAAATTTAAAGCCCTACCAGTGAACCGAAGGGTCTGGCGGTGGCACCGCCAGACTGGGCGGTGGCACCGCCCAGCACCCGAGAGCCAGGCGGTGGCACTGCTTGGCTGGGCGGTGGCACCGCTAGTCCACTATCAGTGTCAGACACTAACAGGCGGTGGCACCGCCACTGACAGGCGGTGGCACCGCCAGCATCGGGAACCAAAGAGAATTCAAATTTTGGAGCCCAAATTTGAATCCTCTTGAGACCTATAAATACCCCTCAATTCTCAGCTGAGATTACAACTTTTTGTGAAGCAATTGATTGAGAGAAAGGTCTTAGAAAAGTCTTAGAAAGTCTTGTTTTCAATTTGCTAGAGTGTTCACCTCCTTCTTTCTTGATGAAAATTTGTAAGAGTGTGAACCGCTTGTAAAAAGTTATAAGAGGGGTATTTGCCCTTCGCCTTCAAGAGATTTGCTAGTGGAAGGTGGGAGCCTCATCGAAGAGGGCCTCGCAAGTGGATGTAGGTCATTTGACCGAACCACTTTAAAATCGACGTGATCTCTGGTTTGTATTTTATTATCACTATTTACATTACTGCAAACCTTTTTACGTGCTTTATTTCCTCATTACCTTTACTACATACCTTTATGAACACACATTCAAGTTAAACTTTTCAAGTTCGGTTTTTATCATATCAAAAGATTTGTCGAAACCAAAGTTTTAATCCACTGCACTAATTCACCCCCCCCCTCTTAGTGCCGCTCCGATCCTAACAAAGCCTTTTGTCGATACGTCGACCAATCCTCCGGCCCGACGTCCAATCTTCTATCATGTTTTCCTCTGTCCTAACATGATTCTTCTTGCTTTAATTGTTTCTCCCTGATCGAAGCATCCTGTATCACTCAAAATGCAAATCAAATCATAAATACTATCAATTTATTTCATCATCAAAATTTGAGATTAAATAATTTCAAATTCTTGGCTCATACTTTTGGTAAATGATTCACATAGAGACTTACTTGTGGAACCAAAAATAATATCAACATAAATTTGAACAATAAAAAAATTATTTTTAAAATATTTAATAAATAATGTGGTATTGACCTTGCCTTTTGAGAAGTTATTTTGAAAAAAAAAAAGAACTAAGCCTCTTATATCAAGCCTTAGGGGCTTGCTTCAAACCATAGAGAACCTTAGATAATTTATAAACATAATTTAGAAAAAGAGCATTTTCAAATCCGGATGATTGTTCAATATAAACTTATTCGGAAATAAAGCCATTTAGAAAAATACTTTTGACATCCATTTGAAATAACTTAAAATTATTACAACATGCATAGACAAGGAGTATCCTTATGGCTTTAAGTCTTACCATAAGAGCGAAGATTTCTTCATAGTCGATACCTTCTTCTTGGTTGAAATCTTTGGTTACTAATCTAGCCTTGTTTCAAACCACAATACCAAGTTCATCTTGCTTGTTTTTAAAGATCAATTTAGTGTCAATTACAAGATGGTCGCTATGTCTAAGAACATGCTTCCACACTTTATTTCTCTCAAATTGATTTAACTCCTCATGCATTGTAAAATCCCATGAATAATCTTTTAGAGCATCGTCTACATTTGGGTTCAATTTGAGACAAAAAGATAGCATTAGCACAAAAAAAATTAAATGAAGAACGAGTTTGAATACCTTTTGATGTATCTCCAATGATTAACTCCTTAGGATGAGCATCTACATACTTTCATTCCTTAGGCAAGGATTCTTTGGAAGAAAATGCATCCAAGTTACTTAGAAGAGGAGAATTTTCATTCAAATTTAAAGTATCAAAATCAAAATATGTTAGGATCAAGTTGGCACTAAGAGGGGGTGGGGGGGTTAGGGAGTGAATTAGTTCTTTTGTAAAAATTACATCAAATCGAAAACTTCATTTCAATTTAAACTTGTATCGAAAATGTGTTTAACATAAAGAAAGTGTGAAAGGAAATAAGCATCCAAGTCAATCAGCAATATGAAAAAAAGCAGAATAGGAATGACAAAGTAGATATCATACCAGATTTATAGTGGTTCGATCATCGTGACCTACATCCACTCCCGATTCCTCCTTGTTGAGGCCATCGACATTCTTTCTTCAATAGGTGAAGACCAACCACCCTCTTATAACACTTTCTCCTTTTTACGGGTTTAGAAAATAACTCTTACAAGCCTCATACCTCTCTTAGATTAATCACAAAGATAAAGAAAGAGGAGAAGGACACTTAGTACTTTTTCAATACTTTCACAACCCAAAATCACAAGACTTTTATTCACACATTCAATGCTCTTTCATACAGAAAAGAGTGGGGTATTTATAGGCCCCAATGGCTTTAGAAATAAAGATAAAAAGTGTCTCATCTTGGGTTTCCGGGGTATTGGCGGTACCATCACCATTATTGGGCAGTACCATCGCCTGCAGACTAACACTAGGCGGTACTTGCTAGTCATAGGTGCCCTGTAAGCCAATCACATGAGTGATGATATGTGTAATATGACACACATTCTTTTTTTGCTTATTATATATATATTATGATATCCATGGATCTGTGTAATGGGAATCAGATCGTGATGAGATCACTATAATGAGATCGATTCACCTTTAAACACAAACCCTAAATAATCCTGGTCATAGGCTACTCGAAAGGGACATCGAGATAATCGGATAGACTAGTGTACTGTATACCTATCCATATGATGGAGGCAACTGATCTCATAGCTGTAACATCCCCCATTTTTGAAAATTTAGTAAAATATTTGTTTGTAAAAAATAAGGATTATTTAATAATTATTTTATATTAAATAATATTATATTAAAGTTTATGGCTAAGGACCTAAGAGTAAATATTAAAATTTTGATATGATTTATAGAATATTCAGAATTGAGTAAATAAAAAACAAAATAAAACAAAAAAAATATAGTGGACATGTGTCACTAGCTAACCTAAGGTTGGTGCCACTTATCTTTGCTCTAAAGATGACACCTAGCCCCTTTCATGCATGCATGACACCTTGCAACTTTTGCATTAGCCAAAACCCAAATAATTAGATGAAAAGTTAAAGAAAATAAACCTGAAGAGTTGCAGCCAACGTGAGTTTGAGAAGAGAAGGGAAGAAGAAGAAGAAGAAGAGGAATTGAAGAAGAAGATTTGATTGAGGTTTTGCATCAACTCCCCCCATTTGGGAATCAAATTTGTTTAAGGCAAGTGTTCTAACCTCTTCCTACAGAATTCCTAATCTCTGTTTTCCTTTTAATTCTTCATAATGCAAAAGATTTCAGCTTAGTACCAAACCGTTCTTTCCTTTTGATACAAAGCCATGAATCTGAAATTTTTCGGTAATCTGACTTCTGTACATTGTTTTCGATCTAACTTTTAGCACTAAACTCTGAATTAGGTAAAACCTATTCCATTTGAAAGTAGACTCAAATATCTTTATTTTGACACTAAGATTGAATGATTTGGAGTTTAAATGCCTACTAAAACTTCTGTCTAAATTAACCCTACAGATTCTGCAAAACAGGGACTGAAATTTCTGACCTCTTGTTGCTTAACTACTTATAACTTTCTGCTATGAACTCAGATTCATACAAAGTATGATTTATTCGAAGATAGACTCAAAATGCTTTCTGTATATACCTGATTTGAAATTTTTGGATTAGAATTGCTAACTGAAACATCTGCTTTCATCGACCCTATGGATTCAGTAAAACAGAGCTAATATTTTCTGACCTTTCGCTACGAAATTATCTGTAACTCCCGGTTGTAAATTCCAAATCTTGTAAAGCTTGATTTGCATAAAACTAGATTGACAAAGCTTTCTAATGACACCTATTTTGTATAAATTGGAGCATAATTGGTTATCTAAATAGTTCATACAATGTCCCTATCAAATTCTGCCAGAATCGAGCTTTGGTCGATTTCGGCTCTCCTTGTTTCTTCTCTTTGGAAATCGATTTCGGCAAACACTCTTCAGTTAAGCTTTACATTATTACCTTAAATTCCTGTATACTTTTGTCCTTTATTTATTTGTCTGCAGCTATCATCTAAAGTTCATGTTTTCAGCGTAATGATTCGGCACATGCATCCCATTGTTCCGCATTTGCTTTCGATATGTGCCTCTTCCAGTTTCATTTCTTTGGATATTGAATTCATCTAACTTTCTTATTTCAATTGAGCCATATGTGATTTCTTGAAATCCTTGTACACTCCTGCTTTTGTTTCCTTTTAAATCTGAATACATTTGTGAAAGATTCTGTTTGTATCGTATTGACTCGAAAGGCATATGTACATTTCGTTGTTCCGCATGTGCTTCTGATATATGTCAATGTTATTGTTCGTACTACCTTTTTGTACTCTGGTGTCTTGTGGGATATTGTGAACCTTTGCCAGAAATGGTAAAGGGAGTTATGCTTAGAGCCCGCGATTGCTCTGCCGGCCCCATTGACTTCACTCAGACGTGGGTGGATGGAGCTCCCAGACGTGGGAGACTTATGCGTGGTCATCCAGAAATGGATGGACCATATTATGTTATGATCCCACTTCACCTTCTATCTGTTTGATATAAAATTCAGAGCCGACCTAGCACTTGGGCAGGGTGAGAGGGCTCGAGTAGGAAAGGGCTACCCGTGGATGGAGTCGAGAACTCATCACGGCGTGGAGCCACCACTGAGTTAATCCTCACATGCAGTATGCTAGAGTACGACGTTTGAGCTTCTATTTCATATTTGTTCTTTGATATATTCTAAAATGCTTCTTATGCTTCCGAAATATTTCCATATGCCATTGATACGCTCTGAAGCATTTCATTCACCATTGATATGTTCCGAATATTTTCATATGCCATTGATATCTAAAATGCTCTTTACGTCCTTGTTATGCCTTGAAATTACCATATGTCATCGATATGCTCCTTATGCCAATGATATGCTCCAATTTCCTTTCTCCTATTGTTATGTCTAATGCCTGTTTTTGAACGAGGTAAACCTTTGTGATTTTATATCAAATGAGATGACTTCAAATGAAGACTTGTATTTCTACTTTTGTATCTTGATACTAAGCTTGCTTGAACTTCTCCTATCGCCATGGATATGTTAGACGCTTGCTGAGCTCTTTATGCTCACCCCGTTGCTATATAAATTTTTCAGGGTAGCTTGTCACGCACTGAAAAGCTAAAATTGGGTTAAAGCAATGAAAGGCTAGAAGATTTTTGAGCTAATCTTTGTTGGATGATGGTTTTTGTTGTATAGTAAACTTTACTTCTGATGTAATGTTAAGGATCTATTGATACTTATGTGTTGTAAAATGTCAAAGGACCGCTCATGTGTATGGAATGATAAGTTTAATATGTGTAAGGATAAGAACTCATGGTAAATAATTATCTTTTTGTGATTGTATATACTTCTATGATTATGGATTTGTGGTGTGGTTGATGTTTAGTTGAGTTGTCTTTGGATTTTGTAAATCTCTGAGTGAAGTGGATTATGATTATGTAATGTACAGGTTTATGAATTGTGAAAAGAGATTTTTTGAATGATTCTTAGTATCCTCAAATTGTTAGATTGGATCCTGGATTGAATTGATTGATGAATTATAATATTATTGATTTTTAGACAGGGTCACACTTCCTGAATGTGATAATTCAGGGGGGGGCGTGACAAAGTGGTATCAGAGCATGATTTGAGGATTTCTAAGAATTTTGATATGCTAGATGTGTAATAAATTTTGAGGTTTAGTGATTTCTATTTAGAGATTGATCAAAAGTTTTCTTTTGTTATTTTTAGGAAGCAAGGATGACGAGGTCATCTGGTACTCCTGTTGCATCTACTTCTGATCAATTGAGTGGAATTATGAAAACTCTAGAGTCGATTACACAAGTAATGCAATAACAAGTCCGACAAGGAAGAAATGATGAAGTTGGGAATTCAAACTAGACTGGGTTGGGAATTGAACAGTTTGAGAAGCTTAGTCCTCCCAGTTTTAGTGGTGAGCCTGATCCAATGGTAGCAGAACAATGGATGATGCGGATGGAGAAAATATTTGATGTTTTAAATTGCCCAGATGATAAGAAGGTTTCTCTTGCTACCTTCATGCTAGAAGGAGAGGCTGAGCACTGGTGGCGAACCATGAAGAGGATTTCTGAAGCTCGACAAGAGCCAATCACTTGGAAGGTATTTATAGAAAAGTTCAATGATAAATATTTTCCGGATTGTATCAGAGAGCAGAAAGAATTGGAGTTCCTGAATCTCATCCAGGGAAATTTGACAGTAGCCAAATATGAGTCTAAATTCACCGAGCTCTCTAGATTTGCCACACATATGATTGATGATGAATATAGGAAAGCAAGAAGACTTGAAAGAGGATTAAGGCCGGCAATAAGAAGCCGGATATCAGCTTTGAAACTCCAAGTATACACTGATGTAGTAGAAAGAGCTTTCATACTTGAAAAAGACTTGGCGGAGATCCAAGAAATCAGGGACAAGAATAGCAAGGATAAGTTTGTTGGTAAAAGTAAGAGAGGAAATGAAGCAGAAAGAAGTAACGAGAAGGTAAAGGTACCTAGATTTGAGAAAGGAACTCCATCGTAAAGAACTCTATCGTGTACAAAATGTGGACGTAATCATGAAACAAGTGAGTGTTTTTGGGTGACTGGAGCCTGTTTTGCCTGTGGAAAGTTAGATCATAAAGTCAGAGACTGCCCACTAAACAAGAAGAAAGAGCCACTACTCCCTAAGCCTACAGCCCATGCTAGAGTATATGCTATCACAGAACAAGATTCCAGAGCCTCTAAATCAGTGGTTGAAGGTATTCTACATGTTTCTAATAGAAATGCAAAAGTTTTGTTTGATCCTGGCTCCAACTTGTCTTTTGTTTCACAATATTTTGCTTGTCACTTGGGCATTCAACCTAAACCAATAGATTATTTGCTACACGTAACTACTATTGTTGGGGATTCCTTGACAACAAATCTGGTTTATCCTCATCTTTTCACCGAAAGAGATATGACAAATTTAGAGGACTAAATTTTATTCTAAGGAGGGGAGAGTGTAACATCCCCCATTTTTGAAAATTTAGTAAAATATTTGTTTGTAAAAAATAAGGATTATTTAATAATTATTTTATATTAAATAATATTATATTAAAGTTTATGGCTAAGGACCTAAGAGTAAATATTAAAATTTTGATATGATTTATAGAATATTCAGAATTGAGTAAATAAAAAACAAAATAAAACAAAAAAAATATAGTGGACATGTGTCACTAGCTAACCTAAGGTTGGTGCCACTTATCTTTGCTCTAAAGATGACACCTAGCCCCTTTCATGCATGCATGACACCTTGCAACTTTTGCATTAGCCAAAACCCAAATAATTAGATGAAAAGTTAAAGAAAATAAACCTGAAGAGTTGCAGCCAACGTGAGTTTGAGAAGAGAAGGGAAGAAGAAGAAGAAGAAGAGGAATTGAAGAAGAAGATTTGATTGAGGTTTTGCATCAACTCCCCCCATTTGGGAATCAAATTTGTTTAAGGCAAGTGTTCTAACCTCTTCCTACAGAATTCCTAATCTCTGTTTTCCTTTTAATTCTTCATAATGCAAAAGATTTCAGCTTAGTACCAAACCGTTCTTTCCTTTTGATACAAAGCCATGAATCTGAAATTTTTCGGTAATCTGACTTCTGTACATTGTTTTCGATCTAACTTTTAGCACTAAACTCTGAATTAGGTAAAACCTATTCCATTTGAAAGTAGACTCAAATATCTTTATTTTGACACTAAGATTGAATGATTTGGAGTTTAAATGCCTACTAAAACTTCTGTCTAAATTAACCCTACAGATTCTGCAAAACAGGGACTGAAATTTCTGACCTCTTGTTGCTTAACTACTTATAACTTTCTGCTATGAACTCAGATTCATACAAAGTATGATTTATTCGAAGATAGACTCAAAATGCTTTCTGTATATACCTGATTTGAAATTTTTGGATTAGAATTGCTAACTGAAACATCTGCTTTCATCGACCCTATGGATTCAGTAAAACAGAGCTAATATTTTCTGACCTTTCGCTACGAAATTATCTGTAACTCCCGGTTGTAAATTCCAAATCTTGTAAAGCTTGATTTGCATAAAACTAGATTGACAAAGCTTTCTAATGACACCTATTTTGTATAAATTGGAGCATAATTGGTTATCTAAATAGTTCATACAATGTCCCTATCAAATTCTGCCAGAATCGAGCTTTGGTCGATTTCGGCTCTCCTTGTTTCTTCTCTTTGGAAATCGATTTCGGCAAACACTCTTCAGTTAAGCTTTACATTATTACCTTAAATTCCTGTATACTTTTGTCCTTTATTTATTTGTCTGCAGCTATCATCTAAAGTTCATGTTTTCAGCGTAATGATTCGGCACATGCATCCCATTGTTCCGCATTTGCTTTCGATATGTGCCTCTTCCAGTTTCATTTCTTTGGATATTGAATTCATCTAACTTTCTTATTTCAATTGAGCCATATGTGATTTCTTGAAATCCTTGTACACTCCTGCTTTTGTTTCCTTTTAAATCTGAATACATTTGTGAAAGATTCTGTTTGTATCGTATTGACTCGAAAGGCATATGTACATTTCGTTGTTCCGCATGTGCTTCTGATATATGTCAATGTTATTGTTCGTACTACCTTTTTGTACTCTGGTGTCTTGTGGGATATTGTGAACCTTTGCCAGAAATGGTAAAGGGAGTTATGCTTAGAGCCCGCGATTGCTCTGCCGGCCCCATTGACTTCACTCAGACGTGGGTGGATGGAGCTCCCAGACGTGGGAGACTTATGCGTGGTCATCCAGAAATGGATGGACCATATTATGTTATGATCCCACTTCACCTTCTATCTGTTTGATATAAAATTCAGAGCCGACCTAGCACTTGGGCAGGGTGAGAGGGCTCGAGTAGGAAAGGGCTACCCGTGGATGGAGTCGAGAACTCATCACGGCGTGGAGCCACCACTGAGTTAATCCTCACATGCAGTATGCTAGAGTACGACGTTTGAGCTTCTATTTCATATTTGTTCTTTGATATATTCTAAAATGCTTCTTATGCTTCCGAAATATTTCCATATGCCATTGATACGCTCTGAAGCATTTCATTCACCATTGATATGTTCCGAATATTTTCATATGCCATTGATATCTAAAATGCTCTTTACGTCCTTGTTATGCCTTGAAATTACCATATGTCATCGATATGCTCCTTATGCCAATGATATGCTCCAATTTCCTTTCTCCTATTGTTATGTCTAATGCCTGTTTTTGAACGAGGTAAACCTTTGTGATTTTATATCAAATGAGATGACTTCAAATGAAGACTTGTATTTCTACTTTTGTATCTTGATACTAAGCTTGCTTGAACTTCTCCTATCGCCATGGATATGTTAGACGCTTGCTGAGCTCTTTATGCTCACCCCGTTGCTATATAAATTTTTCAGGGTAGCTTGTCACGCACTGAAAAGCTAAAATTGGGTTAAAGCAATGAAAGGCTAGAAGATTTTTGAGCTAATCTTTGTTGGATGATGGTTTTTGTTGTATAGTAAACTTTACTTCTGATGTAATGTTAAGGATCTATTGATACTTATGTGTTGTAAAATGTCAAAGGACCGCTCATGTGTATGGAATGATAAGTTTAATATGTGTAAGGATAAGAACTCATGGTAAATAATTATCTTTTTGTGATTGTATATACTTCTATGATTATGGATTTGTGGTGTGGTTGATGTTTAGTTGAGTTGTCTTTGGATTTTGTAAATCTCTGAGTGAAGTGGATTATGATTATGTAATGTACAGGTTTATGAATTGTGAAAAGAGATTTTTTGAATGATTCTTAGTATCCTCAAATTGTTAGATTGGATCCTGGATTGAATTGATTGATGAATTATAATATTATTGATTTTTAGACAGGGTCACACTTCCTGAATGTGATAATTCAGGGGGGGGCGTGACAAAGTGGTATCAGAGCATGATTTGAGGATTTCTAAGAATTTTGATATGCTAGATGTGTAATAAATTTTGAGGTTTAGTGATTTCTATTTAGAGATTGATCAAAAGTTTTCTTTTGTTATTTTTAGGAAGCAAGGATGACGAGGTCATCTGGTACTCCTGTTGCATCTACTTCTGATCAATTGAGTGGAATTATGAAAACTCTAGAGTCGATTACACAAGTAATGCAATAACAAGTCCGACAAGGAAGAAATGATGAAGTTGGGAATTCAAACTAGACTGGGTTGGGAATTGAACAGTTTGAGAAGCTTAGTCCTCCCAGTTTTAGTGGTGAGCCTGATCCAATGGTAGCAGAACAATGGATGATGCGGATGGAGAAAATATTTGATGTTTTAAATTGCCCAGATGATAAGAAGGTTTCTCTTGCTACCTTCATGCTAGAAGGAGAGGCTGAGCACTGGTGGCGAACCATGAAGAGGATTTCTGAAGCTCGACAAGAGCCAATCACTTGGAAGGTATTTATAGAAAAGTTCAATGATAAATATTTTCCGGATTGTATCAGAGAGCAGAAAGAATTGGAGTTCCTGAATCTCATCCAGGGAAATTTGACAGTAGCCAAATATGAGTCTAAATTCACCGAGCTCTCTAGATTTGCCACACATATGATTGATGATGAATATAGGAAAGCAAGAAGACTTGAAAGAGGATTAAGGCCGGCAATAAGAAGCCGGATATCAGCTTTGAAACTCCAAGTATACACTGATGTAGTAGAAAGAGCTTTCATACTTGAAAAAGACTTGGCGGAGATCCAAGAAATCAGGGACAAGAATAGCAAGGATAAGTTTGTTGGTAAAAGTAAGAGAGGAAATGAAGCAGAAAGAAGTAACGAGAAGGTAAAGGTACCTAGATTTGAGAAAGGAACTCCATCGTAAAGAACTCTATCGTGTACAAAATGTGGACGTAATCATGAAACAAGTGAGTGTTTTTGGGTGACTGGAGCCTGTTTTGCCTGTGGAAAGTTAGATCATAAAGTCAGAGACTGCCCACTAAACAAGAAGAAAGAGCCACTACTCCCTAAGCCTACAGCCCATGCTAGAGTATATGCTATCACAGAACAAGATTCCAGAGCCTCTAAATCAGTGGTTGAAGGTATTCTACATGTTTCTAATAGAAATGCAAAAGTTTTGTTTGATCCTGGCTCCAACTTGTCTTTTGTTTCACAATATTTTGCTTGTCACTTGGGCATTCAACCTAAACCAATAGATTATTTGCTACACGTAACTACTATTGTTGGGGATTCCTTGACAACAAATCTGGTTTATCCTCATCTTTTCACCGAAAGAGATATGACAAATTTAGAGGACTAAATTTTATTCTAAGGAGGGGAGAGTGTAACATCCCCCATTTTTGAAAATTTAGTAAAATATTTGTTTGTAAAAAATAAGGATTATTTAATAATTATTTTATATTAAATAATATTATATTAAAGTTTATGGCTAAGGACCTAAGAGTAAATATTAAAATTTTGATATGATTTATAGAATATTCAGAATTGAGTAAATAAAAAACAAAATAAAACAAAAAAAATATAGTGGACATGTGTCACTAGCTAACCTAAGGTTGGTGCCACTTATCTTTGCTCTAAAGATGACACCTAGCCCCTTTCATGCATGCATGACACCTTGCAACTTTTGCATTAGCCAAAACCCAAATAATTAGATGAAAAGTTAAAGAAAATAAACCTGAAGAGTTGCAGCCAACGTGAGTTTGAGAAGAGAAGGGAAGAAGAAGAAGAAGAAGAGGAATTGAAGAAGAAGATTTGATTGAGGTTTTGCATCAACTCCCCCCATTTGGGAATCAAATTTGTTTAAGGCAAGTGTTCTAACCTCTTCCTACAGAATTCCTAATCTCTGTTTTCCTTTTAATTCTTCATAATGCAAAAGATTTCAGCTTAGTACCAAACCGTTCTTTCCTTTTGATACAAAGCCATGAATCTGAAATTTTTCGGTAATCTGACTTCTGTACATTGTTTTCGATCTAACTTTTAGCACTAAACTCTGAATTAGGTAAAACCTATTCCATTTGAAAGTAGACTCAAATATCTTTATTTTGACACTAAGATTGAATGATTTGGAGTTTAAATGCCTACTAAAACTTCTGTCTAAATTAACCCTACAGATTCTGCAAAACAGGGACTGAAATTTCTGACCTCTTGTTGCTTAACTACTTATAACTTTCTGCTATGAACTCAGATTCATACAAAGTATGATTTATTCGAAGATAGACTCAAAATGCTTTCTGTATATACCTGATTTGAAATTTTTGGATTAGAATTGCTAACTGAAACATCTGCTTTCATCGACCCTATGGATTCAGTAAAACAGAGCTAATATTTTCTGACCTTTCGCTACGAAATTATCTGTAACTCCCGGTTGTAAATTCCAAATCTTGTAAAGCTTGATTTGCATAAAACTAGATTGACAAAGCTTTCTAATGACACCTATTTTGTATAAATTGGAGCATAATTGGTTATCTAAATAGTTCATACAATGTCCCTATCAAATTCTGCCAGAATCGAGCTTTGGTCGATTTCGGCTCTCCTTGTTTCTTCTCTTTGGAAATCGATTTCGGCAAACACTCTTCAGTTAAGCTTTACATTATTACCTTAAATTCCTGTATACTTTTGTCCTTTATTTATTTGTCTGCAGCTATCATCTAAAGTTCATGTTTTCAGCGTAATGATTCGGCACATGCATCCCATTGTTCCGCATTTGCTTTCGATATGTGCCTCTTCCAGTTTCATTTCTTTGGATATTGAATTCATCTAACTTTCTTATTTCAATTGAGCCATATGTGATTTCTTGAAATCCTTGTACACTCCTGCTTTTGTTTCCTTTTAAATCTGAATACATTTGTGAAAGATTCTGTTTGTATCGTATTGACTCGAAAGGCATATGTACATTTCGTTGTTCCGCATGTGCTTCTGATATATGTCAATGTTATTGTTCGTACTACCTTTTTGTACTCTGGTGTCTTGTGGGATATTGTGAACCTTTGCCAGAAATGGTAAAGGGAGTTATGCTTAGAGCCCGCGATTGCTCTGCCGGCCCCATTGACTTCACTCAGACGTGGGTGGATGGAGCTCCCAGACGTGGGAGACTTATGCGTGGTCATCCAGAAATGGATGGACCATATTATGTTATGATCCCACTTCACCTTCTATCTGTTTGATATAAAATTCAGAGCCGACCTAGCACTTGGGCAGGGTGAGAGGGCTCGAGTAGGAAAGGGCTACCCGTGGATGGAGTCGAGAACTCATCACGGCGTGGAGCCACCACTGAGTTAATCCTCACATGCAGTATGCTAGAGTACGACGTTTGAGCTTCTATTTCATATTTGTTCTTTGATATATTCTAAAATGCTTCTTATGCTTCCGAAATATTTCCATATGCCATTGATACGCTCTGAAGCATTTCATTCACCATTGATATGTTCCGAATATTTTCATATGCCATTGATATCTAAAATGCTCTTTACGTCCTTGTTATGCCTTGAAATTACCATATGTCATCGATATGCTCCTTATGCCAATGATATGCTCCAATTTCCTTTCTCCTATTGTTATGTCTAATGCCTGTTTTTGAACGAGGTAAACCTTTGTGATTTTATATCAAATGAGATGACTTCAAATGAAGACTTGTATTTCTACTTTTGTATCTTGATACTAAGCTTGCTTGAACTTCTCCTATCGCCATGGATATGTTAGACGCTTGCTGAGCTCTTTATGCTCACCCCGTTGCTATATAAATTTTTCAGGGTAGCTTGTCACGCACTGAAAAGCTAAAATTGGGTTAAAGCAATGAAAGGCTAGAAGATTTTTGAGCTAATCTTTGTTGGATGATGGTTTTTGTTGTATAGTAAACTTTACTTCTGATGTAATGTTAAGGATCTATTGATACTTATGTGTTGTAAAATGTCAAAGGACCGCTCATGTGTATGGAATGATAAGTTTAATATGTGTAAGGATAAGAACTCATGGTAAATAATTATCTTTTTGTGATTGTATATACTTCTATGATTATGGATTTGTGGTGTGGTTGATGTTTAGTTGAGTTGTCTTTGGATTTTGTAAATCTCTGAGTGAAGTGGATTATGATTATGTAATGTACAGGTTTATGAATTGTGAAAAGAGATTTTTTGAATGATTCTTAGTATCCTCAAATTGTTAGATTGGATCCTGGATTGAATTGATTGATGAATTATAATATTATTGATTTTTAGACAGGGTCACACTTCCTGAATGTGATAATTCAGGGGGGGGCGTGACAATAGCTGCTCGTGTGGGGACACTAAGGATACAGTGCAGGTGCTAATTGGAGAATGAGTTCATTAATTGATCCACTCATAGAATACTGGATGGTTGATGATCCCTTTTTATCAGACAGTGATTCCGTAGTCCCAGTAGTGTATCTGATCCTTAGACTTGAGACACCAAAAATATCCTATATGAGTACTCTACTATTTGATACTAGACTTATAGGTTTGGAAGTTCCAGATCTACTATAGCTGGTTATTGGGAGTGACAGCCAACCTTACGAGGGCTATTGAGTGTTGATAGAGGATCATATACTCTCAGTATCATGAGAGGAATATCCTGAGTATTCTTGCTTAGACAAATCCTTGGCCAAGGTCATTCGGATTGAGAGAGAAAAAGTTCTCCGAGAGAATCCGATTAGAGCGAGACTCGAGGAGAAACTATATGGGCCTGACAGCACCATGCCCGATATATGGTCTCTGGGATATTAGATGGTTGAGGGACTATTGATACATGATAACTGAGGACAGATGGGTCCAA
The DNA here is from genome assembly GCF_036884655.1 of Musa acuminata AAA Group. Classification (NCBI taxonomy): domain Eukaryota; kingdom Viridiplantae; phylum Streptophyta; class Magnoliopsida; order Zingiberales; family Musaceae; genus Musa; species Musa acuminata. The sequence goes on from NC_088348.1 coordinate 19,775,219, forward strand.
AAGATTGGATTTTCCTGTATCATCTGGGGACTACAGTGTAGTAGCCTAATACGTTTGTAGTCGATGAGTCGAGTGAATTATTATGGAGATAATAATTCACTAAGCCAGAAGGAGTTCTGATAAGTATGACTCACGACCAGCTCGATATTGGGCCTAGAGGGTCAGACACATATGATAGGTGTTGCGACGAGTAGAGGTTCAGATATGAGAAATCCGTTGGAGCCCCTATCTTATTAGATATCTAGTAAGCCCTTGAATTATTGGATCCCATGGATGAGATCCAATAAGAGCTAATAAGAGATTACTGGGTAGAGACCCACTAATTTAAGAGGCTTGGGTAATTGGATGAAGATCCAATACCAAATAGGGTAGGATCCATTAGGGTTAATTGGGGGCCTCTATAAATAGGAGGGAACTAAAGGCCCACAGGCTAGGGGCTTCTTACTAGCCATCTCATATTCTCCTTTCCCCTTCTCCTCAGATAGCAGACCTGGAAATTTGAGGAGTGTCGTTGCAGTCCTGTTATGTGGATCACCGCTAAAGAGGAGGACGCTTGACCTCCTTCATCTACTTCTACAGATCTATAGGGATTCAGGAATATACGATCTCCCTAGGTAACACAACTATCTCACACGTGGTTTTCAGTTTCACGGATTTTACACACCAATCTTCGCACGACGATGAACACCTTTTGGGATATTTAAGAATTTTATTTTTTTGTTCTTCCGATGCACAAGTGATGTGTCACCCATAGATTTCCCAATAGTACCACCGCCCAACTGGTCGGTACGATCGTGTGATAGAGCTCAGAGATCGGGCTTTAGCGGTACCACCGCCTGATAGGGTGGTACCATCACCTGACAGTATTAATTGCCGATGGTACCACCGCCCAATCTGGGCGGTATCACCATCTAGATCACCTAGGAGGCTAAGCCCCAAATGGTTCCACTACCCAGTCTAGGTAGTGCCACCACCTGACGTGGCTCCAAGTGGTTGAATGGGCCATCCGACCGGCCCAATTCAGCCTTGTTAAAGGCATAGTTGGCCCCTAATTGAGTTAGTAGAATTTCTCCCAAAACTAACTCAAATTGAAACCCTAACTATGACAATTAAGGCTAGACAATTATAATGCAAGCAATCCTAATTGTCTGGCATGTCAATTGTTCATCTGAACTCTCGGTGAACTTCCGACGAACTCCTGATGAGCTTTTGACGAGCTTTCGATGAACTCCCGGTGAAATTTCGACGAACTCTCGGTGAACTTCCGGCGAGCTTTCACTATATTGAAGATCCTTTAGTGTATCCCCCGATTCATTCGACCCGATGCACGATCATTAACTCTGGCTCAACTTCGATTCTTCTTTAATTGTTTTGCCTTTCTCACGATCGTAGTTAGTCCTGCATCACTTATCTCAACATATGGATTAGATCATTAATTCACCAATTAATTTCATCATCAAAATCCGAGATTCAACAATCTCTCCCTTTTTGATGATGACAACCAATTGATGACGAAGTTATCCTTAACTCCCCTTATCTATATGTCATATTGAGATAAGGCAATCTTGAATTCAAAAGGAATCATAACCTTTGAATTCAAGTGAAACAATTTTGATCATAGTGATCAAAATCAAAATTTCATACAATGTGCATCATCATAGTTTCAAGTCATCAAAGTATATCATGCACAATATCAAAACATTACAATTCATCATTTCATGCATGATACCAAAAATAAAGCAACATTACTTTGGCCATAACATACTTCATATTTAATGCATTCATCATTTAATGCATTGCATTATATCAAAGTGTATAGAACATCAAGCATGGTAACATTAAAGAGTACAAGGAAGAATCCATTGCATTATATTAAAGAAGACCAGATAGGTTCAAAGGATTGGATTCCCCTATATCATCTGATGACTGCGTCATTGTGGCCTAGTATGTCCGTAGTCGAAGAGTCGAGTGAATTATTATGAAGATAATAATTCACTGAGCCAGAAGGTGTTCTGATAGGTATGACTTACGGCCAGCTCGATATTGGACCTACAGGGTCACGTATATATGATAGGTGTAGCGACCAGTAGTGGTTCGGATATGAGATATCCACTGGAGCCCCTATCTTATTAGATATCCAATAAGCCCTTGAATTATTGGATCCCATGAATGAGATCCAATAAGAGCTAATAAGAGATTATTGGGTAGAGACCCACTAATCTAAGAGGCTTGGGTAATTGGATGGAGATCTTGTTCCAAATAGGACAGGATCCATTAGGGTTAATTGGGGGCCTTTATAAATAGGAGGGAACTGAAGGCCCATATGTAACATCCCCCATTTTTAAAAATTTAGTAAAAGGTTTGTTTGTAAAAATAAGGATTATTTAATAATTATTTTATATTAAATGATATTATATTAAAGGTTTATGGCTAGGGACCTAAGAGCAAATATTAGAAGTTTGATATAATTTATGAAAGATTCAGATTTAAGTTAGAAAAAAAAAAGAAAAAAATATATAGTGGACATGTGTCACTAACTAACATAAGGTTGGTGCCACTTATCTTTGCTCTAAAGATGACACCTAGCCTCTTTCATGCATGCATGACACCTTGCAACTTTTGTATTAGCCAAAACCTAAATAATTAGATGAAAGGTTAAAGAAAACAAACCTGAAGAGTTGCAGCCAACGTGAGTTTGAGAGAAGAAGAAGAAGAAGAAGAAGAAGAAGAAGAAGAAGAGCTTGAGGTTTTTCATCAATTTTCTCACATTTGGGATTCAAATAATTTGAAGGCAAGTGTTCTAACCCAATCCCACAGTAACCTTAATCTCTGTTTCCATTTTTATTCTGCAAAATTTGAAAGATTTCAACTGAGAACTAGACCTTCCTTCGTTTTGATATAAAGCTATGAATCTGTAATTTTTCGGTAATCTGACCTCTATGCAATGTTTCGATCATAACATTTTGTAATAAACTCTGATTTAGACAAAACCTATTCCATTTGAAAGCAGACAAGAAAATTTGTATTTTGATATAAAGATCGAATGATTTGGAGTTTAAATGCCTACTAAGACTTCTGTCTAAATTAACCCTACAGATTCTGCAAAATAGGGACTGAAATTTCTGACCTCTTGTTGGTTAACTATTTATAACTTTCTGCTGTGAACTCAGATTCATACAAAGTATGATTTATTCGAAGATAGACTCAAAATGCTTTCTGTATATACCTGATTTGAAATTTTTGGATTAGAATTGCTAACTGAAACATCTGCTTTCATCGACCCTATGGATTCAGTAAAACAGAGCTAATATTTTCAGACCTTTCGCTACGAAATTATCTGTAACTCCCTGTTGTTAATTCCAAATCTTGTAAAACTTGATTTGCCTAAAACTAGATTGACAAAGATTTCTAATGACACCAATGTTGTATAAATTGGAGCATAATTGGTTATCCAAATAATTCATACAATGTTCCTATCAAATTCTGCCAGAATCGAGCTTTAGTCGATTTCGGCTTTCCTTGTTACTTCCCTTTGGAAATCGATTTTGGCAAAAACTCTTACTTCAGTTAAGCTTTACATTATTACCTTAAATTCCTGTATACTTTTGTCCTTTATTTATTTGTATATCCGCAGCTATCATCTAAAGATCGTGTTTGCATCGTAATGATTCGGCACATGCATCCCATTGTTCCGCATTTTGCTTTCGATATGTGCCTCTTCCAATTTCATTTCTTTGGACATTGAATTTATCTAACTTTCTTATTTTAATTGAGCTATATGTGATTTCTTGAAATCCTTGTATGCCCTTGCTTTTGTTTCCTTTCAAATCTAAATACATTTGTGAAAGATTATGTTTGTATCGTATTGACTCGAAAGGCATATGTACATTTCGTTGTTCCGCATGTGCTTCCAATATATACTAATTTCATTATTCATACTGTCCCTTTGTACTCTGGTGTTTGTGGGATAAATGTGAACCTTTGCTAGAAATGGTAAAGGGAGTTATGATTAGAGCCCGCGATGCTCTGCCGGCCCCCTATGACTTCACTCAGACGTGGGTGGATGGAGCTCCCAAACGTGGGAGACTTATGTTTGTTGGTCATTCAGAAATGGATGGACCATATTATGTTATGATCCCACCTCACCTTCTATGTGTTTGATGTGATATCCAAAGCTTTGGCTATGTTTCTATGCATGCTTCGGATAAGAATGAAATGAATGCATCGTCATGTGACATTTGAGCTTCTATTCATGTTTTGTTCTTTGATATATTTATGAAATGTTATAAGTCTTTGTTATACCTTGAAAACTACCATATGTCATCGATATGCTCCTTATGCCAATGATATGCTCCAATTACCTTTCCTCGATTGTATGAATAAAACGTGCTTCGAACGATATGATATTGTAATTCTGCATTCAAACAAAACATGCTACTGTTTCATCCTGTATCTCTGCTTTATATTTTGATACTTCATTTGTTTGAAAACTGTCCTCTTTGCTATGGATATGTTAGTCATTTGCTGAGCTTTATATGCTCACCCCGTTGCTATATAAATTTTTCAGGATAGCTTATCGCCCACTAAAATGTGTAAATTGGGTTGAGGCAGTGGAAGACTAGAAGATTTTGGGGCAAATATTTTGTACTTGATAGGTTGATGTTGTATAAGTTCTTTTTGGGTGTAATGAAATATCAATGACAAATCTAGATTGATGTATCTTGTAAATATTTGATAAGTACCTCTTACGTCAGGATTTTTGGAAATGTTAAGTCTAAACTGTGTACTGATATAAACATGTACTACATGTTGGTTTTGTAATTGCATTAATTACCGCGCTTATGGATTTATGATATATTTATGGTTTAGTTAAGTTGCTTTTGGATTTTAAGAATCATCTAGTGACATGATGTATGATTATTGACTATACAGGTTTTGTGAATTGTGGATTGTAGAGGTGAATGACTTGAATGTTTTTCTTAGTGACCTCAAAGGTGTGATTGGATCCTGGATTGTTTATTGAATTAAATTTTATCAATCTTGAATTAGGTTCACAACTCCTAAATGAGAACTAAATTCGGGGGGGCGGGGGGCGTGACAGAGTGGTATCGGAGCATGATTTGAGGATCACTAAGATTATTATTATTTTTATTATTTTGTTATGCTAGATACACAAAAAGAATTTGGTGGTTTAGTGAATTTTATTCAGATATTGATAAAAAAAAAAAAATTCTTTTGTTGTTTTAGGAAGCGAGGATGACGAGGACATCTGGTTCTCCTATTGCATCTACTGCTGATCAATTAAGTGGAATTATGAGAACTCTGGAGACTATGACACAAGTGATGCAACAACAAGTCCAACAAGGAGGAAATAATAGAACGGGAGCATCAAACCATACTGGGTTGGGAATTGAACAGTTTAAGAAGCTTAGTCCTCCTAGTTTTAGTGGTGAGCCTGATCCAATGACAGCATAACAATGGATGATGCAGATAGAAAAAATATTTGATGTCTTAAATTGCCCTGAAGACCAAAAGGTTTCTCTTGCAGCCTTTATGTTGGAAGGAGAGGCCGAGCACTGGTGGAGAATGATTAAAAGGATTTCTGAAATCAAACATGAGCCAATCACATGGAAGGCATTCATAGAAAAGTTCAACGATAAATATTTTCCAGATTATATTAGAGAGCAGAAAGAATTGGAGTTCTTGGATCTCATCTAGGGAAATTTAATAGTTGCAAAGTATGAATCCAAATTCACTTAGCTCTCCAGATTTGCCACTCATATAACTGATGATGAAATTAGAAAAGCAAAGAAATTTGAAAGGGGTCTAAGGCCAGCTATAAGAAGTCGAATATCAGCATTAAAACTCCAAGCTTATGCCGATGTGGTCGAAAGGGCTTTGATAATTGAAAGAGACTTGGAGGAATTTCAAGAAATCAGGGACAAGAAAGATAAGAAGTTTATCAGCAAAAGTAAGAGAGGGAATGAATCTGAAACAAGTTATAAGAGGGTCAAGATGTCCAGATTTGAGAAAGAAAAACCACCACAGAGGACTCATTCATGCGCTAAATGTGGATTAAATCATTAAACAAGTCAATGTTTTTGGACGACTGGAGCTTGTTTTGCTTGCGGGGAAATTAGATCATCAAGTAAGAGATTGCCCATTGAACAAGAAGAAAGAGCCACTGCCTCCTAAGTCAACAGCCCATGCTAGAGTATATGCTATTACTGAACAAGATTCCAGAGCCTCTAAATCAGTGGTTGAAGGTATTCTTCATGTTTCTAAAAGAAATGCAAAAGTTTTGTTTGATCCTGGTTCCAACTTATCCTTTGTTTCACAACACTTTGTTTGTTACTTGGGCATTGAACCTAGACCCTTGGATTATATGTTATATGTAACTACTGCTGTTGGGGATTCCTTGACAACAAACTTGGTTTATCCATCTTGTTTGATTTCTATCGGAGAATGTGAACTTCTTGCTGATTTGATTCTCCTAGAGATCCAGGGTTTTGATATTATACTTGGCATGGATTGGCTATCTTCCTATCATGCTAGTGTTGATTGCTATACAAAAATAATTACTTTCTGCATACCAGATCAGCCTATATTTTACTTTGAGGGTATTAGGCATCATTTGCCTCCTTGCTTGATATCAGCACTTCAAGCTTATCATTTTATGCAGAAGGGTTGTTTTTGTTATATGGTGTGTGTAAAGGAGCATTCAAATCAAGAAACTCACCTAAATGAAATTACAGTGGTCAAAGAGTTCCCTGATGTATTTTCAGATGATTTGCTTGGTTTATCTCCAGATAGAGAGGGTGAATTTACTATTGATTTGGTCCCTGGGACAACCCCAATATCTAAGCCTCCTTATAGAATGGCACCACTCGAGCTAGAGGAATTGAAAAAGCAACTACAAGAACTATTAGATAAGGGTTTCATTCGACCTAGTGTTTCACCATGGGGTGCTCCGGTGCTATTAGTTAAGAATAAGGATGGAACGTTAAGACTTTATATTGATTATAGACAATTGAATCAGGTGACCATCAAAAACAAGTATCCCCTACCCATAATTGATGATTTGTTTGATCAATTGCAAGGTGCACAAGTATTCTCCAAGATTGATTTAAGGTCAGGTTACTATCAATTGAAGATCATGAAGGAGGATATTCCAAAAACAGCTTTTAGAACTCGATATGGTCACTATGAATTCTTAGTGATGCCTTTTGGTTTAACTAATGCCCCTGCAGCTTTTATGGAACTGATGAATAGGATATTTCAGCCATTCTTGGACGATTGTGTGATTGTATTCATTGATGACATATTAGTATATTCAAGGAGTAATCAGGAGCATGAGGAACACTTGAGAAATATATTATCCATACTAAGAGAAAAGTTGTATGCAAAGTTCAGCAAATGTGAATTTTGGTTGAATGAAATTGCTTTCTTAGGCCATGTGATTTCAGGGAAGGGTATATCTGTTGATCCAAAGAAAGTGGAAGCTGTTGTTAAGTGGGAAGTACCAACAAACGTGACAGAAGTTAGAAGCTTCTTGGGCATGGCAGGTTATTATAGGAGATTTGTGGAGGGATTTTCTCGAATCACTCAACCTCTCACCAAACTCACTCAAAAGAATGTGAAATTTGTATGGGGTGATGATTGTGAGCAAAGTTTTCAAGAGTTAAAAAGGAGATTGACTAGTGCCCCTATTCTCACTATTCCAAGTGGTGATGAGGGATTTATGGTTTACACTGATGCCTCAAGAAAGGGCCTTGGATGTGTTTTGATGCAAGAAGGGAAAGTGATTGCTTATGCTTCTAGACAACTAAAGAGTTATGAACTAAATTATCCAACTCATGATTTGGAATTGGTAGCAATTGTTTTTGCTCTAAAGATTTGGAGGCATTACTTGTATGGACGAACATTTGAAATCTTTACTGATCATAAGAGTTTAAAGTATATTTTTACTCAAAAAGAGTTAAACATGAGACAACGGAGATGGATAGAACTTCTAAAGGATTATGATTGTACCATTCGTTATCACCCGGGTAAAGCTAATGTTGTAGCAGATGCCCTTAGTAGAAAATCTACAAGTTTTATGGCGACTTTGGTTGTGAAGCAATTGAAGTTATTAGAAGAGAATTATGATTCAAATGTTATGAGAAAAGGGCAAGACTCAATGATATTAATGGCCTCCATCCAAGTGTAATCTGATCTCATTCAACAAATTAAAGGAGGACAACTACAAGATCGACGCTTGATCTGTTGAATCTCGGATTTTGATGATATAATCAATTGGTGGGTTAATTGATCTAATCCATATTATTGAGTTAAGTGTGCAGGATTAACTACGATAACCAGAAAACACAAAGCGAGAATACCGGAGTCAAGTTCGATGGACGTTTAAGAGTCCGAAGAATCGTCGGAGATGCTGCCAGAACCAACCGAGAAGAAATCGGGAACCTGTCGGAATTTTCGGAAGTTCGCCGAAGAGATCGTCGGAGGTTCACGGAGATCACCGAGAAGGCTCGGCTACTCATTTAAGTCATCACAAGTTCGGGAGCTTGCTAGAAGCCCGTCGGCAGAAAGTTCGTCGGAAAGCTCACCAGAACAAGACTCGACGTTCGCAGTTGAAAATTTGCTTAGGATGTGTTTTGGTTATGTAGTCCACTTGTAATTAGGATTAGGATTAAGAGATAATCCTATATCCTGGTTAGGGGCCAACTGGGCCCAAAGTCAGAGTTGGTTTAGGCTAAAAATTAAGCTAAACCAGCGAACTAGAGAGCCAAGATTAAAGCCCAACTAGTGGCTGAAAACACTGTAGTCGGGCTGAAAACACTGTAGGCGGTGGCACCGCCTGGCTGGGCGGTGGAACCTCCAGCACCGGGAACCCTAAGAGAATTCAAATTTTGGAGCCCAAAATTTGAATCCTCTTGAGGCCTATAAATACCCCTCAAATCTCAGCTGAGGTTACAACTTTTGAGAAGCATTTTGATTGAGAGAAAAGTCTTAGAAAGTCTTAGCAAGTCTTGTTTTCAATTTGCTAGAGAGTTCTCCTCCTTCTTTCTTATTGAAAATTTGTAAGAGGTTGAGCTGCTTGTAAAAGGTTGTAAGAGGGGTGTTTACCCTTCCATTTCAAGAGACTTGCTAGTGGAAGGTGGGAGCCTCATCGAAGAGGGGCCTCGCAAGTGGAGTAGGTCATTTGACCGAACCACTCTAAAAATCGGCGTAATCTCTGGTTTGCATTTTATTATTGTCATTTACATTACTGCAAATCTTCTTACTGCTTTAGTTCCTTATTACCCTTGCTGCGCAACTTAAAGAATACGCTTTCAAGTTAAACTTTTCAAGTTCCGTTCTTATCGTACGAAAGATTTTGATAAAATCGAAGTTTTAATCCGCTGCACTAATTCACCCCCCCCTCTTAGTGCCGCTCCGATCCTAACATGATCTGCTTAAGGAATGAAGTAGAAAAGGGATTGAAAGTGAATTTTCGAGTTTCAGAGGATGACCTATTGAGATTTAAGGATAGAATATGTGTTCCAAATGACTCAGATATCAAAGATCAAATCCTGAGGGATGGTCATAATTCAAAGTACACCATGCATCCTGGTAGCATTAATATGTATAGAGATCTCCAAAGTCATTATTGGTGGGAAGGCATGAAGAAGGATATTGCAATATATGTTTCAAAGTGTTTGACTTGTCAGCAAATCAAAGCAGAACACCAAAGACCTGGAGGTTTGTTGCAACCTTTAGATATTCCTGAATGGACATGGGAATGTATTACCATGGACTTTATTTCAGGGCTACCCCGAACTTCTAGAAAGCATGATGCTATTTGGGTTATCATTGATAGGTTAACGAAATCTGCACATTTTCTACCGATCAATATGACTTATTCTCTTGATAGGCTTGCAGATTTATATATAAATGAAATAGTAAGACTTCATGGTGTTCCAAAGGAGATAATCTCTGACAGAGACTCCAGATTTCTATCTAGATTTTGGAGAAGGTTACAGGAATCTATTGGCACTAAAGTCAAGTTTAGCACTGCTTATCACCCTCAAACTGATGGTCAATCAGAAAGAACCATTCAAACACTTGAGGATTTGCTTCGAGCCTATGTTATGGATCGGAAAGGTGAATGAGATAAAGATATCTCTCTTATTGAGTTCACTTACAATAATAGTTATCATTCAAGTATTCAGATGACTCCTTATGAAGCTTTATATGGGCGACAGTGCAGGACGCCTATATGTTGGGAAGAAATTGGCGACAGAAAGTTATTAGCACCAGAAAAAGTACAAGCGACTACTGAGAAAATTCAACTTATAAGAAAAAGGTTAAAGACTGCTCAGAGTCGTCAAAAGAGTTATGCTGATAACAGAAGGTGAAATATTGAGTTTCAAATCGGGGATTTTGTATTCCTGAAGGTCTCCCCTTCTAAAGGCATTGTAAGATTTGGGAAGAAAGGAAAGTTAAGCCCAAGATTTATTGGACCTTTTGAGATTCTTGAGAGGGTTGGTTCTATCGCTTATAGGATTGCCTTGCCACCATCATTGTGCCATATCCATGATATATTTCATGTTTCAATGATCAGAAAGTATATACCTGATCCCTCTTATATCATTAAGTATGAGTCGATGGTGATTGATAAAGACTTGCCTTATGTGGAAGAGCCCACTCAGATTGTTGATAAAAAAGAAAAGATCTTGAGGAATCGGGTTATCCCTCTAGTTAAAGTGATTTGGAGATATCATTCTGGAGAGGAAACAACTTGGGAGCTTGAGGAAGAAACGATGAAAGCTTATCCTCATCTTTTCGTCGAATGAGGTATGATAAATTTAGAGGACTAAATTTTTTTTAAGGAGGGGAGAGTGTAACATCCCCCATTTTTAAAAATTTAGTAAAAGGTTTGTTTGTAAAAATAAGGATTATTTAATAATTATTTTATATTAAATGATATTATATTAAAGGTTTATGGCTAGGGACCTAAGAGTAAATATTAGAAGTTTGATATAATTTATGAAAGATTCAGATTTAAGTTAGAGAAAAAAAAGAAAAAAAAATATAGTAGACATGTGTCACTAACTAACATAAGGTTGGTGCCACTTATCTTTGCTCTAAAGATGACACCTAGCCCCTTTCATGCATGCATGACACCTTGCAACTTTTGTATTAGCCAAAACCTAAATAATTAGATGAAAGGTTAAAGAAAACAAACCTGAAGAGTTGCAGCCAACGTGAGTTTGAGAGAAGAAGAAGAAGAAGAAGAAGAAGAGCTTGAGGTTTTTCATCAATTTTCTCACATTTGGGATTCAAATAATTTGAAGGCAAGTGTTCTAACCCAATCCCACAGTAACCTTAATCTCTGTTTCCATTTTTGTTCTGAAAATTTGAAAGATTTCAACTGAGAACCAGACCTTCCTTCGTTTTGATATAAAGCTATGAATCTGTAATTTTTCGGTAATCTGACCTCTATGCAATGTTTCGATCATAACATTGTGTAATAAACTCTGATTTAGACAAAACCTATTCCATTTGAAAGCAGACAAGAAAATCTTTATTTTGATATAAAGATCGAATGATTTGGAGTTTAAATGCCTACTAAGACTTCTGTCTAAATTAACCCTACAGATTCTGCAAAATAGGGACTGAAATTTCTGACCTCTTGTTGCTTAACTACTTATAACTTTCTGCTGTGAACTCAGATTCATACAAAGTATGATTTATTCGAAGATAGACTCAAAATGATTTCTGTATATACCTGATTTGAAAATTTTGGATTAGAATTGCTAACTGAAACATCTGCTTTCATCGACCCTATGGATTCAGTAAAACAGAGCTAATATTTTCACACCTTTGCTACGAAATTATCTGTAACTCCCTGTTGTTAATTCCAAATCTTGTAAAACTTGATTTGCCTAAAACTAGATTGACAAAGCTTTCTAATGACACCTATTTTCTATAAATTGGAGCATAATTGGTTATCCAAATAGTTCATACAATGTTCCTATCAAATTCTGCCAGAATCGAGCTTTGGTCGATTTCGGCTTTCCTTGTTACTTCCTTTTGGAAATCGATTTTGGCAAAAACTCTTACTTCAGTTAAGCTTTACATTATTACCTTAAATTCCTGTATACTTTTGTCCTTTATTTATTTGTATATCCGCAGCTATCATCTAAAGATCGTGTTTGCATCGTAATGATTCGGCACATGCATCCCATTGTTCCGCATTTTGCTTTCGATATGTGCCTCTTCCAATTTCATTTCTTTGGACATTGAATTTATCTAACTTTCTTATTTCAATTGAGCTATATGTGATTTCCTGAAATCCTTGTATGCCCTTGCTTTTGTTTCCTTTCAAATCTAAATACATTTGTGAAAGATTATGTTTGTATCGTATTGACTCGAAAGGCATATGTACATTTCGTTGTTCCGCATGTGCTTCCAATATATGATAATTTCATTATTCATACTGTCCCTTTGTACTCTGGTGTTTGTGGGATAAATGTGAACCTTTGCTAGAAATGGTAAAGGGAGTTACGATTAGAGCCCGCGATGCTCTGTCGGCCCCCTATGACTTCACTCAGACGTGGGTGGATGGAGCTCCCAGACGTGGGAGACTTATGTTTGTTGGTCATTCAGAAATGGATGGACCATATTATGTTATGATCCCACTTCACCTTCTATGTGTTTGATATGATATCCAAAGCTTTGGCTATGTTTCTATGTATGCTTCGGATAAGAATGAAATGAATGCATCATCATGTGACATTTGAGCTTCTATTCATGTTTTGTTCTTTGATATATTTATGAAATATTATAAGTCTTTGTTATACATTGAAAACTACCATATGTCATCGATATGCTCCTTATGCCAATGATATGCTCCAATTACCTTTCCTCGATTGTATGAATAAAACGTGCTTCGATCGATATGATATTGTAATTCTGCATTCAAACAAAACATGCTACTGTTTCATCCTGTATCTCTGCTTTGTATTTTGATACTTCATTTGTTTGAAAACTGTCCTCTTTGCTATGGATATGTTAGTCATTTGCTGAGCTTTATATGCTCACCCCGTTGCTATATAAATTTTTCAGGATAGCTTATCGCCCACTAAAATGTGTAAATTGGGTTGAGGCAGTGGAAGACTAGAAGATTTTGGGGCAAATATTTTGTACTTGATAGGTTGATGTTATATAAGTTCTTTTTGGGTGTAATGAAATATCAATGACAAATCTAGATTGATGTATCTTGTAAATATTTGATAAGTACCTCTTACGTCAGGATTTTTTGAAATGTTAAGTCTAAACTGTGTACTGATATAAATATGTAGTACATGTTGGTTTTGTGATTGCATTAATTACCGCACTTATGGATTTATGATATAGTTATGGTTTAGTTAAGTTGCTTTTGGATTTTAAGAATCATCTAGTGACATGATGTATGATTATAGACTATACAGGTTTTGTGAATTGTGGATTGTAGAGGTGAATGACTTTAATGTTTTTCTTAGTGACCTCAAAGGTGTGATTGGATCCTGGATTGCTTGTTGAATTAAATTTTATCAATCTTGAATTAGGTTCACACCTCCTAAATGAGAACTAAATTCGCGGGGGGGCGTGACACCATAGACCACGGGCTTCTTAGTAGCCACCTCTTATTCTCATCTCCCCTCTCCTCCTCAGATAGCAGGCTTGGAGATTTGAGGAGCATCGTTGCAGCCCTATTATCTGGATCACCGCTAGAGAGGAGGTCGCTTGACCTCTTTTATTCACTCCTACAGATCTATAAGGATTTAGAGATATACGATCTCCCTAGGTAACACAACTATCTCACACATGATTTGAAGTTTCGTGGATTTTGTGCACCAATATGATAAGACCCTAAAGTCTTATTGTAAAAAAGAAGAAGAGAAAGGGGAGAAATGGGGATGATAATGATCGCTTCGAGGGGATCGGCCTCCTTGATCACTTCGAGGGGATCGGCCCTCCTTAATCACTTCGAGGGGATCGGCCTCCTAGGGTTTGTCCAAAGACAAAATAGTATTTTTCATAGATTACTGAAAAGAATCAGTTACATCCCTATTTATAAAGTTCCACCCAAAGTCCATCAGGACTTGAACTCTAATAATAAATAAATATTAAATAAACCTATACTTGACTTTAACTGAACCAAATCGACTCAATAAACAATTGGACTAAACAGACTCAATAAACATTATTCAAAAGCCCAAAAAAAGGGTCCTAACAGTTCCTCCCTCTTCAAATCAACCTTGTCCTCAAGGCTGAGCAGCATCAATTTCGGGGAGCTTCTCTTTCAGCACTTTAGCCATAGACTATCTGCAACGCATCACAACCCGTTGATCAAGTAAGTATGGTTTTCAGTTTTTGATAGTGTAAGCAATAGGTCGGTCTTTCAGTGTAGTAATCGTTGCATGAAACTTCTAGCCCTATATAATCAATTTTATCTTTGAACCTTTACTATTACAAGTGAAAATCCGTCCATCAATGATCTTTACTTCAAATCTGTCATAGTCTTCAATGTGGTGGGCCAATTGATCAATAGTCTCACTGTCCATAAAATTGTTAGTGCTACCAGTATCAATCAAAACTATAATAGGCTGATGCTCTAGAGTTCCGGCAACTTCCATAGTTTGTGGGTTAGAGTAGTCGGCTAATGTATGCATTGTATGTATGATAGGTTCAACGCCTTCATTAGAATTTATACTTTCATAATCGAAGTCCAACTCTTCTGCTTTCGGTTCCTCTCCAATTAGCTCAATCATCATATGTTGCCTTTGTTTACATTGGTGCTCCATACTCCACTTTTCATCATAGTGCAAACCCTTTGCTAATCTTTCATTGAGTTCTTCTTAGGTTAGTCTTCGGGTGTCAAGGCTTTGGTTGGGAATAGATGGGGCCAGTGGCTTACTAATCATCTGGTTGTTGTCACTTCTGTTTCCATGATTTTTCCTGTTGATTTTTTTCTCATGTAGATGTGCGAATGAGATCGCAGCTATTATAGTGCGGGGTTGACGAGCCTTAACTTCACACTGAATCTCTGGAATAAGCCCTTTAATAAATTTATCCAGAAGTTACCGTTCCGACCAATCTCTAGCTTGATTTGACAATCTTTCAAACCTACTCTGATATTCCAACACTATAGAAGTCTGACAAATTTTGGCAAGCTGTTCATCCACCTTCATGTACGAGCAGATTGTGTCATAATCTTGGAGCCCTTTTCTAGTATTTCCAGATCTATGCAATGTAGAACTTGAGCTCCCACCTTGTTGAAATTTACTAAGGCTCCTTAGTAAGTCCTTTTTGAAATCATTAAGTACTTCATGTAACCGGTTCTCAATTCTAATTTCTAATGCTTCCATTTGTACTTTCACTGAGTTATCGGTGGCCATTTCATAAGATTACAAATCTGTAATCTCAACTCCAATTTTTGGTGTTGGTCAAGGGCATCAATCATTGCCCTATTTGGTGCTGCTGTTGTGACGCAGTCGGTGGCAACACTATGGGAATGAAGGGTTGCTACAAGGATGCAGGGATGTAGCTGCGGTCGCCGCATGGGAGGCAGTGATGCTTGTTGCGGTCGCTGCGTAGAGGAAGAGTAGCCGGGGTTGGAAGGTGACTGTGTTGATGTGGCTGCAGCTGCTGCGACCCAAGGGGCAATCGCCGAGCAAAGGGGTTGAGGCTACGGTGATGGCAACCTGTGGTGATGGCAACCTGCAGTTGTTGCAGAATATGCTAAGCAAGGGGGAGGCAGCATTGAAGTGGCCGAGGTTGAGAAGAGGAATCGGTGTTGCGTGCGCTGTTGGGGTTAAGGCAGGGCAGCGTACTTGCTGCGGTTGCTGCGTTCGCTGTTAGACGGCGGCTGCTGTGGAACGAGGGGTTGGTTGTTGGCCAGAAGCGACGACGGTGATTACAATCGGCGGCAGCATCAGCAGAGGGTGCCACTGTTTTTGTTGCTGCATGGTGGTTGCTGCGTACTCTGTTTTGGTGGCACCACCGAAGGAGTTGGCCGGAAGGATCACGAGCGGGATCCTTCCGGTTGAGGAGAAGGCTGCGGTGGCTGGCAGCAGCAGTGGTCGCTGGCCGGAGCACAGCGTTGGCGGTGGAGAAGGAGGCAGCGACAGAGGAAGCTCTGTTTCTGCAATAGTTGCGGCGAGGGCTGCGGCAACCGGCAAGCGGTGGTGATCGAGCGATCGGGAAGCAGCGACGGCGGTGGAGAAAAAGGCAGCGAGTGTCATCGCTGGCCGGGAAGTTACGATGTTGGAGATGGGAAACAAGGTGCTCTGTTTCTATCGCACCACAGCCGGAGCCGCTGGCGATGCTGGCAATGGCCGTGCGACGGTTA
This sequence comes from Musa acuminata AAA Group, assembly GCF_036884655.1. Lineage (NCBI taxonomy): Eukaryota > Viridiplantae > Streptophyta > Magnoliopsida > Zingiberales > Musaceae > Musa > Musa acuminata. The sequence continues at coordinate 19,791,597 of NC_088348.1, forward strand.
AGAAGGAGGCAGTAGTGGTGGCGCGACTGGAAGCAGCGTCACCAACGATCGCCGACGAGGGGAGGTCGATGTTGGGTTGACAGCCCATAAATTCAGGCCATAGTGGGCTTGGGCAGCCCACAGCCCACACCCCCTCTTAACCTAACCCTAATTAACATTAGGGGGGTGTGATGGCTACGTTTTAGAGGCAGAAAAAAGGTTATAAAAAGGCAGCAACGAGGCAGAAGAAAACAGCCACGGGTTTCCATAGAAAAGAAGGAGAACAAGGTAGAAAAGGAAGAGAAAGAAAGGGAAGAAGACAAGGACAACGCAAAGAGACTGTTCTCAATCATCTAGCAGTGTTCTCATCTCAGGTTAGATCAAATCTATAGTAGACTCTTGCTGTGATTACTTAGGGAGGTTTTAGATATTGTGGGCAGTGACGTGATCCTTGTATCCCAGTTATTCTCTTATGGTTGTTGCTAGGGTTTAGGGCAAGAGATTGAGATTTGTATATTTATTATTCTCATAGTGGATTATCTCTAGTTTGCCCCATGGTTTTTACCCTTCACATTGAAGGGGTTTTCCACGTATAACTTGGTGTTCTGTTTGATTGTGCTTACATTTAATTCCGCTGCGTATTATGGTCTTCTAGTATTTGTTCATATACAAAGGTTATTCCTCTTTATATCCCCATCAACTGGTATCAGAGCAAGGGTTTTGGTGATTTAATTTTTGTATTTGAATATGGAGGCCAGTAATGTTTCTCGCATGATTAGTTTAAATAGAAACAAATGGATGATATGGAAACCAAGAATGGAAGATCTCTTGTATTGCAAAGATTTATATGGACCTTTGCAGGGAGAAAGTGTAAAACCCATAATTATGACAGATGATGAGTGGAAGAGGTTAGATCCAAAAACAATTGGATTTATTCGACAGTGGCTTGATGATAGTGTCTTTCACCATATTTCTATTGAAATTTCTGCATATTCTCTTTGGAAAAAGTTGGAAAGTCTCTATGAAAGAAAAATAGTTGGCAACAAAGCTTTTTTGATCAGAAAACTTGTGAACCTAAAATATAGAGAGGGTGCTTCTATTGCTGAACATTTGAATGAAATGTAAAGTATTACTAACCAGTTATCCTCTATGAAAATGTCTCTTGATGATGAGTTGCAAGTATGAAAATGTCTCTTGATGATGAGTTACAGGCATTGTTACTTCTCAGTTCATTACCAGAAAGTTGGGAGACACTAGTGGTTTCCCTTAGTAATTCTGCTCCAGATGGTGTTATCACTATGAGTCAAGTAACAAGCAGTTTGTTGAATGAGGAGTTGAGAAGAAAGAGTTCGGCAATATCTCAGAATGATTCACAGGCACTTATCTCAGAGAACAGAGGAATGTCAAAGTTTAGAAGCAGTTCACGCATGGGTAGAAGCAAGTCAAGATCAAGAAAAGATATTGTTTGCTATAATTATGGTGAGAAAGGCATTACAATAACCAATGTAAGCAACCTAAGAAGAGCAAGAAAAAGGGAAAAGAAGTGGAGTCTATAGAGTCAAAAGATAATATCACAGGTACAATGTAGGGTGGTGATTATTTGATTTTGTCTCCTTCTGATGATATTTTTTCTTGTGTGTGTCAGGATCTTGAGTGGGTGATTGACACAGGTGCTTTTTATCATGCTACACCACGAAGGGAGTTTTTTGCTACATACAGGTCTGGAAATTTTGGTGTTGTCAAGATGGCAACTATGGCACAGCAGACATCATAGGCATATGTGATATCCATTTAAAGACCAACCTTGGCTGCAAGTTGATGCTTAAGGATGTGAGACATGTGGTTGACTTGAGGCTGAATTTAATTTCAATTAGAAGGCTAGATGATGAAGACTATGATAGCAGATTTCATAAAGGGTAATGGAAGCTCAGTAAGGGTTCTCTTGTTATAGCTAGTGGAAAGAAATGTCATACTTTATACAGGTTGCAGGCTAAAGCTTATGGCGAGCAGTTAAATGCTACAGAAAAAGACTTCAGCATGGAGTTGTGGCATAGGCGACTAGGACACATGAGCAAGAAGGGGCTGCAAGCTCTTTCCAAGAGAGAGGTATTACTAGACCTCAGTGGTATACATCTGAACCCTTGTATTGATTGTTTGGCTGGTAAACAACATAGAGTTTCATTTGCTAGTCCTACTTTGTCTAGAAAAATGCATGCCTTAGACCGTGTTTATACAGATGTATGTGGTCCTTTGAGGACAAAAACTCCTAGTGGATCTGTTGATGTTCTTGGTATAAATGATGCACTTTATTTTGTCACTTTTATAGATGATTTTTCCAGGAAAGTTTGGGCCTATACTTTGAAGACTAAAGATCAGGTGATTAATGTCTTCAAAGAGTTTCGTGCCAGGGTTGAAAGGGAGACAGAAAGGAAATTGAAATGCATAAGATCAAATAATGGTGGTGAGTATACAGGATTGTTTAATGACTATTGCAGTTCACATGGGATCCAACATGAGATGATAGTTCCTGGTACACCTCAGCATAATGCAATTGCAGAGAGGGTGAACCGCACCATCATGGAAAAGATCAGATGTATGCTTTCACGGGCCAAGCTACCCAAAAGGTTTCGGGATGAGGCTTTGAGGACTGCAGTTGATGTTATCAACTTATCACCATATACAGCCCTAGATGGTGATGTTGCAGAGCATGTATGGTTAGGGAAAGATATTTCCTACAAGCATTTGAGAGTGTTTGGTTATCGTGCATTTGCATATATTCCAGATAATGAGAGGTCCAAGTTGGATGGTAAGACTAAAGAATGTATTTTTCTAGGCTACTCACATGATCATTTTGGTTACAGGCTTTGGGATCCAGAAAAGCAAGTGTTTAGAAGCAGAGATGTAGTCTTCTTTGAGGATCAAACTTTTGAAGATTTGAAGAAGAAGGCACCAGCCAATACTTCGGTAGAAGGATTAGCAGATTGTGACCCAGTTATTCCTCCAGTATATCAGGGTGATGGGGGAGATGTGCAGGAAGATGGTGTAGAGCCTGATGTTGATCTACCTACAGGACATGTTGAGCAAGAAGAAGTAGGAGAGCAAGTTCCAGCAGAACCTCAGTTGAGAAGATCTTCTAGACAACGTCAACCTTCTAGAAGATACTCTATAGATGAGTATGTGATGCTTACTGATGCAGGTGAACCAGAGAGTTACCAGGAAGCAGTTGAAAGTGAGCAGAAAGAGAAGTGGTTAGTTGCTCTGCAGGAAGAGATGGATGCTCTTTAGAAGAACCACACTTATGATTTGGTGCTACTACCAAATGAAATGAAAGCCTTGAAGAACAAGTGGGTTTTCAGGTTAAAGACTCAAGAATATTGTTCTCAACCAAAGTACAAAGCTAGATTGGTTGTGAAAGGCTTTGGTCAAAAGAAAGGTATTGACTTTGAAGAGATTTTTTCTCCTGTTGTTAAAATGTCTTCTATTCGTATTACTCTTGGTATTGCTGCTAGCCAGGACTTGGAGGTTGAGCAGTTAGATGTGAAGACATCTTTCCTTCATGGGGATCTAGAGGAGGAAATTTATATGGAGCAACCAGAAGGCTTCAAAGTCAAAGGTAAAGAGAACTTTGTCTACAAATTGAAGAAGAGCTTGTATGGGCTAAAGCAACCTCCAAGACAGTGGTACAAAAAGTTTGATTCATTTATGATAGAAAATGGATACAAAAGAATGACTTCAGATCATTGTGTGTACATCAAATGGTTTGGTGAGGATTTTATTATTCTCTTACTTTATGTTGATGACATGCTTATTCTTGGGAAAGATATGTCTAAAATTGACAGGTTGAAGAAGGAACTAAGTAAGTCTTTTGCAACGAAGGACATGGGGCCAGCAAAGCAAATACTAGGTATGCAGATTTCCCGTGACAGGAAAAATAAGAAGATTTGGTTGTCACAGGAGAAATACATCGAGAAGGTATTGGAAAGATTCAGTATGAGCAATGCAAAACCAGTTGGTTCTCCTCTTGCAGGTCACTTCAAGTTGTGCTCAGAACAGAGTCCGTCAAGTGATGAGGAGAAGGAGAAAATGCAAAAGGTTCCTTATGCTTCAGCAGTTGGAAGTTTAATGTATGCAATGGTATGTACGAGGCCAGACATCGCATATGCAGTTGGTGTTACTAGCAGATTTCTTGCAAATCCAGGCAAAGAGCACTGGGCAGTAGTGAAGTGAATTTTTAGATATCTCAGAGGGAGCTCTAAGGTTTGTTTAAGCTTTGGAGGTGGACCACATGTGTTGATAGGTTACACAGATGCAGAAATGACAAGAGATATAGATATGAGAAAGTCTACTTCAGGTTATGTACTTACTTTTTGCAGGGGGAGCTGTATCACGGCAATCCAGGTTGCAAAGGTGTATTGCTCTCTCCACCATAGAAGCATAATATATTGCTGCTACAGAGGTATGCAAAGAAATGTTATGGATGAAAGAATTCTTACAAGAATTGGGGTTGAAACAAAAAAATTATGTGGTGCATTGTGACAGCCAGAGTGCCATCCATTTGTATAAGAACCCAATGTTTCATTCCAAGTCAAAGCATATAGATGTCAGATACCATTGGATTCGAAATGTATTTGAAGAGAAGCAGTTGCAGCTTTAGAAAATACATACAGATGACAACGGAGCAGACATGTTGACAAAAACTTTACCAAAAGAAAGACAGGAGATATGCCGATAGCTAGTCGGCACGGCTTCACATTAAGGAGTCATAGGATAGCCTCCCTTATGGGCTGAAGGGGGAGGTTGTTGGGCTGGCAGCCCACAAATTCAGCCCACAGCCCACAGCCCACACCCCACACCCCCTCTTAACCTAACCCTAATTAACATTAGGGGGGTGTGGTGGCTACGTTTTAGAGGTAGAAAAAGGTTATAAAAAGGCAACAACGAGGCAGAAGAAAACAGCCACGGGATTCCAAAGAAAAGAAGGAGAACAAGGCAGAAAAGGAAGAGAAAGAAAGGGAAGAAGATAAGGACAACGCAGAGAGACTGTTCTCAATTATCTAGCAGTGTTCTCATCTCAGGTTATATCAAATCTATAGTAGACTCTTGCTATGATTACTTGGGGAGGTTTTAGATATTGTGGGCAGTGACGTGATCTTGTATCCCAGTTATTCTCTTGTAGTTGTTGCTAGGGTTTAGGGCAAGAGATTGAGTTTTGTATATTCATTATTCTCATAGTGGATTATCTCTAGTTTGCCCCATGGTTTTTACCCTTCACATTGAAGGGGTTTTCCACGTATATCTTGGTGTTCTGTTTGATTGTGCTTATATTTAATTCCGTTGCGTATTATGGTCTTCTAGTATTTATTCATATACAAAGGTTATTCCTGTTTATATCCCCATCAGTCGAGCGACTGCGGCTGCGATCCAAGGGGAGGCGGGCGATGGCAGTAGGGCTGGGATGGACGCTGGCAGCGTCGTCTCCTGGCCGGGGAACAGCTGCAGCGGTGGTCGCCGGCCGGGAAGCGGGGCGATGGTGGGCGCTGGCCGGAGAGCAGTAGCGACGGGTGGGCTGGTCGGATGCAGGGGACGCAGGGGTGGCTGCGGCTTCTTCTTCCTCTCGTGTTTCTTTTTTTCTTTTTTTTGAGCGAGATGGGGCAGCGAGGAGGTCGAGCGGTGGTTGAGCGGTGGTCGAAGGTCGCTGGCCGGGGAAACAGCGACAACGGTGAAGAAAGTGTTGCCTTATTGTGGTGGTAGGGAAGAAGGGAAGCAAGGCTGCGGCAGGCTACGCCAAGGATCGTTGCTCTGATACCAAATGATAAGACCCTAAAGTCTTATCGTAGGCTCTGATACCAAATGATAAGACCCTAAAGTCTTATCGTCGAAGAAAGGGGAGCGGGGCAACGGTAGGATGAGACGCTGGCAGCATCGTCTCCTAGCAGCGGTGGTGACTCGAGTGGGAGGCGACGACCATGGTGGACTCTGGCCGGAAGCGGGGCAGGGTCGGTCGTTGGCCAGAGAGCAACGACAACCGGCGGTGGGCGCAAGCAAGGGAAGCAGGGGTGCATGGCTGCGGCTTCTTCTTCTTCTCTCTCTTCTTTCTCTTCTTTCTTTCTTTCTTTCTTTCTTCCCTTTTTTTTTCTCTCCTGAAGATGATGATAACTGCAGCAAGGGGGCAGCGGCAGTGGTGGTGACTGCTGGCTGGGTAGTAGTGATAGCGGTGGAGAAGGGGCAGATGGTCGCTAACCAAGACGCAGAGGTTCCTTCTCGGTTGAGAAAGATCGACGTTCGTGGCTAGCTTCACCCTTCCTCACAATTTTTTTTTTTATAGCTACGGCAACACTGTAGCGAGAACGCCAAGGATCGCCGCTTTGATAATAAATGATAAGACCCTAAAGTCTTCTCGTAAAAAAGAAGAAGAGAAAGGAGAGAAATGGGGATGATAATGATCGCTTCGAGGGGATCGGCCTCCTTGATTGCTTCGAGGGGATCGGCCCTCCTTGATCACTTCGAGGGGATCGGCCTCCTAGGGTTTATCCAAAGACAAAATAGTATTTTTCATAGATTACTGAAAAGAAGCAGTTACATCCCTATTTATAGAGTTCCACCCAAAGTCCATCAGGACTTGAACTCTAATAATAAATAAATATTAAATAAACCTCTACTTGACTCTAACTGAACCAAATCGACTCAATAAACAACTAGACTAAACATACTCAATAAATATTATTCAAAAGCCTAGAAAAAGGGTCCTAACACAATCTTCGTACGATGTTGAACACCTTTTGAGAAATTTAGTATTTTTGTTTTTCTGTTCTTCCACTGCGCATGTGATGTCGCCCCTAGATTTCCCAACAGTACCACTGCCCAATCTGGGTGGTACGATCGCTTGACAAAGCTCGGAGACCGGGCTCTAATGGTTACCACCGCTTGATAGGGCAATACCACCACTTGGTAGTATTAATTACCGATGGTACCATTGCCCAATCTGGGCAGTGCCAAAATAAAGTGGAGAATCAGACTGGAAAGAGTATCAAGACTCTTCGATCAAATCGAGGAGGTGAGTACTTGAGTATAAAGTTCACCCAGTTCCTCAAGGGCCAAGGGATTCTGTCCCAGTGGACACCTCCTTATATACCCCAGTTCAATGGTGTTTCCGAAAGGAGGAATCATACACTATTAGACATGGTGCGATCTATAATGAGTTTCGCCGACCTCCCCATCTCATTCTAGGGATACGCCCTAGAGACCGTAATTTACCTTATGAACATAATTCCAACTAAGTCGGTGGTATCTATGTTGAATCTCGTATTTTGATGATGAAACCAATTGATATATATTTATGTTTTAATCTACATTTTGAGTGGCATAGGATGCTTCGATCAGGATGAGACAATTAAAGCAGAAAAAATCATATTGTGCCGGGAGAAAACATGTTAGAAGATTGGACGTCGAGCCGGAGGAATGGTCGATGTATCGACAGAAGGCTTCGGACCGTAGATTCGGGCATTGGGCCAAGAAGAGTGGATATTACACCAAGGATATCGGAGTTGTAGAGTCAACTGGCCGATTGGGTAATAGGCCGTAAGAGAGGATGATACGCCAAAGAATCGGACGAAGCGTCGAGGGACCAATGACATGCCGGACAACTTGATTAATGCTTAGCATTAATTGTCTAGATTGAAGTATGTTTTACATATGCAGGATTAACTGTGATAGTAAGGCATGTAGCAAAATGAAGTCCGGAGTCGAGATCGAGATCACGTTGGGAGTTCAAGAGTTTGTCCGAAGTCTGGACGTTCGTCGGAAGTTCTGTCGGAACCAGCCCAGAAGTCTCGGAGCTTGCCAGAGAAGCTCATCGAAACTCGCCAAGAAGATCGTCGTGAAGTCCAGGAGCTTGTCGGGAGCCCATCGGAACATTGCTGAGAGATCATCGGAAGTTTGTCGGAAGATCGCCGGAAGCTCACCGGAAGAATAGACATAGGGACTTGTTTAGCTTAGCGAATGTCTTAGGATTTCGTAGTTAGCATGTAATTGGGCTTGGATTTAGGCCAACTCAATTAGGGGCCAACTAGGCCCATGTAAAAACTGTGTTGGGCCCAATACAAGGCCCAAATAGTGCCCCAAGAAGTCTTACCGTCGTGGCACAATCTTCGAGACTGTGTCAGGCGGTGGTACCACCAGTTTGGGCAGTTGTACCGCCCCTGGCAGGGTGCTAGGTGGTGGTACCGCCCAGGACAGTGTCAGTGTCAGACTGACACTGAGCGATGGTGCCGCCCAACGCAGGCGGTGGTACCACCCGTGCTCGGAGAACCCCAGATATGAAAGTTTTAGGCTCCAAGTTTGAATCAACTTGAAGCCTATAAATACCCCTCTCATCCCTAGTTAAAGCACACAAGCACAAAGAGTCTAAAAGCAAAGAAATGCTGCTGCAATCTCTTTAGAAATTCATTCCTCCAAGTCTAAGTGTTAGAATTCTGTTTAAGAGAGGAGAGTGAGTGCTTATAAGGGTTATCTCCTAAACCCGGTAAAAGGAGAAGAGGGGTGTAAAAGGTGGTTGGTTTTCGCCTATTGAAGGAAGACCGTTAGTGGATGCCGGTGGCCTCAATGGAAGAGGAATCAGAGGAGTGAATGTAGGTCACGATGACCGAACCACTATAAACCGCCATGTTCTCTGGTTTGCATTTCATTCTTGCTATTACCTTACTGCAAACTTTTTTAAGTGCTTACTGCCTTCAATTCATTAAGTACACTTTAAAGTTAAGTTTCTGAACTAATTCACCCCCCCTCTTAGTACCGACCCCGACTCTTGATCCTAATTGTCTACTCCATATGAGATATAGAAAAGGAAGAATCCCGATCTTAAGGTTGTTAAGATTTGAGGCTTCCTTGCTCACGTCAAAAGACACAACCCTGACAAATTAGAATCCAGGATGGAACAATGCATATTCGTGGGATACCCCAAGGAAACTAATGGGTATTATTTCTATCATGCCGAGGACCAAAAGGTATTTGTAGTCAAGAGAGTGGTGTTCCTTGAGAAGGAACATATTCTTGGTGGAGACAGTGAGAGCATGATAGAATTAAGCGAGATTGGAGAACCTAGCTCAAGCACTATTCCACAACCCAAGTTTGTTCAGGTACCTAGCACACAAATTCTGAATTTACGTAGGTCCGGTAGAGTATCTCATCCTCCTGAGAGATATGTAGGACATATTAGAGGAAAGGATGTTGAGGATATTGATCCTCAGACCTGCGAGGAGGTTATTGCGAGTATAGACTCCGGGAAGTGACAAAAAGTCATGAATTCTAAGATGGATTCCATGTACTCCAATAAGGTTTGGAACCTAGTTGATGCACTCGAGGGTATTGTACCCGTTGGTTGCAAGTGGATCTTCAAGAAGAAGATCGGAGTAGATGGAAAGGTAGAGATCTACAAAACAAGGTTAGTGGCTAAGGGGTATCATCAAAGTTAAGGTGTTGACTCTAACGAAACTTTCGCACTCATAGTCATGCTAAAATCCATTCGAATTCTATTAGCTATATTACAGCACACTCTGATTATGAGATCTAGTAGATGGACTTAAAAACAGCATTCCTCATTGGCAACCTCGAGGAGGAGGCATATATGATACAACCTAAGGGATTCGTATCCAAGGATTGCCTAGATAAGGTGTGTAGATTGCTTAGGTTCATTTATGGACTAAAGCAAGCTTCCCAAAGTTGGAACATAAGATTTGATGAGACAATCATATCTTATTACTTTGTTAAGAACGAAGATGAGTATTATATGTACAGGAAGGTAAGTGGGAGCGCTATCACTTTCTTGGTATTATATGTGGATGACATCATAATAATTAGGAATGATGTAGGAATGTTATCCATAGTAAAGACTTGGTTATCTAGACACTTCTCCATGAAAGGTTTAGGGGAAGCATCCTATATCTTGGGGATTCAGATATATAGAGATAGATATAAGAGGATGCTTGGCTTGTCCTAGTCCAGGTACATAGACACCATTGTCAAAAGGTTTGACATGAAAAATTCTAAGAGAGGTCTCATATTGATGAGACATAGGATATCACTTTCTAGGAGTATATCCATAAAGACTCTTGAAGAAAGGGCGAACATGGATAGGATACCCTATGCCTTAGCAATAGGGTCTGTCATGTATGCTATGATATATACCAGGCCTGATATAGCATATGCTCTGAGAGTCACGAGCAAGTATCAAGCGGATACGGGCTTGGAGCACTATAAAGCAATAAAGTGTATCCTTAAGTACTTGAGAAGGACTAAGGATCTTTTACTAGTATATGGAGGTAGTAGCCTTAGGGTTGAAGGCTACACAGACTCGAGTTTCCAGTCTGATGTCGATGATAGTAAGTCTAATTCAGGGTCTGTGTTCACCCTGAATGGAGGAGTAGTGTGTTGGAAGAGTTCTAAGCAAAATACTACTACTAACTTAACCACAAAGGCAAAGTACATTGCTGTAGTAGAGGCAACAAAGAAGGGAGTCTGGATGAAAAAGTTCATCATAGATTTTGAGAGTCGTGCTAGACAGCAAGGAGCCGATACCCTTATATTACGACAATAATGGGGCAATTGCTCAAATAAGGGAACCTGGGTCTCATCAGAAGTATTCAGAGGAGGTTCCAGCTTATTAGAGAGATTGTGGCTCGAGGAGATATAGTAGAGGAAAAAGTTACATCCGAAGATAACATCACAGATCCACTGACAAAGCCGTTCTCTCAGATTGTCTATGAGCGTTATAGGGGCCTGATAGGGATCATACATATAGGTGATTGACTTTAGGTCAAGTGGGAGATTGCTAGTCATATGTGCCCTACAAGCCAATCACATGAGTGATGACACATGTGACATGACACGTATTCTTTTTTTGCTTATTATATTTTGGTATTTTATCATTTTATATTACTTGTTGCATATATGTATATATATATTGTGATATCCATGGATCTGTATAATGGGAATCAGATCGTGATAAGATCATGATAATGAGACCGATTCACCTTTAAATACAGACTTGAAATAATTCTGGTCATAGGTTACTCGAAAGGGACATCGAGATAACTGGATAGACTAGTGTACTATATACCCGTCCATATAATGGAGGCAGCTGGTCTCATAGCTGCTCGTATGGGGACACTAAGGATGCAATGTAGGTGCTCATTGGAGAATAAGTTCACTAATTGATCTGCTAATAAAATACTGGATGGTTGATGATGCCTTATTGTCAGATAGTGATTTCGTAGTCTCAGTAGTGTATCTGGTCCTTAGACTTAAGACACCAAGGATGTCCTGTATGAGTACTCTACTCTTTGATACCAAACTTATAAGTTTGAAAATTCCAGATCTAGTATAGTTGGCTATTGGGAGTGACAAATAACCTTACGAGGGCTATTGAGTATTGATAGAGGATCATCCGCTCTCGGTATCATGAGAGGAATATCCCATGTGTTCTTCTTAAACAAATCCTTGGCCAAGGTCATTCGAATTAAGAGAGAGAGAGTTCTTCGGGAGAATTCGATTAGAGCGAAACTTGAGGAGAAACCGTATGGGCCTAATAGTACCATGCCCGATATATGGTCTCTGGGATATTAGATGGTTGAGGGACTATAGATATATGGTAATTGAGGGTAAATTGGTCCAAAGGATTGGATTCCCTTATATCGTCTTAGGATTGGAGCGTAGTAGCATAGTACGTCCGTAGTCGATGAGTCGAGTGAATTATTATGAAGATAATAATTCACTGAGCCAGAAGGAGTTCTGATAGGTATGACTCACGGCCAGCTCGATATTGGGCCTAGAGAGTCACATACAAATGGTAAGTATTGTGATGAGTAGAGGTTCGAATATGAGATATCTGCTGGAGCCCCTATCTTATTGGATATCCAATAAACCATTGAATTATTGGATTGTATGGATGAGATCCAATAAAAGCTAATAGGAGATTATTAGGTAGAGACCTATTAATCTATGAGGTTTGGGTAATTAGATGGAGATCCAGTACTAAATAGGGCAGGATCCATTAGGGTTAACTATGGGCCTCTATAAACAGGAGGGAACTAAATGCCCCTAGGCTGGGGGCTTTTTAGTAGCCACTTCCTATTCTCATCTCCCCTTCTCCTTCTTAGATAGCAGGCCTGGAGGTTTGAGGAGCGTCGTTGTAGTCATGTTGTGTGGATCACTACTAGAGAGGAGGACGTTTGACCTTCTTCATCCACTCCTACAGATCTATAGGGATTTAGGGATATATGATCTCCTTAGATAACACAATTATCTCACACGTATTTTTTAGTTTCATGGATTTTGCGCACTAATCTTCGCATGACGATGAATACCTTTTGGGAAATTTAGGATTTTTGTTTTTCTATTCTTCCGCTACGTATGTGATGTCGCCAATAGATTTCCTAACAGTATCACCGCCCAGTCTGGGCGGTATGATCGCCTGACAGAGCTCGGAGACCGGGCTCTAGCGATACCATCGCCTGATAGGGCGGTATCACCACCTGGCAGTATTAACTCCCGATGGTACCATCGCCCACCTGGGTGGCTGAGCCCCAAGCTATTCCACTGCCCAGTCTAAGCAGTGCCATCGCCTGACGTGACTCTAAGTGGTTGAATGGGCCATCCAACTGGCCCAATTCAGCACTATTAAAGGCCTAATTGGCCCTTAATTTAGTTAGTAGATTTTCTCTCAAATATAACTCGAATTGAAACCCTAACTATGATAATTAAGGCTTGACAATTATAATGCAAGTAATCCTAGTTGTTTGGCATGTCAATTGTTCATCCGAACTGTCGGTGAACTTTCGGTGAACTCCTGATGATCTTCTGACGAGATTTCGGTGAACTCCTAGTGAACTTTTGGTGAGCTTTTGGTGAACTCCCGACGAGCTTTCACTGCATTGATGATCTTTCGGTGTATCCCTTGATTCATCTAGCCCGATGCACAATCATTGACTCCGACCCAACTTCAATTCTTTTTTAATTGTTTTGCATTTCTCACGATCGTAGTTAGTCCTACATCACTTATCTCAACACATGGATTAGATTAGTAATTCACTAATTGATTTTATCATCAAAATCCGAGATTCAATAATCTCCCTCTTTTTGATGATGACAACCAATTGATGACGGAGTTATCCTTAACTCCCCCCTATCTATATGCCATATTGAGATAAGGAAAACTTGAATTTAAAAAGAATTATAACCTTTGAATTCAATTAAAATAATTTTGATCATAGTGATCAAAATCAAAATTTCATACATTTTGCATCATCATAGTTTCAAATCATTAAAGCATAGCATGCACAATATCAAAACATTACAACTCATTATTTCATGCATGATACCAAAAATAAGACAACATTACTTTGGCCCTAACATACATGATACTTAAAGCATTCATCATTTCATGCATTGCATCATATCAAAGTGTGCAGAACATCATGTATGGTAACATTAAAGAGTACATGAAAGAATCCATTGCATCATATTAAAGTGTGCAAAACATTATGTATGGTAACATTGAAGAGTATATGGAAGAATCCATTGCATCATATCAAATTGTGTAAAACATCATGCATGGTAACATTGAAGAGTATATGGAAGAATCCGTCGAGTTCTCCCCCTTTGTCATCAACAAAAAGAAGACATACATAAGCTATTCTGGTGGTGGTAAATCAAAATGCTTAAATAGAGTATTAAGCTGTCAATGAATTTGCTGCATCTCGGTTAAGATTTGATCTTGACGTAGTTCAATTCGATCCAATCGAGTCATTATGGCATCGGCAGATGAGGAGGGTGTTGGCTCTATTGGAGGTGCTACCTTAAAGGGACTAGTAGGAGGAGATTGACTTTCCCTATATATAAGTGTTTCTGGTTCTGGTTCAGATGGGGGTGGATCAGTCCTTCTAGTTAATCTAGTCTAAACCCCATTTCTTACTATACATCTTAATCTTCTTAATAGATTTTTATGTATAACATTAAATCTATCTAGTTTCAAGGTTTCTTCATCTAGTGGAATGACTATGTCATGTGCATGTAGTAGTCTAGTAATCAAACCATCATATTATCACAGACAAACTTCTAAACAGGATGTTTGATGTAATGCTTATGTATGTCCATGTCTTTTGGTATGTTCATGCTTTGCACAACATGTAGAGGGATGACCGAAGGCTTAATAGTCCCATTTTAGTTGGGTTGGTGGTTGCTTTAGGCTTGTAAATAAAAATTGTGTCATGTGGACACTTGTGAGAAATTTTCGATCTATAATGGACCATTTTGACCCTTTGTTGTGCAACTGTTCAGAGCTTGTAAAGTCTATTTGTAATTTGCATTGTCTATGAAGTGTTTTCGGAAATGTTTGCTTGTGGATCCCGAGTGAGGTATTTTCTTTAACCCGTTTTCTTATTTGTGGGTCCTATGGGACCATGGGAGGCTTCAGGGAGGCTGACCTTTGCGGATGGACACGCAAGAGTGCCGCACGACTTAGGCAAAACCAACTAAGTCCATGATAATATAGAAGCATCATATCTTTTGTTGATACTTCAATCATGTTTTATTGTATTAGATATCCAAAACAGTTATCATGTCTTACCATGATCCAATACATTGTTCATAATTCCATTTGACTAATTTCATCATGATGGTATTGTTTTGGAAGTAGAATACTTATCATGATATGATAAAGCAATTTTGTATTGAAAGGTAGCAAATGTTCATAATTTTTTGGAACGATAGACGAATTTGAGTTATCAAAAATGGTACTTATAGCTTCAGAATATGTGATCCCAAACGATTCTGTGTTCTATTGTCATCTAAAATAACAATATCTTCTTTTCTCAGGAATTCCTATTAGGTTGTAAATCATGCTATCTGTAATGGGTATGTGATGTCCTAAGAGATAAGTGGACACCCAATCATGTTCATCCATATGCAAGTTGTTGTAAAACAACCGAACAAGTCTAGGATAAATGAGTTCACTTATTTGAAGAATTAGAAGGATATCTAAGTTAGTGAACCATTAAATTGGTTCCAAATCACTCAGTTATTCTAGATCTACATATTTTCCTTTATGTACACTTCTAGACTCAAAGGTTGAAAATTTAAGCGCATATTGAGGGGAATCAAAGAGTATGGAATTGAAGGTTTCATCTACTATCATCTTTCCTTTGTCACTAGAGGATCTTCTAGATGCCATTGAGACTACATATATTACAAAAAAATAAGAGGCAAGAACAAGTAATAAATAAGAGAAACAATTGGGTTTAAGAATTTACCTTTTGTAGTTTAACATTCTTGTGATCATCAAATGGGGGTTTTGAGATTGATCCTTAGCTTTGTAAAGGATAGTGGTTTTCTTAAGTTTCTAGAGGGAGAGATAGGGGAATGAGGGATTTGTAGCAGTTTAGAAGGGTGTAGAGAGGGTTGGGGGTGGTTCTACTACCGATCCTAACTTAGGTTTTTATTGTTAGGATCGGAGCGGCACTAGGAGGGGGGGGGGTGGGGGGGGGGGGGGGTGAATTAGTGCGATTAAAACATCGATTTTGATAAATCTTTCGTACGATAAAAATCGAACTCGGAAGAGCTTAACTTAAAAGCGTATTCGTAAAGTTGTGTAGCAAAGGTAAGGAGGAAATAAAGCATTTAAGAAGGTTTGCAGTAATGTAAATAGCAATAATGAAATGCAAACTAGAGATCACACCGATTTTAAAGTGGTTCGGTCAAATGACCTACATCCACTTGCGAGGCCCTCTTCGGTGAGGCTCCCACATTCCACTAGCAAATCTCTTGAAGGGGAAGGGCAAATACCCCTCTTACAACTTTTTACAAGCGGTTCATACTCTTACAAATTTTCAGCAAGAAAGAAGGAGGTGAACACTCTAGCAAATTAAAAACAAGACTTGCTAAGACTTTTCTAAGATCTTTCTCTCAATCAATTGCTTCTCAAAAAGTTATATTCTCAGCTGAGAATTGAGGGGTATTTATAGGCCTCAAGAGGATTCAAATTTGGGCCCAAAAATTTGAATTCTCTTTGGTTCCCGATGCTGGCGGTGCCACCGCCTGTCAGTGGCGGTGCCACCGCCTGTCAGTGTCTGACATTGACAGTGTCAGTGGCGGTGCCACCGCTTGTCAGTGTCTGACATTGACAGTGGACTGGCGGTGCCACCGCCCAGCCAAGCGGTGCCACCGCCAGACCCTTCGGTTCACAGGTTGGGCTTTAGATTTAGCCCAAACCAAGTCTAATTTTGGGCCCAGTTGGCCCCTAACCAGGATATAGGATTACATTTTAATCCTAATCCTAATTACATGTGAACTACATAACTAAAAACATCCTAAGCAAGTTTTCAACGTCGAGTCTTGTTCCGACGAGCTTTCCGATGAACTTCCGGCGGACTTCCGATATGCTCTCGGGTTTCTTCCGACGGACTCCCAGCAGCCTCCCGATCTTGTGACGACTTCAACGAGTAGCCGAGCCTTCTCGGTGATCTCTGCGAACCTCCGACGATCTCTTCAGTGAACTTCCGAAAATTCTGACAAGTTCCTGATTTCTTCTTGGTTGGTTCCGGCAGCATCTCCGACAATTCTTCGGACTTTTAAACGTCCATCGAACTTGACTCCGGTATTCTTGCTTTATATTTTCTGGTTATCATAGTTAATCCTGCACACTTAACTCAATAATATGGATTAGATCAATTAACCCATCAATTGATTTTATCATCAAAATCTGAGATTCAACAATCTCCCCCTTTTTGATGATGACAATCAATTGATGATGGAGTTAAACATAACTCCCCCTATCTATATGCCATATTATGAGAAGATAAAAAACACTTGAATTCCATCCCATTGAATTCAAGCATAAACCAATAAGTTTTAACCGTAGAACTTATCGTTATTCTCATTAAGCAATAGTAAATACGAAACTTCGATGAAAATCATTTTCAAGTCAAATGATACGGGACGATTTTTACTACGACAGGAGATAAAGATTTTCAACATGAATTTCATGATATAGATGTAAGGCATGCTTTCAATATGATCAATCAGTCTTGCGATATTCTCAAAGATTTTGTAAGGCATATGAGATATTTGTATTATACAAGCTCTTGTAATTAATATAAGTCATATTATCGATGCGCATAAGACATTTTTATTAAGTCATGCTATCGAAATGGTATAAGTTATCACTTAGTCATCACTTCTCCCCTTTTGTCATCAACAAAAAGGGAATGAGACTTGAAGCACATAATTTATGATTATAACATCAGGAATTCAGCATTGATCATACAAAAATTTACCATTCAAAATTAAGTATGCTAAAATATTTACGCAGAGTTCATCTTAAAGGAAAATTCAGCATTCATCCATTTTATCAAATCTCTTCTTTTTATAACTAAAAAAAATTGTAGGTGTACAAGGAAGAGATTGTGATTAAAAAAAAATTCAAGTAGTAACTCCAATAAGTCAAGATCATAATTCGAATACAAACTCATTCAAATTCAAATCGTCAACTTGAACTCATAATTAAGCCATCAAAATCAATTTCGAGATTCAAAAAATATCATAAAATCATTAATCTTGATCAGATGGGAGGGGTGTTTGACTCAAGATAGGATAAAATAATTTAACGTGTCATTTAGAATCGAAAGAGAAGGATCAAATTCACCGAGGAACGGAGAGAGGATGAAAAACTTTACGAAAAATCCATTCAAACAAGTTTATTCTTAGGGACAATTTAACATACCTAATTCCCTTCTAATGAATTCAAATTGATCTTCATTCAAAGCTTTTGTAAATATATCTACTAATTGATGCTTTGTGTCAATGAATTCGAGAACAACATTATTGTTAAGGACATGATCACGTATGAAATGATGCCTAACATCGATGTGCTTAGTTCTAGAGTGCTGAATTGGATTTTTTGTAAGACATATGACACTAGTATTATCACATTTTATGGGAATATTTTTAAAGTGAATTTCATAGTCTTCTAATGTATTTTTCATCCAAACAACTTGTGCACAGCATGCACTTGCAGCAATGTATTCGGCTTCCGCCGTAGATAGTGCAACTAAATTTTGTTTTTTGGAAGTCCAAGAAACAAGTGCATGTCCTAAAAATTGGCATGTTCCGGATGTACTTTTTCTATCTATCCTGCATCCGCCAAAATCAGCATCTGCATAAGCTATTAAATCGAATTTTTCAGATTTTGGATACCACAATCCTAAATTTGGAGTTATTTTAAGATATCTAAATATTCTTTTAACGCTCTTAAGATTAGATAATTTAGGATTGGATTGAAATCTAGCGCAAAGTCCTATACTAAACATAATATCCGGTCTAGTCGCGGTGAGGTAGAGTAGACTACCTATCATTCCTCTATATGTTTTTTGATCAAAATTTTCACTATTTTCATCCAAATCTAACTTAGTCGAAGTACTCATCGGGGTGTTTGTTGCTTTTGAATTATCCATGTTAAATCATTTTAATAATTCTAATGTATATTTGGATTGGTTGAGAAATATACCATCACTAAGTTGTTTGATTTGTAATCCTAAAAAGAAAGTTAATTCACCCATTAAACTCATTTCAAATTCATGACTCATACATTTAGCAAATGATTCACATAGTAATTTATCCAAAGAGCCAAAAATAATATCATCAACATAAATTTGCACAATAAGAAAATTATCTTCAAAGTGTTTGATAAACAATGTAGTATCAACCTTGCCTTTGGTAAAATTATTTGAAATAAGAAAGGAACTAAGCCTTTCGTACCAAGCTCTAGGAGCTTGTTTTAAACCATAGAGAGCCTTAGTCAATTTGAATACATGATTAGGTAGAAGAGAATTTTCAAATCCGGGAGGTTGTTCAACATATACTTCTTCCGAAATAAAACCATTCAAGAAGGCACTTTTGACGTCCATTTGAAATAGTTTAAAGTTATTACTACTAGCATAGGGAAGGAGCATCCTTATGGCTTCTAATCGAGCCACGGGAGCGAAGGTTTCCTCGTAATCGATACCTTCTTCTTGGTTGAAACCTTTGGCCACTAATCTAGCCTTGTTTCTAACCACGATACCATTTTCGTCTTGCTTATTTCTAAAGACCCATTTAGTACCAATGACTAAATGATCACTAGGTCTAGGAACAAGCTTCCATACCTTATTCCTCTCAAATTGATTCAATTCCTCTTGCATTGCAATAACCCAAAAATCATCTTTTATGGCATCGTCAATGCATTTAGGTTCAATTTGAGAAAGAAAGGCGGCGTTAGCACAAAAATTCTTGAAAGAGGAACGAGTTTGAACCCCTTTTGATGTATCTCCTATAATTAGCTCCTTTGGATGACCATCTATATACTTCCATTCCTTGGGTAAGGAAATTTCTGAAGAAGGTGCATCCAAGTTGCTATTTTGAGGAGGGGGTTCATTTAAATTCAAATTATCAAAACCAAGATCATCATCAAAATCATTTTTCTTTAAATTAGAATTTTCATTAAAAACTACATGAATAGACTCTTCTATTACTAAGGTTCTTTTGTTAAAAACCCGAAAAGCCTTAGAAATGGAAGAGTAACCAAGAAAGATGCATTCATCGGATTTAGCATCACATTTTCCTAAGGCATCCCTTTCATTCAAAATAAAGCATTTACAACGAAAACTTTAAAATAGGAAATATTTGATTTTTTGTTATTCCATAATTCATAGGGAGTTTTTGATAGGGATGGTCTTATTAGGACCCTATTCATGATGTAGCAAGCCGTATTTACGGCTTCGGCCCAAAAATACTTGGGTAGACTATGTTCATTTAACATCGTTCTTGCCATTTCTTGTAGGTTTCTATTTTTTCTTTCAACTACTCCATTTTGTTGGGGATTCCTCGGAGTGGAGAAGTTGTGATTGTATCCATTAACTTCACAAAAATTTTGAAAGTCACGGTTTTGAAATTCGCCACCGTGATCACTCTGAATTGATGAAATCATGAAACCTTTTTCGTTTTGAGTGAGTTTACAAAATTTAGAGAAACACTTGAAACAATCACTTTTGTGAGCTAAGAAATAGGTCCAAGTGTATCTAGTATAGTCATCCACAATTACAAATGCATATTTGCTTCCTCCTAGACTTGTCGTGTCAATTGGTCCAGATAAGTCCAAATGAATCAATTGTAATGGTCTAGTGGTGCTATTTTGAGTGTTTGGTTTGAAACTAGTTTTTATTTGTTTACCTAGTTGACATGCATCGCATACTTTGTCCTTAATAAACTTTATATTTGGAATTCCTCGCACTAATTCTCTAGATGAGATCTTAGATATTAGTTTCATGCTTGCATGACCTAGTCTCCTATGCCAAAGCCAAGCATCATTATTTAAAGCGGAGAAGCACATTTCATTACTTAGTTCATCAAGGTTATTATTTTGTTTTAATGCAATCATAGTTATGTTATGGTTTGGTTTTTCAATAATACACACATTTGATTCATATCTAACAATATAACCTTTATCGCATTATTGACTAATACTCAAGAGATTATGTTTCAATCCATCAACTAGTAAGACATCATCAATAGAAAAATTTAATTTGTTACCTATGGTTCCCTTGCCAATGATTTTACCTTGGTTGCTGTCTCCGAAGGTGACGTACCCTTCTTCTTTGCTAGTGAGCATAGAGAAATGAGATGGATCTCCAGTCATATGTCTTGAGCATCCACTATCCAGATACCATCTCTTGCTCTTAGCTTGTGATAGTGTATGTTTCTACAAGAATTGATTATTTTTAGGTACCCATTTTCTTTTGGGTGCCTTAAAAACTGATTTAACTTGTTCATCATATTGCATAGAATTGATCATGGTTCCTTTAAGAACCCAAATTAGTTTGTTCGGACTAACTTTCTTGAATGGACATTTATAAGTTTTCTGTCCATATTTGTAACAAAAGTTGCAATTGCTTTGGTGCCGAACATGTAAGATAGGGCCTTTAATGAAGGTGGTTAGATTTTGGTGAGGACTTCTCACAAATCCGATTCCACTTCTTTTATGAACGTGACCCTTATTTGTAAGGATCATGTTCAAAGACTTGCTACCAACCTCGAATTTCTTCAAGGTGTCCTTAAGTAGCATGTTCTCCTTTTGGAGAGTTTCTAGATCATGACATTTTATACATGGAGCTAAACTATCATGATGCTGGCGGTGCCACCGCCTGTCTATGTCTGACACTAACAGTGGACTGGCGGTGCCACCGCCCAGCTAAGCGGTGCCACCGCCTGGCTCTCGGGTGCTGGGCGGTGCCACCGCCAAACCCTTCAGTTCACTGGTTGGGCTTTAAATTTAGCCCAAACCAAGTCTAATTTTGGGCCTAGTTGGCCCCTAACTAGGTTATAGGATTACCTTTTAATCCTAATCCTAATTACATGTGAACTACATAACTAAAAACATCCTAAGCAAGTTTAGTAAAAACATCCTAAGCAAGTTTTCAACGTCGAGTCTTATTCCGGCGAGCTTTCCGACGAACTTCCGGCGGACTTCCGATATGCTCTCGGGTTTCTTCCGATGGACTCCCAGCAGCCTCCTGATCTTGTGACGACTTCAATGAGTAGCCGAGCCTTCTCGGTGATCTCCGCGAACCTCTGATGATCTCTTCAGCGAACTTCCGAAAATTCCAACAAGTTCCTAATTTCTTCTCGGTTGGTTCCGGCAGTATCTCCGACGATTCTTCGGACTCTTAAATGTCCATCGAACTTGACTCAGATATTCTTGCTTTATGTTTTTTGGTTATCGTAGTTAATCCTACACACTTAACTCAATAATGTGGATTAGATCAATTAACCCATCAATTGATTTTATCATCAAAATCCGAGATTCAACATTTATAGGGTAGGGTTACGGGCGATGCTATTGCCTATAAGCAGTGCGTATTGACAGTGCTACTGCCAGTTCTAGCGGTGCCACCGTCGATGCTTTGTTTTGTTGTTTATTGTATTTGTTTAGCATTATTGCTTTTCTTTTGAGATGCAGCAAGCAAATGCTCTTGCTTCCTTTCCTTTTAAGACAAGCAAGATCACAATCATTATGAGGTGCAAACACTTATTTGCATAAATATCATATCAAGTCATTCCATGAAATGAAGTTCAACTTTCATAAATAGAAAGAGGAAGGATTCATATGGAAATGATCAAATATATCAATGATCCATGAATTAGACCTCTTCTTTTATGAATTGCAAAAAGAAGGAACGATACTATACGATCTTGAAAAAGAAAACTTAATTTTCAAAAGTCCAGAAATCCAAAAAAACTTAATTTTCATAAGAAAGATTTAACATACCTAATTCTATTATAATAAAAATCAAATTGTTCCTCATTCAATGGTTTTGTAAAAATATCAACTAATTGATGTTTAGTATTAATAAATTCTAAAGATATATCATGAATATTAATATGATCTCTAATAAATAATACATAATGTCAATATATTTAGTTTTAGAGCGTTGAATGAGATTTTTTGTTAAACATTTTGTACTAGTGTTATCACATTTTATAGGTATGTTTTTCAAGTGAATCCCATAATCTTCTAATGTGTTTTTCATCTATATAACTTGTGCACAACATGCACTTGCTGCTATATACTCAGCTTTGGTTGTAGATAATGCAATCGAGTTTTGTTTCTTAGAAGACAAAGAGAAAAGTGCATGATTTAAGAGTTGACTATTGAATCTCGGATTTTGATGATGAAGTCAATTGTCATTTGTTATCTAATCCATATGTTGAGATAAGTGTGCAGGATTAACTACGATAGAAGAAAGACATGCAGCAGGTGTTGCGCCGGAGTCAAGACTATAATCACGTTGGGAGTTGAGTTCAACGGAAGTCCGGACGGTCGTCGGAGGTTCTGCGGGAACAAATCCGAGAAGTCTAGGAGCTTGCCAAAGAAGCTCGTCGGAACTCGCCAAGTGGATCATCGCAAGTCTAGGAGTTTGCCGGAAGTCCGCCGGAGCATCACCGAAGGTTCATCGGATGTTCGTCGGAAGCTCGCCGGAAGAAGCGATTAACGCACCGGAGCAAGTTGTAGTAAATGTCTTAAGAAATAACGTAGTTAGCATGTAGATTAAGTTAGGAATGGGAGGTGATCCTATTAACTTAATCTGGGGGCAATTGGGCCCTTGATAGACCCAAATTGGGCCGAATGGATCAACCCATTCAGACCAGAATTCCTGTTAGGCAGTGGCACCGCCCAAGAGATGGTCTCTCAGGAAAGCTGGACGATGTAATTGCCCCAGTCAGGCGGTGGCATCGCCTAGGCTCAGTCTCCGAGCGAGAATGGGCGGTGCAACCGCCCTAGTCAAGCGGTGGCACCGCCTGGGCTCAATCTCCGAGCAAGACTGGGTGGTGCAACCACCCCTGTCAGGCGGTGGCACCGTCCTGAGGCTCAGTCTCCGAGCTGCTAGGCGGTTGTACCGCCCTAGTTAGGAGGTAGTACCGCCAGGACCCCTGAAATCCGGGAAAAGATATTTTTGAGCTCTAAATTCAAACTAGTTTGGGGCCTATATATACCCCACCCTTTCCTGCATGAAAGGGCACCGAAAATCCAATCTTACTCTGTGATTTTTAGAGCTCAAAAGTGTTGTAAAGGCTAGAAGTTCTCCTCCCTCTTTTCTTCCAAGTTTTGATCTTTCAAGAGAGGAGAGAAAAGTTTATAAGGGTTGTCTCCTAAGCCCGTCAAAAGGAGTGAAATTGTAAAAGGGTGGTTGGCCTTCGCCCATTGAAGGAAGGCCTATAGTGGAAGTCGGTGACCTCGTCGGAGGAGGAAGCCAAAAGTGGATGTAGGTCAAGATTGACCAAACCACTCTAAAATTGCGGTGCTCTCTGGTTTGCATTTCTTCTTGCTGGTTACCTTACTGCAAACCTTCATATGTGCTTTACTTCCTTATTACTTTTGCTGCACTCCTTTACGAACTCGCTTTCAAGTTAAGTTTCCGAAAACGGTTTTACGTCGGAAACGATTTCATCGTACGAACATAATTTTAATTGTCGAAAGTTTTATGCTGCACTAATTCACCCCACAACCCCACCCCCCCCCCCTCTTAGTGCTCATGATCCTAACAATTGGTATTAGAGCGGGGTTAACTCTCAAACGGATTAAAACCCAAGAGAGATGACATATACCGAAAACCAAGAGGGCCGCTCTATTACACGTCCACCCATGTTTAATGGGGCGGACTACACCTATTGGAAGACCCGAATGAGGATCTTCCTTATTTCAATAGATTTTGAACTTTGGAATCTTGTTAAAAATGGATTTTCGAAGTCTTCTCTTCCAATGAATGATTGGAATGAGTTGGAGAAGAAGACTTTCGCTCTTAATGCAAAGGTTATGAATGTCTTATTTTGTGCGTTTGATAAAAATGAGTTTAATTGTGTTTTGGTTTGTGAAACCGCATTTGATATTTGGCATACACTCGAAGTGACTCACGAAGGCACAAGTAGAGTGAAAGAGTCAAAAATCAATCTTTTGATACATTCTTTCAAACTTTTCTGAATGAAACCGAGCGAGACTATTAGCAACATGTACACCCATTTCACGGATGTCGTCAATGGTCTAAAAGGACTCAACAAAAGTTTTTCGGATTTTGAGCTCGTAAATAAGATTCTAAGATCGCTTCCTAAGAGTTGGGGCCCTAAAGTCGCTGCTATTCAAGAGGCTAAAGATTTAAATAACTTCCCTCTTGAAGAACTAATCGGGTCATTAATGACCTATGAAATGACTTGTAAGGCTCATGAAGAGTAAGAAGACATCCTTCCAAAGAACAGGAAGGATATGACACTAAGAACTTTAGATGACCACTTGAGAGAAAACTCAAGTGATGAGGACTGTGACGATGACTTGGCACCTCTAACAAAGAAATTCAAAAAATTCATTAAGAGAAATAAGTTTAAAAATGACACAAAAAATAAACTTGAACCCAAAAAGGACCAAGTTATTTGCTATGAGTGCAAAAAGCCGGGACACTACAAAAGTGATTGTCCCCAAGCCAAGAAGAGAACATCAAAGAAGAAGGCGCTCAAAGCAACGTGGGATGACTCGACCGCGTCTGAAGAAGAGGAGTCTAACACCGAGCAAGTTGCTTATTACGCCTTAATGGCTATCGGAGAGGAGGTAACAAATTTAATTGATGCAGTTTTATCATTTGATGAATTATTAAATGCCTTCCATAACTTATTTGATGAATGTAAAACAATTAGTAGAAAATATAAATTACTGAAAAATAAGCATGATAGTCTTGTTAGCAATTTTGATAAATTAAAAACTGAATATCATGATAGTTTAGCTCAATGTGAAAAATGCCATGACCTAGAAACTCTCCAAAAGGAGAACTTGCTACTTAAGGACGCCTTGAAGAAATTCGAGGTTGATAGCAAGTCTTTGAACATGATCCTTACAAATAAGGATCACGTTCCCAAAGGAAGTGGAATCGAATTTGTGAGAAGTCCTCACCAAAATCCAACCACCTTCATAAAAGGCCCTATCTTACATGTTCGACACCAAAGCAAATGCAACTTTTGTTGCAAACATGGACACAAAATGCATCAGTGTCCATTCAAGAAAATTAGTCCGAACAAATTAATTTAGGTTCCTAAAGGAACCATGATAAACTCTATGCAACATGATAAACAATGTAGATCAGTTTTTGAGGCACTCAAAAGTAAATGGGTACCTAAAAATTATCCTTTCTTGTTGAGACATACACCATCACAAGCTAGGAGCAAGAGATGGTACCTTGATAATGGATGCTCAAGGTATATGACGGAGATCCATCTCAATTCTCTAAGCTCACTAGCATAGACGAAGGCTATGTCACATTCGGAGACAACAACAAGAGTAAAATCATTGGCAAAGGAACCATAGGTAACAAATCCAACTTCTTTATTGAAGATGTTTTGTTAGTTGATGGTTTAAAACATAACCTCTTGAGTATTAGTCAATTATGTGATAAAGGATATATCGTCAAATTCAAATCTAATGCTTGCATCATTGAAAAACCACACAAAAACATATCTATGATTGCATTAAAATAGAATAACGTATACACCATTAACATTAATGATCTTTGCAATGAAGTGTGTTTCTCGGTTTTGAATGAGGATACTTGGCTTTGACATAGGAGATTAGGTCATGCTAGCATGAAACTAATCACTCAAATATCATCCAAAGAGCTTGTACGAGGAATTTCTCACATCAAGTTCATCAAAGAAAATGTGTGTGTGATGCTTGTCAATTAGGAAAACAAATTAAGAGTAGTTTCAAATCTAAGAATCAAATAAGCACATCTAGGCCCTTACAATTGATCCATATGGACTTGTTCGGACCAATCTCTACATCAAGCCTAGGAGGTAACAAATATGCCTTCGTCATTGTAGATGACTATAGTAGATACACATGGACTTATTTCTTGAAACACAAAAATGAATGCTTTAGATATTTCACCAAGTTTTGTAAACTTGTTCAAAATGAAAAGGGTTTTATGATTTCATCAATTCGAAGTGATCACTTTGGTAAATTTCAAAACCGTGATTTCCAAGAATTTTGTGAATCTAATGGATACAACCACAACTTCTCTACTCTAAGAAATCCTCAACAAAATAAAGTAGTAGAAAGAAAGAATAGAAATTTACAAGAAATGGCAAGAACCATGTTGAATGAACATAGCCTACCCAAATATTTTTGGGCCGAAGCCGTAAACACTACTTGCTATATTTTGAATAAAGTTCTAGTAAGACCCTTACTCACCAAAACTCCCTATGAGTTGTGGAACAATAAAAAACCCAATGTTTCATATTTTAAAGTTTTTGGGTGTAAGTGTTTTATCTTAAATGAAAAAGAGGCCTTAGAAAAATTTGATGCTAAATCCGATAAAGGAATTTTTCTTGGTTATTCTTCGGTTTCTAAAGTTTTTCGTATCTTCAATAAAATGACTTTAATTATAGAAGAATCCATTCATGTTGTTTTCAATGAGATTTTCGAAATCAAGAAAAATGACTTTGATGATGATGTTAATTTCGATTCTTTGAATTTAAATGAAACCCCTTCTCGAACTAGCAACTTAGATGCATCCACTTCCGAAACATCCTTACCCAAGGATTGGAAGTATGTAGACGCTCATCCTAAAGAGCTAATCCTAGGAGACACATCTAAGGGGGTTCAAACACGTTCATCTCTTAAAAATTTTTGTGCCAACACTGCTTTTCTCCCAAATTGAACCTAAATGTATTGACGAAGCCATGAAAGATGATTCATGGATTATCTCAATGCAAAATGAGTTAAATCAATTTGAGAGAAATGAGGTGTGGAAGCTTGTTCCTAGGCCAAATGACGATTTAGTTATTGGTACTAAATGGGTCTTTAAAAACAAGCAAGATGAATATGGTATCGTGGTTAGAAACAAGGCTAGATTAGTGGCCAAAGGTTTCAACCAAGAAGAAGGTATCGATTATGAAGAAACCTTCACTCCTATGGCTAGATTAGAAGCCATAAGGATGCTCCTTACCTATGCTAGTAATAATAATTTTAAGTTGTTTCAAATGGATGTTAAAAGCACTTTTTTTAATGGCTTTATTTCTGAAGAAGTTTATGTTGAACAACCTTCCGGATAAATAATAGCCTCACTAATCATGTATTTAAATTAACCAAAGCTCTCTATAGTTTAAAACAAGCCCCAAGGGCTTGGTATGATAGACTAAGTATTTTTCTTATTGAAAATAATTTCACAAAAGCAAGGTCGATACTACATTGTTTATCAAGAATTTTGAAAATAATTTTCTCATTGTCCAGATTTATGTTGATGATATTTTCTTCAGTTTTACGAATGAATCTTTTTGTGAATCTTTTGCTAAAACCATGAGTCTCGAATTTGAAATGAGTTTGATGGGAGAATCAACCTTTTTTTAGGCTTACAAATTAAGCAACTAAGCAATGACATCTTTATTAGTCAAACTAAATATGCTTTAGATCTACTGAAAAGATTTAATATGGATAGCTCAAAAGCTATTAACACCCCTATGAGCACCTCCACTAGGTTAGAAGTTGATGAGAGTGGAGAAAGCTTCGATCAAAAAACTTATAGGGGTATGATAGGAAGTTTACTTTAACTCACTGCAACTAGACCAGATATCATGTTTAGTATAGGACTTTGTGCTAGGTTTCAATCGAACCCTAAGATATCTCATCTCAAAGCGGTTAAAAGAATACTTAGATATCTTAAAGGCACCGCAAATCTAGGATTATGGTATCCAAAATATGAGAATTTTGAGTTAATTGCTTATGCTGATGCGGATTTTGCTGGGTGTAGACTAGATAGAAAAAGCACATTAGGAACATGTCAATTTTTGGGACATTCCCTTGTTTCTTGGTCATCTAAGAAATAAAACTCGGTTGCACTATCAATAACCAAAGCTGAGTATATTGCAACTAGTGTATGCTGTGCACAAGTTGTGTGGATGAAAAACACCTTAGAAGATTATAAAGTCCATCTTAAAAACATTTCCATTAAATGTGATAACACAAGTGCAATATGTTTAACAAAGAATCCCATTCAACACTCAAGAATAAAACATATTGATATTAGATATCATTTTATACGAGATCATGTTACTAATCATGATGTAATCATAGAGTTCATAGATACTAAACATCAACTAGCTGATATTTTTACAAAACCTCTAAGTGAAGAACAATTTGATTTCATAAGAAGAGAATTAGGAATGTTGATGTGTCCGAATGCATAAACTTGTTAAAATTATTTTTCGGACTTTATTGATTGAATGATCAAATCACTTGATTGCCATTACATGCCTAAAATAACATGTTGGAAATTAATACAAAATTTCCATAACAATGAGCATGTTTTGTCTTTATGATTGTATTTAAAAATCTATAGTATAGTCTTGTCTGAATGCATGAAAGTGTTAATTTCATTTTTGGATTCTCTTAACTAGTGGAATCCTAACAATCGGATTTTCTTGATACATTATCCTCTTCCGAACTTAATAAGCTTATGTCATATCGAGTTTGATTCTCATCATTGATTTTTGACATATGGAATCAACTAGCAAATACATCTCTCATACACTTATCATGTGAAAAATATTTTTTTGAGAAATGGATTTGATAAAATGATTCCTGCTTGTAAATTCCTTCTTGAAATATGGATGTTAGTGTTTTTACTTGCAAGGATTTGTTTCACATACATATCTTGATCCTTGTAAAAATGAAGTATGATTTAATCTCTCATTGATTTTAACTTCATTCAAAGTAAACTCACAAATAGCTAGTATCACAAATAGCCTTCCTCCTTCATGCAAAAAGATAATAACAAATAAAAAGGAAGAAGTATTCAAAGCTATCTCCATGTCATGTTTTCCTTGAGATGTTTGCATAATTGGTATCTTATCACTCACTGTTGGAAAATGACATGAACCTAATTATGACATGAATAATTCTCGCACTTATGCTTAAAATTTGTTTATATCGTTCTCCTTTTTGTTAATGACAAAGGGGAAGAGATATATGAATTGATGCTATGAGTATTGATGCTATGATTATGCCATGCTTATTGTTAGGATCGGAGCGACACTAAGAGGGGTGGGTGAATTAGTGCAGCGGATTAAAATGTCGGTTTTAACAAATCTTTCGTACGATAAAAATCGAACTCGGAAGTGCTTAACTTGAAAGCGTATTCAAAAAGTTGTGCAGCAAAGGTAATGAGGAAATAAAGCACGTAAGAATGTTTGCAGTAATGTAAATAGCAATAATGAAATGCAAACCAGAGATCATGTCGATTTTAAAGTGGTTCGGTCAAATGACCTACATCCACTTGCGAGGCCCTCTTCGATGAGGCTCCCACCTTCCACTAGCAAATCTCTTGAAGGGGAAGGGCAAATACCCCTCTTACAACTTTTTACAAGCGGTTCACACTCTTACAAATTTTCAGCAAGAAAGAAGGAGGTGAACACTCTAGCAAATTGAAAACAAGACTTGCTAAGACTTTTCTAAGACCTTTCTCTCAATCAATTGCTTCTCAAAAAGTTATATTCTCAGCTGAGAATTGAGGGGTATTTATAGGCCTCAAGAGGATTCAAATTTGGGCTCTAAAATTTGAATTCTCTTTGGTTCCCGATGCTGGCGGTGTCACCGCCTGTTAGTGGCGGTGCCACTGCCTGTCAATGTCTGACACTGATAGTAGACTAGTGGTGCCACCGCCCAGCCAAGCGGTGCCACCGCCTGGCTCTCGGGTGCTGGGCGGTGCCACTGCCAGACCCTTCGGTTCACTGGTTGGGCTTTAAATTTAGCCCAAACCAAGTCTAATTTTGGGCCCAATTGGCCCCAAACCAGGATATAGGATTACCTTTTAATCCTAATCCTAATTACATGTGAACTACATAACTAAAAACATCCTAAGCAAGTTTTCAACGTCGAGTCTTGTTCCGGCGAGCTTTCCGACGAACTTCCGACGGACTTCCGATATGCTCTCGGGTTTCTTCCGACGGACTCCCAGCAGCCTCCCGATCTTGTGACGACTTCAACGAGTAGCCGAGCCTTCTTGGTGATCTCCGCGAACCTCCGACGATCTCTTCAGCGAACTTCCGAAAATTCCGACAAGTTCCTGATTTCTTCTCGGTTGGTTCCGGCAACATCTCCGACGATTCTTCGGACTCTTAAACGTCCATCGAACTTGACTCCAGTATTCTTGCTTTATGTTTTCCGGTTATCGTAGTTAATCCTGCACACTTAACTCAATAATATGGATTAGATCAATTAACCCATCAATTGATTTTGTCATCAAAATCCGAGATTCAACAATCTCCCCCTTTTTGATGATGACAATCAATTGATGACGGAATTAAACATAACTCCCCCTATCTATATGACATATTATGAGAAGATAAAAAACACTTGAATTCCATCCCATTGAATTCAAGCATAAACCGATAAGTTCTAACCGTAGAACTTATCGTTATTCTCATTAAGCAATAGTAAATACGAAACTTCGATGAAAATCATTTTTAAGTCAAATCATAAGGGACAATTTTTACTATGACAGGAGATAAAGATTTTCAACATGAATTTCATGATATAGATGTAAGGCATGCTTTCAATATGATCAATCAATCTTGCGATATTCTCAAAGATTTTGCAAGACATATGAGATATTGGTATTATACAAGCTCTTGTAATTCATATAAGTTATGTTATCGATACGCATAAGATATTTTCATTAAGTCATGCTATCGAAATGGTATAAGTCATCACTTAGTCATCACTTCTCCCCCTTTGTCATCAACAAAAAGGGAATGAGACTTGAAGCACATAATTTATGATTATAACATCAGGAATTCAGCATTGATCATACAAAAATTTACCATTCAAAATTAAGGATGCTAAAATATTTACGCAGAGTTCATCTTAAAGGAAAATTCAACATTCATCCATTTTATCAAATCTCTTCTTTCTATAAATAACAAAAATTGTAGGTGTACGAGATTGTGATTAAAAAAAAATTCAAGTAGTAACTCCAATAAGTCAAGATCATAATTCGAATACAAACTCATTCAAATTCAAATCGTCAACTTAAAACTCATAATCAAGCCATCAAAATCAATTTCGAGATTCATAAAATATCATAAAATCATTAATCTTGATCAGATGGGAGCGGTGTTTGACTCAAGATAGGATAAGGTAATTTAACGTGTCATTTAGAATCAAAAGAGAAGGATCAAATTCACCGAGGAACGGAGAGAGGATGAAAAACATTACGGAAAATCCATTCAAACAAGTTTATTCTTAGGGACAATTTAACATACCTAATGTTAGGATCAAGAGCACTAGGGGGGGGGGGGTGAATTAGTGCAGCGGAAATCTTTCGACGATAAAAACGTTCGAACGATAAAAACAATTTCGGTGTGAAAGCCGATTCTAAGATTACTTTAACTTGAGATGACGTTAAAGTCAATCTATGAAGGCAGTTTGCAGTTATGATGAAAACCGGAATATGAGCGCAAACTGAAATATGACGTTCGTACGAAGAAACTGATTTACGTCTAAATGCTGATTCGTAAATCACTTGATTAGGCGAGATGCAGCTTAAGCAAGGATATTAAGGCAGTTTGCAGTTAAGATAGAAATCAAAACGTAAACGCAAACTAAAATATGATGATCGTATGAAAAAACAGATTTACGTCTAAACGTTGATTCGGAAAGTGCAAAGCTGAAACCCGATCGTATATGCGCAGAAAGCAGTAAGCTTTAGAGGAGGTTTATAGTAAAGATAAAATGCTCAAAGTAAATGCAAACCGAGATTTAGAGTGGTTCGGTCAATCTTGACCTACTCCACTTTTGGCTTCCTCCACCGACGAGGTCACCGACGTCAACTAGAGGCCTTCCTTCAATAGGCGAAGGCCAACTACCCTTTTACAGTTTCACTCCTTTTGACGAGCTTAGGAGACAACCCTTACAGAATTTTCTCTCCTCTCTTTACAGCTCAGAACTTGGAAGAAAAGAGGGAGAAGGACTTTTGGCCTTTACAACAATTTTGAACTCTAAATATCACAGAACAAGATCAAGATTTCAGAGTGTATTCTGTACCCTTTCAGTGCTGAATGGGTGGGGTATTTATAGGCCCCAACTTAGTTCAAATTTGGAGCTCAAAACTGTCAATTCCCGAAATTCCGGGATCAGGCGGTTGCACCTCCTGACTGGAGCGGTTGCACCGCCTGGCAGAGCTCGAAGACTGAACATCTAGGCGGTGCCACCTCCTGTCAGGGGCAGTTGCACCTCCTACCAGAGCTCGAAGACCGAGCTCAGGCGGTGCAACCTCCTGACTGAGGCGGTTGCACCGCTCAACCAGTGCTCGGAGATTGAGCCCAAGCGGTGCCACCTCCTGTTAGGGGAGGTTGCACCGCCCAGTCTCGCTCGGAGACTGAGCCCAGGCGGTGCCACCGCCTGGCTGGAGCAGTTGCACCTCCCAGTCTCACTCGGAGACTGAGCCCAGGCGGTGCAACCTCCTGCCTTGGGCGGTGCCACCGCCTGGCTGGAGCAGTTGCACCTCCCAGTCTCACTCGGAGACTGAGCCCAGGCGGTGCAACCTCCTGCCTTGGGCGGTTCAACCGCTTGGTAGAAATCAGGGTCCGAATGGGTTGATCCATTCGGCTCAATTTGGGAGTTTCAGGGGCCCAATTGCCCCAAGATTAAGTTAATGGGATCACCTCCCATTTCCAACTTAATCATTGTGCTAACTATGATATTCCCTAAGACATTTACTGTAACTTGCTCCGGTGCGTCAATCGCTTTTTC
Source organism: Musa acuminata AAA Group (assembly GCF_036884655.1). NCBI lineage: Eukaryota > Viridiplantae > Streptophyta > Magnoliopsida > Zingiberales > Musaceae > Musa > Musa acuminata. Next base: position 19,824,943 of record NC_088348.1, read on the forward strand.
CGGCGAGCTTCCGGCGAACTTCCGTCGATCATCCGATGAACCCTCGGTGATGCTCCTGCGGACTTCCGGCAAACTCCTGGACTTGTGACGATCCACTTGGCGAGTTCCGACGAGCTTCTTTGGCAAGCTCATGGACTTCTCGGATTTGTTCCTGCAGAACCTCCGACGACTGTCCGAACCTCCGTCGAACTCTCGAACTCCCAACGTGATCATTGTCTTGACTCCGGCGCAACTCCTGCTGCATGTCTTACTTTTATCGTAGTTAATCCAGCATACTTATCTCAACATATGGATTAGATAACAAATGACAATTGACTTCATCATCAAAATCTGAGATTCAATACCTAATTCCCTTCTAATGTATTCAAATTGGTCTTCATTCCAAGCTTTTGTAAATATATCTGCTAATTGATGCTTTGTGTCAATGAATTCTAGAACAACATTATTGTTAAGGACATGATCGCATATGAAATGATGCCTAATGTCGATGTGCTTAGTTCTAAAGTGCTGAATTAGATTTTTAGTAAGACATATGGCACTAGTATTATCACATTTTATGAGAATATTTTTAAAGTGAATTCCATAGTCTTCTAATGTATTTTTCATCCAAACAACTTGTGCACAGCATGCACTTGCAGCAATGTATTCGGCTTTCGCCGTAGATAGTGCAACTGAATTTTGTTTCTTGGAAGTCCAAGAAACAAGTGCATGTCCTAAAAATTGACATGTTTCAGATGTACTTTTTCTATCTATCTTGCATCCGCCAAAATCGGCATCTGCATAAGCTATTAAATCGAATTTTTCAGATTTTGGATACCACAATCCTAAATTTGGAGTTCCTTTAAGATATCTAAATATTCTTTTAACTCTCTTAAGATGAGATAATTTAGGATTGGATTGAAATCTAGTGCAAAGTCCTACACTAAACATAATATCCGGTCTAGTCGCGGTGAGGTAGAGTAGACTACCTATCATTCTTCTATATGTTTTTTTTATCAAAATTTTCACTATTTTCATCCAAATCTAACTTAGTCGAAGTACTCATCGGGGTGTTTGTTGCTTTTGAATTATCCATGTTAAATCGTTTTAACAATTCTAATGTATATTTAGATTGGTTGAGAAATATACCATCACTAAGTTGTTTGATTTATAATCCTAAAAAGAAAGTTAATTCACCCATTAAACTCATTTCAAATTCATGACTCATACATTTAGCAAATGATTCACATAGTAATTTATCCAAAGAGCCAAAAATAATATCATCAACATAAATTTGCACAATAAGAAAATTATCTTCAAAGTGTTTGATAAACAATGTAGTATCAACCTTGCCTTTGGTAAAATTATTTGAAATAAGAAAGGAACTAAGCCTTTCGTACCAAGCTCTAGGAGCTTGTTTTAAACTATAGAGAGCCTTAGTCAATTTGAATACATGATTAGGTAGAAGAGAATTTTTAAATCTGGGAGGTTGTTCAATATATATTTCTTCCGAAATAAAACCATTCAAGAAGGCACTTTTGACGTCCATTTGAAATAGTTTAAAGTTATTACTACTAGCATAGGCAAGGAGCATCCTTATGGCTTCTAATCGAGCCACGGGAGCGAAGGTTTCTTTGTAATCGATACCTTCTTCTTGGTTGAAACTTTTGGCCACTAATCTAGCCTTGTTTCTAACCACGATACCATTTTCGTCTTTCTTATTTCTAAAGACCCATTTAGTACCAATGACTAAATGATCACTCGGTCTAGGAAGAAGCTTCCATACCTTATTCCTCTCAAATTGATTCAATTCCTCTTGCATTACAATAACCCAAAAATTATCTTTTATAGCCTTGTCAATGCATTTAGGTTCGATTTGAGAAAGGAAAGCGGCGTTAGCACAAAAATTCTTGAAAGAGGAACGAGTTTGAACCCCTTTTGATGTATCTCTTATAATGAGCCCCTTTGGATGAGCATCTATATATTTCCATTCCTTGGGTAAGGAAATTTCGGAAGAAGGTGCATCCAAGTTGCTATTTTGAGGAGGGGGTTCATTTAAATTCAAATTATCAAAACCAAGATCATCATCAAAATCATTTTTCTTTAAATTCAAAATTTCATTAAAAACTACATGAATAGACTCTTCTATTACTAAGGTTCTTTTGTTAAAAACCCAAAAGCCTTAGAAACGGAAGAGTAACCAAGAAAGATGCATTCATCGGATTTAGCATCAAATTTTCCTAAGGCATCCCTTTCATTCAAAATAAAGCATTTATAGCCGAAAACTTTAAAATAGGAAATATTTATTTTTTTGTTACTCCATAATTCATAGGGATGGTCTTATTAGGACCCTATTCATGATGTAGCAAGCCGTATTTACGGCTTCGACCCAAAAATAGTTGGGTAGACTATGTTCATTTAACATCGTTCTTGCCATTTTTTGTAGGTTTCTATTTTTTCTTTCAACTACTTCATTTTGTTGGGGATTCCTCGGAGTAGAGAAGTTGTGATTGTATCCATTAACTTTACAAAAATTTTGAAAGTCATGGTTTTGAAATTCGCCACCGTGATCACTCTGAATTGATGAAATCATGAAACCTTTTTCGTTTTGAGTGAGTTTACAAAATTTAGAGAAACACTTGAAACAATCACTTTTGTGAGCTAAGAAATAGGTCCAAGTGTATCTAGTATAGTCATCCACAATTACAAACACATATTTGCTTCCTCCTAGACTTGTCGTGTCAATTGGTCCAAATAATTCCAAATGAATCAATTGTAATAGTCTAGTGGTGCTAATTTGAGTTTTTGGTTTGAAACTAGTTTTTATTTGTTTACCTAGTTGACATGCATCACATACTTTGTCCTTAATAAACTTTATATTTGGAATTCCTCGCACTAATTCTCTAGATGAGATCTTAGATATTAGTTTCATGCTTGCATGGCCTAGTCTCCTATGCCAAAGCCAAGCATCATCATTTAAAGCGGAGAAGCACATTTCATTACTTAGTTCATCAAGGTTGATGGTGTAGACATTATTTTGTTTTAATACAATCATAGTTATGATATGGTTTGGTTTTTCAATAATACACACATTTGATTCAAATCTAACGATATAACCTTGATCGCATAATTGACTAACACTCAAGAGATTATGTTTTAATCCATCAACTAGTAAGACATCATCAATAGAAAATTTTAATTTGTTACCTATGGTTCCCTTGCCAACGATTTTGCCTTGGTTGTTGTCTCCGAAGGTGACGTACCCTTCTTCTTTGCTAGTGAGCATAGAAAAATAAGATGGATCTTCAGTCATATGTCTTGAGCATCCACTATCTAGATACCATCTCTTGCTCTAACTGTTGAATCTCAGATTTTGATGATGAAGTCAATTGTCATTTGTTATCTAATCTAAATGTTGAGATAAGTGTGCAGGATTAACTATGATGAAAGTAAGACATGCAGTAGGAGTTGCGCCGGAGTCAAGACAATGATCACGTTGGGAGTTCGAGAGTTCGACGGAAGTTCGGACAGTCGTCGGAGGTTCTACGGGAACAAATCCGAAAAGTCCATAAGCTTGCCAAAAAAGCTCGTCGGAACTCTCCAAGTGAATCGTCGCAAGTCCAGGAGTTTGCCGGATGTCTACAGGAGCATCACCGAGGGTTCATCGGATGATCGACGGAAGTTCGCCGGAAGCTCGCCGGAAGAAGAGATTGACGCACCGGAGCAAGTTGCAGTAAATGTCTTAGGAAAAATCGTAGTTAGCACATTGATTAAGTTGGAAATGGGAGGTGATCCCATTAACTTAATCTTGGGGCAATTGGGCCCTTGAAAAACCCAAATTGGGCCGAATGGATCAACCCATTCGGACCCTGATTTCTGCCAGGCGGTTGAACCGCCCAAAGCAGGAGGTTACACCGCCTGGGCTCAGTCTCCGAGCGAGACTGGGAGGTGCAACCGCCCCAGCCAGGCGGTGGCACCGCTTGGGGCTCAGTCTCCGAGCGAGACTGGGCGGTGCAACCTCCCCTGACAGGAGGTAGCACCGCTTGAGCTCAGTCTTCGAGCTCTGCCAAACGGTGCAACCGCCTCAGTCAGGAGGTGCAACCGCCTGAGCTCAGTCTTTGAGCTTTGTCAGGAGGTGCAACTGCCCCTGACAGGAGGTAGCACCGCCCGGAGGCTCAGTCTTCGAGCTCTGCCAGGCGGTGCAACCGCTCTAGTCAAGAGGTGCAACCGCCTGATCCCGGAATTCCGGGAATTGATAGTTTTGAGCTCCAAATTTGAACTGGGTTGGGGCCTATAAATACCCCACCAATTCAGCAGTGATAGGTAAGAAATTTTACACTGAAATCTTGATCCTTTTTGTGATTCTTAGAGCTCAAAATTGTTGTAAAGGCCAAAAGAGAGGAGAGAAAATTTCTGTAAGGGTTGTCTCCTAAGCCCGTCAAAGGGAGTGAAACTGTAAAAGGGTGGTTGGCCTTCGCCTTTTGAAGGAAGGCCTCTAGTTGACGTCGGTGACCTCGTCGGTGGAGGAAGCCAAAAGTGGAGTAGGTCAAGATTGACCGAACCACTCTAAATTTCGGTTTGCATTTACTTTGAGCATATTATTTTTACTACAAACCTCCTCTGAAGCTTACTGCTTTCTGCGCATATACGATTGGATTTCAAGCCTTTCACTTTCCGAATCAACGTTTAGACGTAAATCTATTTTTCGTACGATCATCATATTTCAGATTGCGTTTATGTTTTGAGCTCTACCATAACTGCAAACTGCCTTTATACTCTTGCTTAAACTGCATCTTGCCTAATCAAGTGATTTACGAATCAGCATTTAGACGTAAATCAGTTTCTTCGTACGAACATCGTATTTTTATTTGCGCCTATATTCTGGTTTTCATCATATCTGCAAACCGCCATCAAAGATTGACTTTAACATCATCTTGCTTAGAATCGACTTTCACACATAAATCGTTTTTATCGTTCGAACATAGTTTTGTTTTAATCGCAGAAAGTTTTCCACTGTACTAATTCACCCCCCACCCTCTCTTAGTGCTCTTGATCCTAACAATTGGTATCAGAGCCAGGTTAACTCTCTAACGGATTAAAACCCAAGAGAGATGGCATACGCCGGAAACCAAGAGGGTCATTCTATTATACGTCCACCCATGTTCAGTGGGACGGACTACACCTATTGGAAGACCCGAATGAGGATATTTCTTATTTCTATGGATTTTGAACTTTGGAATCTTGTCGAAAACGGATTTTCGAAGTCTTCTCTTCTAATGATCAATTGGAATGAATTGGAGAAGAAGGCTTTCGCTCTTAATGCAAAGGCTATGAATGCCTTATTTTGTGCACTTGATAAAAACGAGTTTAACCGTGTTTCAACGTGTGAAACTGCATTTGATATTTGGCACACACTCGAAGTGACTCACGAAGGCACAAGTAGAGTGAAAGAGTCAAAAATCAATCTTCTGTTACATTCTTTCGAACTTTTCCGGATGAAATCGAGTGAAACCATTAGCGACATGTTTACCCGTTTCACGGATGTCGTCAACGGTCTAAAAGGACTCGGAAAAAGTTTTTAAGATTTTGAGCTCGTAAATAAGATTCTAAGATCCCTTCCTAAGAGTTGGGATCCTAAAGTCACTGCTATTCAAGAGGCAAAAGATCTACGCAACTTCCCTCTTGAAGAACTAATCGGGTCATTAATGACCTACGAGATGACTTGTAAAGCTCATTAAGAGCAAGAAGACATCCTTCCAAAGAACAGGAAGGATGTGGCACTTAAAACTTCAGAAGGCCACTTGAGAGAAAACTCAAGTGATGAGGACTGTGATGATGACTTGGCACTTCTAACAAGAAAATTTAAAAAATTCTTTAAAAGAAACAAGTTTAAGAATGATGCAAAAAATAAACTTGAACCCAAGAAGGACCAAGTTATTTGCTATGAATGCAAAAAGCCGGGACACTACAAGAATGATTGTCCCCAAGTCAAAAAGAGAACATCAAAGAAGAAGGCGCTCAAAGCAACGTGGGATGACTCGAGCGCGTCCGAAGAAGAGGAGTCCAACACCGAGCAAGTTGCTCATTACGCCTTAATGGCCATCGGAGATGAGGTAACAAATTTAATAGATGCAGATTTATCATTTGATGAATTATTAAATGCCTTCCATGACTTATTTGATGAATGCAAGATTATTAATAGAAAATACAAATTGCTAAAAAAGGAGCATGATAGTCTTACTTGTAATTTTGATAAGCTAAAAACTGAATATCATGATAGTTTAAGTTCATGCATCAAATGCCATGATCTAGAAACTCTCCAAAAGGAAAACTTGCTACTTAAGGATACCTTGAAGAAATTCGAGGTTGGTAGCAAGTCATTGAACATGATCCTTGCAAACAAGGGTCACGTTCCCAAAAGAAGTGGAATTGGATTTGTGAGAAGTCCTCACCAAAATCCAACCACCTTCATGAAAGGCCCTATCTTACATGTTCAACACCAAAACAAATGCAACTTTTGTTGCAAATTTGGACACAAGACGCATTATTGTCCATTCAAGAAAATTAGTTCAAATAAATTGATTTAGGTTCCTAAAGGAACCATGATAAATTCTATGCAACATGATAGACAATGTAAATCTATTTGTGAGGCACCCAAAAGCAAATGGGTACCTAAAAAATCATCCTTTCCTGTAAAAACATAAAAAAAAAAATTTAATAACCTGGAGCAAGAAATAATATTCTGCTCCTTGGATTCTCGATATTCATGACCCAAGATCCAAAAAGGAACTCGCAATGCTCTTTAGCCTAAATAACAGATGGAGATTATAAATTAAAAAAAAAATTACAAATGCGATTTAGATACAATCCTATTTGACTTTTCAGAATTAGAAACGTATGATTCTCAATTCACATATCCTCTGGATTTTCGAACCCATCAACTTCATCCATTCATAACTTTCGAATCCAACTCTATATCATGAACTGACTAAGTCTGTCATGAACTTGCAAGGCTTACCAACTTGAACAAACTGTCACAAACATGTGTACGACATTGAGAGTATGCACATTAAAAGATCTATCTTGATCGTGCAAAAGTTCTTGCCTTAAAATGAAAACTCTTACGTAATTACGTAAGTAAAGTTGATTGCTCTGAATGAAAATTCTTCTCAAGACAAAAACTCTCAAATCAGATTACACTGCGATCAGAACAAGTGCTCACCGCCTGCAGGCGGTGGCACCGCCCCAGCTGGAGGTAGCACCTCCAGTTGTCACGTGTTGCAAGCGGTTGCACCGCTCTAACCAGAGGTGCAACCGCCCGCAAATCTACCCTTTTTAACCCAAGCTAGGGCTGACGGTGAAACCGACCCCAACTCACTCCCTTCCCCTCTCTACTCTTCCAAGCCTCCTCCATCCCCATTTCTCCCGTCATAGCATCCCAAATACCCCTCATTTCGGAGCAAAACATCAACAATCCTTCCCTCTCTTGAAGATCTCACTAAGGTATTCTCTAAGAAGCCCTTAAACTCTTTTTTATTATTCATTTACTCTTGCTCATCACTATTCTTCTAAACAGCAGTAGTTATGGGATCTAGAAGATCCTCAAGGGACAAAGGAAAGAGGAGATTAGTAGAAGATTTTGATCTCACCCTTTTCGATTCAAAATACCATGCTGAAAAATTTTCCTCTTTCGAACTTAGGAGTGTCAATAAGGGAAAATATGTAGATTTAAATGAACTAAGAGACTTAGAGACAATCCAATGGTTTGCAAACTTAGATCTACTTCCTATTTTGCAAATTAACGAACCCATCTATCCAAGACTTGTTAGACTGTTTTACAACAACATTCAAATAGATGAAGAAGAAAGAATGTCTACCTATCTTTTAGGACAACACATCTCAATTACGGATAAATTCATTTGCGACATGGTAGGCATTCCCATGAAAAGTAGAGGACTTTACTTTAGAGGATCATGGGATGATGAAACTGTTGGAACAACATATGTTGAAGCCTTAGGAACAATTTTTGCCAATCCCAACTTAGCATTTGTTCCTAAAAGTTGTGAACATCTACTGCCTCTAAACACTAAGGTACTTCATCATATCCTAACTAGCATCATTCTCCCTAAACAATACCACCATGATGAAGTAAGCCAATTAGAATTAGGAACTATGTATTTGATCATGAAAGGACATGACATCTGTCTTGGTTATCTTATCCAACAAAACATGTTAGAACTATCTAAGAAAGACATGATGCTCCCATATGGTGGTATAATCACTAGAATAATGAAAGCCTACGATATTCTAATATCACCGAAAGAAGAAGTAATAAAAGTAGATAGATTTAGCATAATAAATAAAAATCTACTTCACCGATTAAGATGTTTTTATAGAAATGGTAACTGGGTTAGAATGCCAAGAAGAACCGATCCCCCTCAACCTGAACCAGAACTGGAAACACCAGTCTTTAGGGGTACCCAATCTCCTCCGATCTGTCCCTTTGAGGAAACACATCCATTTAAACAAACTCATACATCATCTGTCGAAGATATTGGGATTCGGATGGACCGATTCGAACAAAGGCAAGAACGGCTTGAACATCGACAAGATCAAATCCTATCTGAGCTGCAGCAAATTCATCGACAATTTGACTCTTTGTTTAGGCACTTTAATTTTCCACCTCATGAATGAGCTTGTATGAACACGATCATCTGTTGTTATTGTAAACTCCTTATGTTACTCACCATGATGAGCTTTGCCTTGATCCTTGATATGGTTACCTGATATATTTTGAGCATATGTAGAATTGTAAACATCTATCGTTGTTTATCTCGGATTTTACATTGAAACTAAATGTTTTGAAAATCTTGTGCCTTGATTTCCATGATAAATATAGTTTGAAAAAGCGATATACCAATGCAGTTGATAAGTCATTACCATTGATACTAAACATCAACTAGCTGACATTTTTACAAAACCTCTAAGTGAAGAACAATTTGATTTCATAAGAAGAGAATTAGGAATGTTGATGTGTCCGAATAGATAAACTAGTTAAAATTATTTTTCAGACTTTATTGAATGATCAAATCACTTGATTGCCATTACATAACATGTGTTTTGTCTTCATGATTGTATTTGAAAATCTGTAGCATAGTCTTGTCCGAATACATGAAAGAATTCATCTCATTTTCGGATTCGCTTAACAGTTGGAATGATAAAAATCAAATTTTCTCATACACTCTTATGAAAAATATTTTTTTGATGAAATGATTCCTGCTTATGAATTCCATCTTGAAATATGAATGATAGTATTTTTACTTGCAAAAAGCTGTTTCAAACACATATCTTGACTCAAAATAAACTCACAAATAGCTGAAATCACAAATGGCTTTCCTCCTTCATGTACAAAGGATTATAACAAAAAAGGAAGGAAGAAGTATTCAAAGCAATCTACGTATCATGCCTTCCTTTATATGCTTGATAACTTGCTTATATTGTTCTCTTGGTATCACATCTACCATGCTTTTTGTTGATGACAAAAGGGGAGAAATATATGAATTGATGCTATAAACACTGATGCTATGATTATGCCATGCTTACATCACCAAGAGATATATGAACAGATGCCATGCATTAATTTGCATTATGCCTTGAGTTGATATCTTACCATGTGAAGAAATGCAACACTTGCTAAAATATTTGAAATGTGTACATCATGTAATGATATCAAAATCTTACTTCATAGCTTTACATGTTGATATCTTACAATATGATGAATTTCTACAATTACCATCATTCAAAATTGCTATGTAAAATTTGAAAATGAATGTCAAGCCTTGACATCATCTTCAGAGAGATATATCATGATGGGAATAATGATGGGAGTATTGATAAGTTCAAATGATTTAACTTATCAATATGTCGCTTGAATTCTTAGGTCTTGAATTCAAGAATGACTTATCTCAAGTATGGCATATAGACAGGGGGAGTTAAAGTTAACTCCATTATCAATTGATTGTCATCATAAAAAAGGGGGAGATTGTTGAATCTCGGATTTTGATGATGATGTCAATTGTCATTTGTTATCTAATCTATATGTTGAGATAAGTGTGCAGGATTAACTACGATGAAAGTAAGACATGCAGCAGGAGTTGCGCCGGAGTCAAGACAATGATCACGTTGGGAGTTCGAGAGTTCGATGGAAGTTCGGATAGTCGTCGGAGGTTCTGTGGGAACAAATCCGAAAATTCCATAAGCTTGCCAAAGAAGCTCGTCGGAACTCACCAAGTGAATCGTCGCAAGTCCAGGAGTTTGCCGAAAGTCCGCAGGAGCATCACCGAGGGTTCATCGGATGATCGACGGAAGTTCGCCGGAAGCTCGTCGGAAGAAGCAATTGACGCACCGGAGCAAGTTGCAGTAAATGTCTTAGGAAAAATCATAGTTAGCACATTGATTAAGTTGGAAATGGGAGGTGATCCCATTAACTTAATCTTGGGGCAATTGGGCCCCTGAAAAACCCAAATTGGGCCGAATGGATTAACCCATTCAGACCCTGATTTCTGCCAGGCGGTTGAACCGCCCAAGGCAGGAGGTTGCACCGCCTGGGCTCAGTCTCCGAGCGAGACTAGGAGGTGCAACCGCCCCAGCCAGGCAGTGGCACCGCCTGGGGCTCAGTCTCCGAGCGAGACTGGGCGGTGCAACCTCCCTTGACAGGAGGTAGCACCGCTTGAGCTCAGTCTTCGAGCTCTGCCAGGCGGTGCAACCGCCTCAGTCAGGAGGTGCAATCACCTGAGCTCAGTCTTCGAGCTCTATCAGGAGGTGCAACTGCCCCTGACAGGAGGTAGCACCGCCCAGAGGCTCAGTCTTCGAGCTCTGCCAGGCGGTGCAACCGCTCCAGTCAGGAGGTGCAACCGCCTGATCCCGGAATTCCGGGAATTGACAGTTTTGAGCTCCAAATTTGAACTGGGTTGGGGCCTATAAATACCCCACCCATTTAGCACTGATAGGTAAGAAATTTTACACCGAAATCTTGATCCTTTCTGTGATTCTTAGAGCTCAAAATTGTTGTAAAGGCCAAAATTTATTCTCCCTCTGTTCTTCCAAGTTCTGAGTTGTAAAGAGAGGAGAGAAAATTTCTGTAAGGGTTGTCTCCTAAGCCCATCAAAAGGAGTGAAACTGTAAAAGGGTGGTTGGCCTTCACCTTTTGAAGAAAGGCCTCTAGTTGACGTCGGTGACCTCGTCGGTGGAGGAAGCCAAAAGTGGAGTAGGTCAAGATTGACCGAACCACTCTAAATCTCAGTTTGCATTTACTTTGAGCATATTATCTTTACTGCAAACCTCCTTTGAAGCTTACTGCTTTCTGCGCATATACGATCGGATTTTAAGCCTTTCACTTTCCGAATCAGCGTTTAGATGTAAATCTATTTTTTCGTACGATCATCATATTTCAGATTGCATTTACGTTTTGAGCTCTACCATAACTACAAACTGCCTTTATACTCTTGCTGAAACTGCATCTTGCCTAATCAAGTGATTTACGAATCAACATTTAGACGTAAATCAGTTTCTTCGTACCAACGTCGTATTTCTGTTTACGCCTATATTATGGTTTTCATCATAGCTGCAAACCGCCTTCAATGATTGACTTTAACATCATCTTGCTTAGAATCGGCTTTCACATAGAAATCATTTTTATCGTTCGAACACAGTTTCGTTTTAATCACAGAAAGTTTTCCGCTGCACTAATTCACCCCCCCCCCCTTAGTGCTCTTGATCCTAACACTAACTTATGATGGTGTATGTTTCTGCAAGAAGGGATTATTTTTAGGTACCCATTTTCTTTTGGGTGCCTTAAAAACTGATTTAACTTGTTTATCATATTGCATAGAATTGATCATGGTTCCTTTAGGAACCCAAATTAGTTTGTTCGGACTAATTTTCTTGAATGGACATTTATAAGTTTTATGTCCATATTTGCAACAAAAGTTGCAATTGCTTTGGTGTCGAACATATAAAATAGGGCCTTTAATGAAGGTGGTTGGATTTTGGTGAGGACTTCTCAGAAATCCGATTCCACTTCTTTTAGGAACGTGACCCTTATTTGTAAGGATCATGTTCAAAGACTTGCTACCAACCTCGAATTTCTTCAAGGTGTCCTTAAGTAGCATGTTCTCCTTTTGGATAGTTTCTAGATCATGGCATTTTATACATGGAGCTAAACTATCATGATATTCAGTCTTTAATTTATCGACATTACAAGTGAGACTATCATGCTCCATTTTTAGCAATTTGTATTTTCTACTAATTGTCTTACATTCATCAAATAACTCATGGAAGGCATTTAATAATTCATGATAAGGTAAATCTGCATCAATTAAATCCATTACCTCTTCTCCGATGGCCATTAGGGTGTAATGACCAACTTGCTCGATGTTGGACTCCTCTTCTTCGGACGCGCTTGAATCATCCCACGTTGCCTTGAGCACCTTCTTCTTTGATGTTCTCTTTTTGGCTTGAGGACAATCGTTCTTGTAGTGTCCCGGTTTTTTGCACTCATAGCAAATCACTTGGTCCTTTTTGTGTTCGAATTTATTTTTTGTATTATTTTTAAATTTATTCTTTCTTAAATATTTTTTAAATTTTTGAGTCAAAAGTGCAATATCATTGTCACTGTCCTCATCACTTGATGTTCCTTTCAAGTAGTCTTCTTGTGATGTGAGTTCCATATCCTTCCTGTTCTTTGGAAGGGGGTTCTCGAGCTCGTCATGAGATTGACATGTCATTTCGTAGGTCATTAGAGACCCAATAAGTTCTTCAAGAGGGAATATTTTAAGGTCTTTGGCCTCTTGAATGGCCGTAACTTTTGGATCCCAACTTTTAGGGAGGGATCTTAAGATTTTAGTTACTAGTTCAAAGTTAGTAAAATCTTTACCAAGAGCTTTGAGTCCATTGATGACATCCGTGAACCGGGTATACATGTCTCCGATGGACTCACTTGGTTTCATTCGGAAGAGTTCATAAGAGTGCACAAGGATGTTGATTTTGGACTCTTTCACTCGGCTAGTGCCTTCATGAGTGACCTCAAGAGTTCTCCAAATATCAAAAGCCGAATCACAAATTGAAACATGATTAAATTCATTTTTGTCTAGTGCACAAATCAAGGCATTCATAGCCTTTGCGTTTAAAGCAAAAACCTTCTTCTCCGATTCATTCCATTCACTCATCGGAAGAGAAGATTTTTGAAATCCGTTTTCAACAATAGTCCAAAGCTCAAAATCCATGGAAATGAGGAAGATCCTCATACGAGTCTTCCAATAAGTATAATCCGACCCATTAAACATGGGTGGACGTATGATGGAATGACCCTCATGTATGCCGGAGTAAGCCATCTCTCTTGGGTATCAAACCAAATATGAGAGTGAGCCTAGCTCTGACACCAATTGTTAGGATCGGAGCGGCACTAAGAGGGGGGGGTTTGAATTAGTGCAGCGGATTAAAATGTCGGTTTTGACAAATCTTTCGTACGATAAAAATCGAACTCGGAAGTGCTTAACTTGAAAGCGTATTCGTAAAGTTATGCCGTAAAGGTAATGAGGAAATAAAGCACGTAAGAAGGTTTGCAGTAATGTAAATAGCAATAATGAAATGCAAACCAGAGATCACGCCAATTTTAAAGTGGTTCGGTCAAATGACCTACATCCACTTGCGAGGCCCTCTTCGATGAGGCACCCACCTTCCACTAGCAAATCTCTTGAAGGGGAAGGGCAAATACCTCTCTTACAACTTTTTACAAGCGGTTCACACTCTTACAAATTTTCAGCAAGAAAGAAGGAGGTGAACACTCTAGCAAATTGAAAACAAGACTTGATAAGACTTTTCTAAGACCTTTCTCTCAATCAATTGCTTCTCAAAAAGTTGTATTCTCAGTGAGAATTGAGGGGTATTTATAGGCCTCAAGAGGATTAAAATTTGGGCTCCAAAATTTGAATTCTCTTTGGTTTCCGATGCTGGCGGTGACACCACCTGTCAGTGGCGGTGCCACTGCCTGTTAGTGTCTGACACTGATAGTGGACTAGCGGTGCCACCGCCCAGCCAAGCGTTGCCACCGCCTGGCTCTCGGGTGCTGGGCGGTGCCATCGCCCAGCCAGGCGGTGCCACCGCCTGGCTCTCGGGTGCTGGGCGGTGCCACCGCCCAGTCTGGTGGTGCCACCGCCAGACCCTTCGGTTCACTGGTTGGGCATTAAATTTAGCCCAAACCAAGTCTAATTTTGGGCCCAGTTGGCTCCTAACCAGGATATAGGATTACATTTTAATCCTAATCCTAAGTACATGTGAACTACATAACTAAAAACATCCTAAGCAAGTTTTCAACGTCGAGTCTTGTTCCGGCGAGCTTTCCGACGAACTTCCGGCGGACTTCCGATATGCTCTCAGGTTTCTTCCGATGGACTCCCAATAGCCTTCCGATCTTATGACGACTTCAACGAGTAGCTGAGCCTTCTCGGTGATCTCCGCGAACCTCCGACGATCTCTTCAGCGAACTTCCGAAAATTCCGACAAGTTCCTGATTTCTTCTCGGTTGGTTCCGGCAGCATCTCCGACGATTCTTCAGACTCTTAAACGTCCATCGAACTTGACTTTGGTATTCTTGCTTTATGTTTTCTAGTTATCGTAGTTAATCCTGCACACTTAACTCAATAATATGGATTAGATCAATTAACCCATCAATTGATTTTATCATCAAAATTCGAGATTCAACACTTGCATCATCGAAAATATATGAATTGATGATAACCATGATTGCCATATTTACACTATGCTATATTTGCACTATGTTATTGCCATATTTAGAGCATACATCATAATTCTACAAATTGATATCTTGTCATATGATGAAATGCTATGATTGCTAAAACCGTTTGTATCATGTTAAGATATCAAAATCTTACTTCGAAATTTTACATGTTGATATCTTACCATATGATGAATTGCTACCATTACCATCATTCACATTTGAAATTTGAAAATGGATGTCAAGCCTTGACATCATTTTCAGAGAGATACATCATGATAGGAATCATGATGGGAGTATTGATACGGTTAAATGATTTTAACTTATCAATATGTCTCTTGAATTCAAAGGCTTTGAATTCAAAAATGACTTATCTCAAATATGACATATAGATAGGGGGAGTTAAGGTTAACTCCATTATCAATTGATTGTCATCATAAAAAAGGGGGAGATTGTTGAATCTCGGATTTTGATGATGAAGTCAATTGTCATTTGTTATCTAATCCATATGTTGAGATAAGTATGCAGGATTAACTATGATGGAAGAAAGACATGTAGTAGGAGTTGCGCCGGAGTCAAGACTATGATCACGTTGGGAGTTCGAGAGTTCGACGTTAGTCCGGACGGTCGTCGGAGGTTCTACGGGAACAAATCCGAGAAGTCCAGGAGCTTGCCAAAGAAGCTCGTCGGAACTCGCCAAGTGGATCATCACAAGTCCAGGAGTTTGCTGGAAGTCCGCCGGAGCATCACCGAAGGTTCGTCGGAAGCTCGCCGGAAGAAGCGATTGACGCACCGGAGGAAGTTGTAGTAAATGTCTTAAGAAATATCATAGTTAGCATGTAGATTAAGTTAGGAATGGGAGGTAATCCCATTAACTTAATATGGGGGCAATTGGGCCCTTGACAGACCCAAATTGAGCCGAATGTATCAACCCATTCGGACCAGAATTCCTACTAGGCGGTGGCACCACCCAGGAGATGGTCTCCCAGGAAAGCTGGGCGGTGCAACCACCCCAGTCAGGTGGTGGGACCACCTGGGCTCAGTCTTCGAGCGAGACTGGGCGGTGCAACCGCCCAGAGGCTCGGTCTCCGAGTTGCCAGGCGGTTGTACCGCCCCAGTCAGGAGGTAGTATCGCTAGGACCCCAGAAATCCGGGAAAAGATATTTTTGAGCTCCAAATTCAAACTAGTTTAGGGCTTATATATACCCCACCCTTTCCTGCATGAAAGGGCACCAAAAATCTAATCTTACTCTGTGATTTTTAGAGCTCAAAAGTGTTGTAAAGGCTAGAAGTTCTCCTCCCTCTTTTCTTCCAAGTTTTTATCTTTCAAGAGAGGAGAGAAAAGTTTGTAAGGGTTATCTCCTAAGCCCGTCAAAAGGAGTGAAATTGTAAAAGGATGGTTGGCCTTCGCCCATTGAAGGAAGGCCTCTAATGGAAGTCGGTGACCTCGTCGGAGGAGGAAGCCAAAAGTGGATGTAGGTCAAGATTGACCGAACCACTCTAAAATTGCGGTGCTCTCTGGTTTGCATTTCTTCTTGCTACTTACCTTACTGCAAACCTTCATATGTGCTTTACTTCCTTATTACTTTTGCTGCACTCCTTTATGAACTTGCTTTCAAGTTATGTTTTCGAAAACGGTTTTACGTCGGAAACGATTTCATCGTACGAACGTAATTTTAATTGTCAAAAGTTTTTCGCTGCACTAATTCACCCCCACCCCCCCTCTTGATCCTAACATTGACATGTTGCGGATGTGCTTTTTCTATCTATTTGACAACCAGCAAAATCAACATTGGCATAAGCAAGTACTCAAAGTTTTTGGATTTTGGATACCATAATCCTATATTAGGAGTTTCTTTTAGGTATCTATAAATCCTTTAAACAGAGTTTAAGTGAGATTGCTTAGGATTAGATTGAAATCTAGCACATAGTCCAACACTATACATAATATCAGGTTTAGTTGCTGTGAGATATAATAAAATACCTATCATACCCCTATAACTTTTTTGATCAAAACATTCTCCATTAATGTCCATATCTAATTTTGTACTAATAGCTTTAGCACTATCCATATTAAATCATTTCAACATATCCAAGGCATACATAGTCCGACTAATAAAAAATTCATCACTTAATTATTTAATTTACAATCCTAAGAAAAAAGTTAATTCGTTCATTAACATTATTTCAAACTCTTGACTGATACTTTTGGTGAACGATTCACATAAAGATTAATTTGAAGAAAAAAATGATATCATTAACATATATTTGGATAATGAGAAAATTATTTTTAAAATATTTAATAAACAATGTAGTATCAACCTTGCCTTTAATAAAATTATTTTAAATAAGAAAGGAACTAAACCTCTCATACCAAGCCCTAGGGGCTTGTTTTAATCCATAGAGAGCCATAGACATCTTAAACACATGATTTGAAAAAAATACATTCTCATATCCTGGTGATTGTTTAACATAAACTTCTTCGGAAATAAAGCTATTAAGAAAAGCACTTTTAACATCTATTTGAAATAACTTAAAATTATTACAACTAGCATAGGCAAGGAGTATCCTTGTGGCTTCAAGTCTAGCTACAGGAGCGAAAGTTTCTTCATAATCGATACATTCTTCGTGGTTGAAACCTTTGACCACTAGTCTAGCCTTGTTTCTAACCACAATACCAAGTTAATCTTGCTTGTTTCTAAAGACCCATTTAGTACCAATTACTAAATGGTCTCTAGGTCTAGAAACAAGCTTCCATACCTCATTTCTCTCAAATTGAATTAATTCCTCATCCATTATAAAGACCCATGAATCATCTTTTAGGGCTTCATCAATGCATTTAGGTTCAATTTGAGACAAAAGGCCACATTCGCACCAAAAAATTTAAAAGAAGAATGAGCTTGAACACCTTTTGATGTATTTTCTATAATTAGCTCCTTAGGATAAGCATCTACATACTTCCAATCCTTAGGTAAGGATTCTTTGAAAAAAGATGCATCTAAGTTGCTTTGGGGAGGAGAGTTTTTTCATTCAAATTTAAAGCATCAAAATCTAAATCATTATCAAAATTATTTTTCTTAAATTCAGGAAGCTCATTAAAGACAACATGAATAGATTCTTTTATAACTAAGGTTCTTTTATTAAAGATACAAAAAGCTTTAAAAATAGAGGAATAACCAAGAAATATGCCTTCATTGGATTTTGCATCAAATTTTTCTAAGGAATCTTTTTCATTTAATACAAAACATTTACAACTAAAAACTTTAAAATATGAAATATTGGGTCTTTTGTTGTTCCATAACTCATAGGGAGTTTTGGAAAGTAATGGTCTTACGAGAACCCTATTCATGACATAGTATGCCGTGTTAACGGCTTCGACCCAAAAATATTTTGGTAGGCTATGTTCATTTAGCATGGTTCTTGCCATTTCTTGTAAACTCCTATTTTTTCTCTCAATAACTCTATTTTGTTAAGGGTTTCTTGGAGTAGAGAAGTTATGGTTGTACCCATTTAAATCATAAAAGTTTTTAAAATTATGGTTTTAAAATTCACCACCATGATCACTTCGAATAAAGGTAATCATAAAACCCTTTTCATTTTGAACTAATTTATAAAATTTAGAAAAATATTTAAAGCAATCACTTTTACGTGCCAAGAAGTATGTCCAAGTATATCTACTATAATCATCAATAATTACAAAGGTATATTTACTACCTCCTAGGTTTGTTATATCAATTTGTCCAAATAAATACATATAGATCAATTGTAGTGGTCTAGAGGTGCTTATTTAATTCTTTGATTTGAAACTACTTTTTATTTATTTTCCTAGTTGGCATACATCACACACTTTGTTTTTGGAAAATTTGATGCTAGGTATTCCCCTTTCTAGTTGAGATTTGAGAGAGTAGTTTCATGCTAGCATGACCTAGTCTCCTATGTCAAAGCCAAGCATCATCGTTTAAAGCCGAAAAATATGTTTCATCATAAAAATCATCAATATCAATAGTATACATATTATTATTTTTTAAGACAATAATAGATCTATTTTTGTATGGTATTTCAATTATACAAGCATTAGATTCAAATTTAATGATATATCCTTTATCACATAATTGACTAATGCTTAGTAGATTATGTTTTAAACTATCCACTAATAACACATCTTTAATTAAAAGGTTTGACTTGTTATCTATAGTTCCTTTGCCAATAATTTTCCCCTTATTGTTGTCTCCGAAGGTGACGAACCCTTCATCTTGGCTAGTGAGTTTAGAGAAGTATGTTGGATCCCCAGTAATATGTTTTAAACATCCACTATTAAGATACTATCTCTTGCTCCTAGCTTTTGCTTGTAAGCTCATCTACAAGAAAGGGAGTTTTCTTTTAGGTACCCATTTAACTTTGGGTCCCTCATATGTAGAACTACCTATCATCAAGTAATTTATGGTTCTTTTAGGAATCCAAATTAATTTATGTGAACTAAACTGTTTAAATGGACATTTGTAAGCAAAATGACCACATCTTCCACAAAAATTACATTTTTCTCTCGGCAAGACATGTAATATAGGTCCTTTAATGAAGATAGTTGGCTTTTGTTGAGTGTTATTCATAAAGCCAATTCCTTCCTTTCTATGAACATGACCCTTATTAGCGAGGATCATGTTTAAAAATTTGTTACCTATTTTAAAATTTTCTAATATTTCTTGTACTAACAAAATTTTCTTTTAAATGACTCCAACTCTTCACAATGAGTACAAGGAGCTAACTTACTACCATCATGCTTATTTTCTAATCTATCAAATTCACTAACAAGAGAAGCATGCTCCTTTTTTAATAATTTATATTTTTTACCAACTAATTTACATTAATCAAATAGATCATTGAAGCAATAAGTAAACTATCGTAAGTTAAATGAGATTTGATTGAGTCACTTATCTTATCATTGAGCGCCATTAGAGCGTAATTTGCAACTTCGCCTTTGTTGATTGGCTCCTCATCTTCGGATGCACTCAAATCGTTCCAAATTGCTTTGAGTGCCTTCTTTTTCTTTGATAACTTCTTCTTCACTTGGGGACATTCAATTTTGAAGTACCCCAGCTTCTTGTATTCGTAGCATATGATTGTGTCCTTTTTGAGTTTGTTTTTGTTCTTAGTATCTTGCTTTACAAAATTTGTTTTGTTTCTTCTTATGAATCTTTTGAATTTCTTTATTAGAAGTGAAAAGTCCTCATCATCACTTGAGCTTTCGCTTAAGTGGTCTTCTTTAGTTCTAAGCGTCATATCCTTCCTATTCTTTGGAAGGTTGTTCTAATATTCATTATGTTCATCATGTGTCTTGCACGTGATTTCGTAGGTCATTAATGACCCGATGAGTTCTTCAAGAGTAAAGTTGTTCAGGTCCTTTGCTTCTTGTATTGTCGTCACTTTTGGATCTCAACTTTTTGGAAGGGATCTTAGTATTTTATTAACAAGTTCAATATTAGAAAAACCTTTACCAAGTCCTTTCAAATCATTGACGACATCTGTAAAACGGGTGTACATGTCTCCAATGGTTTCACTTGGTTTCATTCGAAACATCTTAAAATTATACACCAAAAGATTAATTTTCGATTCTTTAACCCTACTTGTGCCTTCGTGTATGACTTCGAGTGTGTGTCAAATCTCATGTTCAGTTTTGCATATAGAAACTCGATTAAATTCATTTTTATCAAGAGCATAAAATAAAGCATTCATCGCTTTAGCATTCAAGGAGAAAGTCTTATTTTCCAAATCATTCTATTTGTTCATTGGTTTGGAAGACTTCTCAAAGCTCCTTTCAATAATGTTCCACAATTTAAAATCCATAGAAAGCAAAAAAATTCTCAATCTAGTTTTCTAATATGTATAGTCCGTCCTATTGAACATAGGAGGACGAGTGATACATAGACCCTCATGATTGCTGGAAAAAGTCATTTCTCTTGGGTGTTAAACCAAACAAAAAAAAACATGGCTCTGATACCAATTGTTAAGTTCAAGTTGGCACTAAGAGGGGGGTGGGATGGGGGTGAATTAGTGCTTTTGTAAAAATTATGTCGAATAAAAAACTTTGTTTCAATTTAAACTCGTATCAGAAATGCGTTTAACGTAAAGAAAGTATGAGGGGAAGTAAGCAGCCAAGTCAATAAGCAATATGAAGAAAAAGCAGAATAGGAATGACAAAGTAGAGGTCACACCAGATTTATAGTGGTTCGGTTATCGTGACCTATATCCACTCCCGATTTCTCCTTGTTGAGGCCACCAACATCCACTAATAGTCTTTCTTCAATGGGCGAAGACCAACCACCCTCTTATAACACTTTCTCCTTTTTACGGGTTTATGAGACAACCCTTACAAGCATCACACCTCTCTTAGATTGATCACAAAGCTAAAGAAAGAGGAGGAGGACACTTAGCACTTTTTCAACACTTTCACAACCCAAAATCATAAGACTTTTGTTCACACTTTTATTGCTCTTTCATGCAGGAAAGAGTGAGGTATTTATAGGCCCAATGGCTTTAAAAATGGGATAAAAAAGTGTCTCTATTGAATCTCAGATTTTGATGATGAAACCAATTAATAGTGTTTATGATTTGATCTATGTTTTGAGTAACGCAGGATGCTTCAATCAAGGAGAGACAATTAAGGCAAGAGGAATCATGTTGGGTCAGAATAGAATATATCAGAAGATTGGACCTCGAGCCGGAGGATCGATTGACGTATAGGCAGAAAGCTTCAGGCCATGGGTTCGAGCATCGGGCCAAGAAGAGCGGAAATTATACCAAGGAAATCGGAGTTGCGGAGGTCAACTGGCCGATTGGGCAATAGGCCGCAAGAGAGGACGATGCGCCGAAGAATCGGACGAAGCATCAATGAACTATTGACATGCCGGACAACATAATTCAAGCTTTGTAATAATTATCTAGATCGAAGTAGGTTTTATTTATGTAGGATTAACTACGATAGTGATCAAGGCATAAAGCAAAATGTGTTAGGATCAAGAACGGGCACTAAGAGGGGGGGTGAATTAGTGCAGCGGATAAAAACGTCAGTTTCGGAAAATCTTTCGTACAATAAAAAACCAAACTCGGAAGTGCTTAACTTGAAAGCGTGTTCGTAAAGGTGTGCAAAAAAAGTAACGAGGAAGTAAAGCACGTATGGAGGTTTATAGTAAGGTAAATAGCAATAAATAAATGTAAACCAGAGAATACGACAGTTTTAGAGTGGTTCGGTCAATGTGACCTGCATCCACTTTCGGCTTCCTCCTCCGACGAGGTCACCGATGTCCACTAGAGGCCTTCCTTTAATAGGCGAAGGTCAATCACCTTTTACACCTCCCTTATCCTTTTACCGGGTTTAGGAGACAACCCTTACACGCACTCACTTACTCCTCTCTCAAACTAATCTAACACTTAGAAGTGGGAGAGGAGATCACACAAGATTTTAGCAACGTTTCTTTCTTTTTAAACTCTCTGTGCTTGTGTGTTTTAACCAGGGATGAGAGAGGTATTTATAGGCTTCAAGTTGATTCAAACTTGGAGCCTAAAACTTTCCCATCCCGGGTTCCCCGGGCACGGGCGGCACCACCGCCTAGTGTCAGTCGACGCTGACACTGTCCTGGGCGATACCACCGCCCAGGTCTGGTGGTACCACCGCCTGGGGAGCAGTGTTGGGTGGTACCACCACCCAGACTAGCGGTACCACCGCCTGGCACCCTGTCAGGGGCGGTACAATCGCCTAGACTGGCGGTACCACCGCCTGACACAGTCTCGAAGACTGTGCCACGATAGTGAGACTTCTTGTGGCACTATTTGGGCCTCTTATTGGGCCCAACATAGTTCTTACATGGGCCTAGCTGGCCTCTAATTGGGTTTGCCCAAATCCAAGCCCAATTACGTGTAATATCCCTCACTTTTGAAAATTTATTAATAAGTATTTATATGTAAATTGAAGGACCTATATGTAAATATAGAAATTTTAAGGATTAAATTGTTAAGTTACAAAAAGAAAAAATAAAGAAAATAAAAAATTTCGGTTTTATCCCACCGCCCCCCACTCTCTCTGTTTCGAGCGGTGGGGCGTGGGGAGAAGAAGAGAGGAAGAAGAGGGAGAAGAGAAGAAGAAGAAGAAGAAGAAGAGAGGAGGATAGCTGCGGCAAGGCTGCAGCGAGGCGGTGTGTGGTGTCGGGGAGGAGGAGGGAAGAAGAAGAGAAGGGAAAGGAGGAGCTGCGGCTGCGGTAGTGGCAGCTGCAGCTGGAAGAGAAGGAGAGGAAGAAGAGAAGAAGAAGAAAGGTAGGAGAAGGAAGAAGGAAAAGAAGAGGGAAAAGAGAGGGAAGAGGGAGAGGAGCGAGAGGTGGCAGCAGCTAGGGCTGCAGTACCTCTGTTTCCTGCAGGTGGAAACAGAGGAGAGGTGTGGGGCGTTCGAAGAGGAGAAGAAGAAGAAGAGGAAGAGAAGAAGAAGAGGAAGCAGGAGAAGAGGTTGTGATACCTCTGTTTCCTGCAGAGGAAACAGAGGAGAGGGTGTGTGTGACGCCGGGGAGGAGGAGGGAAGAAGAAGAGGAGAAGAAGAAGAGAAGGGAAAGGAGGAGCTGCGGCTGTGGTGGTGGCAGCTGCAGCTGGAAGAGAAGGAGAGGAAGAGAAGGTGAGGAAGAAGAGAAGAAGAAGAAAGGAAGGAGAGGAAGAAGGGAAGGGGAAGAAGGGGCTGCGGCTGTGGCGATGGCAGCTGCAGCTGGAAGAGAAGAAGAAGAGGAAGCAGGAGAAGAGGTTGTGATACCTCTGTTTCCTGCAGAGGAAACAGAGGAGAGGGTGTGTGTGACGCCGGTTAGGAGGAGGGAAGAAGAAGAGGAGAAGAAGAAGAGAAGGGAAAAGAGGAGCTGCGGCTGTGGCGGTGGCAGCTGCAGCTGGAAGAGAAGGAGAGGAAGAGAAGGTGAGGAAGAAGAGAAGAAGAAGAAAGGAAGGAGAGGAAGAAGAGAAGGGGAAGAAGGGGCTGCGGCTGCGGCGATGGCAGCTGCAGCTGGAAGAGAAGAAGGAGAGGAAGATGAGCAGGGGAGGAAGAAGAGGCTGCGGCCGTGGCTGAGGCTGCGACTGCAGCAGTGCAGCTGGGAAAGAAGAGAAGGAAAGGAAGAAGAAGAGAAAGGAAAAGGGAAGAAGAGAGGAAGAGAAGAAGTAGAAGCGGGTAAAGAGGTGGCACCTCTGTTTCCTGCAGGAGGAAACAGAGCAGAGGAGGTGCTGTTCGTCGGGGAGAAGAAGGGGAGGAAGGAGAAGAAGAGAAGAAGAAGAAAGGAAGGAGAAGGAAGAGGAGAAGGGAAAGAAGTAGCTGCGGCTCTGGCTGTGGCAGCTGCAGCTGTGGTAGGGAAAGAGGAAGAGGAAGGAAGAAGGGAAGGAGAGGAAGAAGAGAAGGGGAGGAAGAAGAGGCTGCTGCCGTGGCTGAGGCTGCGACTGCAGTAGTGCAGCTGAGAAAGAAGAGAAGGAAAGGAAGAAGAAGAGAAAAGGAAAAGGGAAGAAGAGAGGAAGAGGAGAAGGGGAGGCAGCTGCGGCAGTGGCAGTTACAGTTGGAAGAGAAGGAGAGGAAACAGAGCAGGGGAGAAAGAAGAGGCTACGGTCGTGGCTGCGACGTTGGCTGCGGTAGCTGCAGCAGCGGTGGTGGCTGCAGCAGCGGTGGTGGCTGCAGCAGCTGCTTTTGGGAAAGAGAAAGAAAGGAAAGGGAAAAAAAAAAGGGGCTATGGCCGTGATTGCGGCTGCGGTGGTGGCGGCTGCGTCTGCGGCAGCTGTGTTTGGGAAAGAAAAAGTAGGAACGAGAGAAGGGAGGAAGAAAGTAGTGCAGTGGAAGGGGCTGCGGTTGTGACAGTAGCTGCGGTCGTGGCTACGACTATGGTAGTGGTAGCGGCGATGGCTGCGACAGCTATGTTTGAAAAAGAAAATAGAGGAATGAAAGTAAGAGAGAGCATGTGACTATGCCTCTATGTTCTGCATGAGCTGTAGTTGTGGAGGAAAAAAAAAAGACATGTAGAAAACGAAACAGGGAGAGGACACAGAGGAAAAGTAGAAGGATTTGGGCTGACACCTTCTTTGGATCTTTGGATCAAAATATTTGAAAGACAAGTTTCCCGATCGTTTCTCCTATAATTGTTCTAATTTTTCTTATTGCAAGTATTATGATCTTCCTCGTGCAAGTGTTCTGTTCCTTTTTATTGCAAGCTTTCTAATCTTTTCTCTTGCAAGTGTTCCAATCCTTCCTATTGCAAGCTTTCTAATCTTTCCTATTGCAAGTGTTTCGATCCTTTCTATTGTAAATATTTTGATCCTTTCTATTGCAAATTCCCGATCGTTTCTCCTATAATTGCTCTAATTTTTCTTATTGCAAGTGTTCTGATCCTTCCTATTACAAGTGTTATCTTTTCTATTGCAAGTGTTCCGATCTTTCCTATTGCAAGCTTTCTAATCTTTCCTATTGCAAGTCTTGTTGGTTATTATGTTATTGTTGTATAAGCATATTTTGTATGTAATGAAATGTTGTCGATGAATCGAAATGGATATACTGTGTAAAAGTGTTAGAAGATCTCTCTTATTTGAAATTTCAGAATATTATGTCTAGTTTACGATGATATGAACTTGTGGTAAATGGTTGGAGTTTTGATTGTATAAATTACTTAGCTTGTGGATTTATAAATGTTGTTCATGTTTGTTAAGTTGGGTTGGGTTGCCATAAATGTGAATTATCGGGTGACGTGATATATGATTATAAACTGCACAGGTTTTATAGATGTGAATTTGATAGAATGTTTTTCAGTGTCCTCAAATGTTAGTTTGGATCCTGGATTGGTTTGTGTTGAAAATTTTAATATCATGGATATTTTGAGGGGCATGACCTTACGTGCTAACTACGAAATTCTAAGACATTTGCTAAGCTAAACAAGTCCCTATGTCTATTCTTCCGGTGAACTTCCGACGATCTCTCGACAATGTTCCGGCGGACTCCCGACAAGCTCCTGGACTTCACGATGATCTTCTTGGCGAGTTTCGACGAGCTTCTCTAGCAAGCTCCGAGACTTCTCGGCTGGTTCCTCCAGAACTTTCGACGAACGTCCAGACTTCCGACGAACTCTCGAACTCCCAACATAATCACGTCCTTGACTCCGGGACTTCATTTTGCATCATGCCTTGCTATCGTAGTTAATCCCGCATATATAAAAACACACTTCGATCTAGACAATTAATACTAAGCATTAATCAAGTTGTCCGGCATGTCATTGGTCCCTCAACGCTTCGTCCGATTCTTCGATGCATCATCCTCTCTTGCGGCCTGTTGCCCAATCGGTCAGTTGACTCCGCAACTCCGATATCCTTGGCGCAATATCCGCTCTTCTTGGCCCGATGCCCGAATCCACGGCCCGAAGCCTTCTGTCGATACGTTGACCAATCCATCAGCTCGACGTCCAATCTTCTGATATGTTCCTCCGGCCCAACATGATTTTTCCTGCTTTAATTGTCTCATCCTGATCGAAGCATCTTGTGTCACTCAAAATGTAGATTAAAACATGAACACATATCAATTGGTTTCATTATCAAAATACGAGATTCAATAATCTCCCCCTTTTTGATGATGACAACCAATCGACGACGGAGTTAACCTTAACTCCCCGAGTTTAAACAAACTCCCCTTATCAATATGCCGTATTGATAGAAACTTTTGAATTCAAAAATCCAAGCAACATGTCATGATCAAGTCATGCATGACATCAACATACTTCTCCCCCTTTGTCATCAACAAAAAGGAGAAGTTCCAACTATCATGTGTTTGAGATATAAATTCAAATCATTGCATGAAAAACATAATATCAAGTTTTATCATCATACAATTTGAAGCTAGAAAATTTAGCAAGTGTTACATTATACAAGCTAGCAAATTTTACAACATTTAAGATCATGCAAGCTAGCAGTTTTGAGATGTTCAAGAAGGCAACTCTTGCTTTTTAAAATATGCAAATTTATCAATTTTGCTAGATGTGCAAGTTAGCATGTTTTGCTTCTTTTGCAAAGTGCAAGAAAATTTTACATTATTTTACAACATGCAAGCTAGCAAGATATAATGTTTTACATAAAGCAAGCAAACAATTTGGCAAGTGTTACGTTTGCATCTTCTCTCTAGATGTGCAAGAAAGTAAGCACGTTTTTACATTTTGAGCTAGCAATATTTCTCCCCCTTTGTCATTGTCAAAAAGAAGGGAAGACCCTTTACATCAATTTCTACATCATGACAAAGGTAAGTATTAATCTTATTTGTGCATTATTATATTTTCAAATTAAAATATGTATAATTTCAAAACCATACATTTCATTTTTCATGCATAATAAAATAAATCAATCATTATTATGATCATATCATACATGATACTAAGACATTAAAATTTTTAAGCATTTATCAATATTTTGATCATGATACCAAACATTCATCATTTAAAGTATTCATGATACCAAACATACATCATTTTCGCAACAAATCAGAGCATTTTAAATCGTAATGGTATCTAAATGTCAAATTATATTGTATCCCATATTTCATGCATATTTTTATTTCATCACGTTCATTTCATCTCATTAAGAAAAATTAATTGGGTGATGAATACAAAGTGTTATACAAAAATAAATCATATCATGAGAAATAAGATCATGTAAATACCAAAAGACATGATTCATATATTAACTCCCCTCTTAAATGAAATACCAAGAAGAATTGTAGGAGAATGATTAATGAAAAATCTTGATTCATAATAAATCTTAATTTGTAAATATCAAGGAATCAAGATCATGATTTGGATAAAAATTTATTCAAATTTAAATCATCAAAATCATTTTCAAAGTCCAAGAGATTCGTAAAAATGATACAAATGGATTCATCAAAATCAATACGATAGAGAAAAATAAATTTCAAAAAATATTTTCCTTTTTTTAGTTGTCTCAATTCATATGATTTTATTTCATTTATGCCAAATAAAAACATGTATCAATTTTAAAATCGAAAGTGCAAGATTTATTACGACAAAGATCAATAAGGCACTTTCATTATGGTAAAGATCGGTAATCCATAAATCACAAGATTCATCATGAATTATAAAACCATTAAACATGCTTTCAAATCAATATGCTCAAGTTTTTGTATGAAAACATACATTATAGTTTAAAGCCGAAAAGGCAACGTTCATTAACGTAAAAATCAATAATTCATAAATCTCAAAAATCATCATGCATCATTTTGAAAGATAAACTCATTAAACATGATCATTATGCATTAAATTATCAAGCATGATTTTATATTTTCAATCAAAATCATTTTGTTTGTTTATCATAAAATATATATTTTTTATGATTATTTTTAAAATCATTGGAAAGGTAAGCATGATCCAATTTTATTTTTATATTTTCATTAAACATGCAATTAAAAAAATTAATTTTCTTAAACTAAATTAAAACTAAATTAAAATTAAGTCATGAGAAGGATTATGTAATTTCAAAATAAACTAAAGGCATTTTGATTACCTTAATGTCGAAAGCCGTTAAGGCGTAGTTTGCCACCTTGCATTTGTTGATTTTCTCCTTATCTTCAGAGGAGCTCGATTCATCCCAATTTGTGTTCTTCTTCTTGCGTTCAAAGCAAGTAGTTCCATTCTTTTTGCTTTTTAATTTTTGTTTCATGAACTTTTTAAGTTTCATTTGTGGTTCAAGTTCACCATCACTTGAGCTTATGCTCGAGTGGTCTTCAAATGTTCTTAGTTTGAAATCCTTCTTATTCTTTGGAAGGTGGTTCTCAAGTTCTTTGCATGCATTGCACGTCATTTCATAAGTCATTAAAGACCCTAATAGTTCTTCAATCAGAAAGGTATTTAAAATTTTTTATTCTTGAATTGCCGTTACTTTAGAATCCCAACTCTTATTAAGAGCACAAAATCTTGTTTACGAGTTCAAAATCCTAAAAATATTTACCAAGAGCTTTTAAAGCATTGACGACATCTGTAAAATGAGTGTATATGTCAATAATGGTTTCGCTAGGCTTTATATGAAAAAGTTTAAAATCATGCATTAAAAGGTTAATCTTAGAATCTTTAACTCTATTCGTGCCTTCGTGTGTGATTTCAAGAATATGCCAAATATTGAAGGCCGTTTCGCACATACAAACCCGATTAAATTCGTTTTTGTCTAAAGCGCAAAATAAGGCATTCATAGCCTTTGCATTTAAAGAAAAAGCCTTCTTCTCCAAATCATTCCAATGGTACATTAGAAGAGAAGACTTTTGAAAACCAAATTCGACTATGTGCCATAAATCAAGATTCAAAGAAAGCAAGAAAACTCTCATTCGAGTTTTCCAATAAGTGTAGTCCGTCCCATTGAAAATGGGAGGACGAATGAGAGAGTGATCCTCTTGAAAGCCAAAAAGAGCCATTTCTCTTAGGTGTTAAACCAACTGAGAAATCACAAGGCTCTAATACCAATTGTTAGGATCAAGAGCGGGCACTAAGAGGGGGGGTGAATTAGTGCATCAGATAAAAATATCAGTTTCGAAAAATATTTCATACGATAAAAAATCAAACTCGGAAGTGTTTAACTTGAAAGCGTGTTCGTAAAGGTGTGCAGCAAAAGTAATGAGGAAGTAAAGCATATATGGAGGTTTGCAGTAAGGTAAATAGCAATAAATAAATGTAAACCAGAGAACACGACAGTTTTAGAGTGGTTCGGTCAACATGACCTACATCCACTTTCAGCTTCCTCCTCCGACGAGGTCACTGGCGTCCACTAGAGGCCTTCCTTCAATAGGCGAAGGCCAATCACCTTTTACACCTCTCTTCTTCTTTTACCGGGTTTACGAGACAACCCTTACAGGCACTCACTTACTCCTCTCTCAAACTAATCTAACACTTAGAAGAGGGAGAGGAGATCACACAAGATTTTAGCAGTGTTTCTTTCTTTTTAAACTCTCTGTGCTTGTGTGCTTTAACCAGGGATGAGAGGGGTATTTATAGGCTTCAAGTTGATTCAAACTTAGAGCCTAAAATTTTCCCATCCCGGGTTCCCCGGGCATGGGTGGTTCCACCTCTTGCGCTGGGCGGTACCACCGCCCAATGTCAATCGACGCTGACACTATCCTAGGCGGTACCACTACCTGGGGGGTAGTGCTGGGTGGTACCACCGCCCAAACTAGCGGTACCACTGCCTGGCACCCTGCCAGGGGCGGTACAACCACCTAGACTGGTGGTACCACCGCTTGACACAATCTCGAAGACTGTCCCACGACGGTGAGACTTCTTGGGGCACTGCTTAGGCCTCTTATTGGGCCCAACATAGTTCTTACATGGGCCTAGCTGGCCCCTAATTGGGCTGGCCCAAATCCAAGCCCAACAACGTGCTAACTACGAAATCCTAAGATATTTTCTAAGCTAAACAAGTCCCTATGTCTATTCTTCCAGTGAGCTTCCGGCGATCTTCCGGTGAACTTCCGACGATCTCTCGACAATGTTCCGGCGGACTCCCGACAAGCTCCTGGACTTCACGATGATCTTCTTGGCGAGTTTCGACGAGCTTCTCTGGCAAGCTCCGCGACTCCTCGGCTGGTTCCTCCATAACTTCTGACGAACGTCCGGACTTCCGACGAACTCTCGAATACCCAATGTAATCACGTCCTTGACTCCGGGACTTCATTTTGCTTCATGCCTTGCTATCATAGTTAATCCTGCACATGTAAAAACACACTTCGATCTAGACAATTAATACTAAGCATTAATCAAGTTGTTCGGCATGTTATTGGTCCCTTGACACTTCGTCCGATTCTTCGGCGTATCGTCCTCTCTTGCAGCCTATTGCCCAATCGGCTAGTTGACTCCACAACTCTGACATCCTTGGCGCAATATACACTCTTCTTGGCCCGATGCCTGAATCCACGGCCCGAAGCCTTCTGTCGATACGTCGACAGATACACCGGCTCGACATCCAATCTTCTGACATTTTCCTCCGACCCAACATGATTTTTCCTACTTTAACTGTCTCATCCTGATCGAAGCATCCTGCATCACTCAAAACGTAGATTAAAACATAAATACATATCAATTTATTTCATCATCAAAATACGAGATTCAACAAAATGAAGTCCCAGAGTCAAGAATAAGATTTCGTTGGGAGTTCGAGAGTTCGTCAGAAGTCCGGACGTTCGTCGGAAGTTCTACCGAAATTGACCGAGAAGTCCAGGAGCTTGCTGAAAAAGCTCGTTGGAACTTACCAAGAAGATCATCATGAAGTCCAAGAGCTTGTTGGGAGTTTGCTGGAACATTGCCGAAAGATCGTTGGAAGTTCATCAAAAGATCGTCGAAAGCTCGCTGGAAGAAACCAAGACTAACCAGACCGGATTTGCTTAGTGTATGGCTTAGAATTCATAGTTAGCACATAATTGAGACTGAAATTGGGCCAACCCAATTAGGGGCCAATTGGGCCCATGTATGGACTGTGTTGGGCTAAGTGAAAGGCCTAAATAGTGACCCAACAGGTGGCATCGTCAATGACACAGTCTCTAAGACTATGTCAAGCGGTGGTACCACCAGACTGGGTTGCGGTACCGCCCAGTGGTAGTGTCAGGCAGTTGTACCACTAGTCTGGGTGGTGGTAGCACCCAGACACAGTCCTCTAGGCGGTGGTACCACCTAGTGTTAGTGCTGCAAGCGGTGGTATCGCCAGGACCCAGGAAACCCGAGATGAGATCTTTTTAGGCTCCAAGTTTGAATCTACTTGAGGCCTATAAATACCCCTCTCATCCCTGGTTAACTTACACACAACTGAGAGCAAAAAGAAAAGAAAATGCTATTGTAATCTTATGTGAACTCCTCAAACTCTAAAGTGTTAGTCTTGCTTAAGAGAGGAGTGAAGGAGGGTTGTAAAGGTTCTCTCCTGAACTTGTCAAAAGGAGAATCAAGTTATAAGGGTAGTTGATCTTCGCCCATTGAAGGAAGATCGTTAGTGGATGCCGATAGCCTCGACGGAAGAGGAATTGGTGGAGTGGATGTAAGTCACGACGATCGAACCACTATAAAATTTGGTTTGCATTGATGCTTTGCTATTTATATTTATTGCAAACTACCTTACTTGCTTAACCTTCACGTTACACTCTTCTGTTCGCTTTCAAGTTAAACTCACTTTATCGAAATCAATTTTTATCCTAAGAAGATTTTCGAACCAAAGTAATTTTTATCCGCTGCACTAATTCAAACCCCCTCTTAGTTCCAACTTGTTCCTAATAGTCTCATCCCAAGTTTCTAGGGTACTGGTGGTACCACCACCATTATTAGGTGGTACCACCACTTACAAGCTAACACTGGGCGGTACCACTACCTCGTTTGGGTGGTACGATCGCTTGATAAAGCTCGGAGACTGGGCTCTGGTGGTACCACCACCGGAAAACATTAACTATCGACGGTACCATCGCTAGGAAGCATTAACTGTTGGCAGTACCACGGCCTAGTCTGGGCGGTACCACCACTCAGACCACCTAGGAGGCTATGCCCCATGCGGTTCCACTACCCAATCTGGGCAGTGCCACCGCCTAACGTGGCTCCAAGTGGCTGAATGAGCGATCCAACCAGTCCAATTCAATCTTGTTAAAGGTCCAGTTGGCCCCTAATTGAGTTACTAGGATTTCTCCCAAAACTAACTCGAATTGAAACCCTAACTACGACAATTAAGGCTAGACAAATACAATGCAAGCAATCCTAGTTGTCCGGCATGTCAATTGTTCATTTGAACTCTCGGTGAACTTCCGGCGAGTTTTTGGTGAACTCCCGGTGAGCTTTCGGCAAACTCCCGATGAACTTCTAGCGAGCTTTCACTGCATTGATGACCCTTCAGTGTATCCCCCGATTCATCCTTCGGTGGATCAAGATAGCACTTCTTGCTTCTCTTTTGAGATGAGCAAGCTAGCAAGTTTTGCCTTTCTTTGCGATGTGCAAGTTTGCAATCTTTGCTTCCTTTTTTAGATGAGCAAGCTAGCAAATTCTTCTTCTTGAAATATGCAAGTTAACAAGTTTTTCTCCTTGAAATGTGTAAGCTAGTACTACTTTCTCCCCCTTTGTTATTGTAAAAAAGATGGGAAGAATACAATTTTGTAATTCTTTTTCCTTTACATCAATTTTTACATCGTAACAAAGATAAATTTAAATCAAATATGATGAGGTATACACTTTATGAATACAAGGAAGTATCATAAATAAATCATGACATGAAAGATATAATAACAAAGATTATTTGAATACCAAGAGACATGATTCATTTTGACAAATCTCTTCTTTTGTAAATAGCAAAAAGAAACACAAAAGATCAAATACTAGACAATCTTTAAAGGAAATTTTAAGTCATGAATTTTGAGAAATTAAGAGAAAAATCATGATTCATATAAAATCTTAAATAAAATCCAAGAATCATATGAGAGTAAAAAGTAAGAGATCTTGATTCATAAAAGAAAATCTCAAGTTATAATTCTGAGAATTCAAGATCATGATATAGATAAAACTCATTCAAATTTAAATCATCAAATCATGCAAATCACATTCAAGAGATCCAAAATGATATAAATAGATTTATCAATTACTTATTGAAAATTTTAATTAGTTTTTAGGGATAGAATCATTTTCAATAAAAATAATACATTCCTCTACGTGATTGATTTCATACAAGCATACCATTGTTTTCTAAGCCAAAATCATGCATTATCGTTTAAACTCGAAAAACAAGCTTCATCATGAAAATCATCAAGATAAACATTTAAGCATTCATAGAATTAATTTTATTTGGTATGCAAGCATTAGATTTAAATTTATATCACTTATTTCATAAATACTTAATGAGTTATTTCTACTAACAGAGCATCTTCAAACAAAAGATTCGATTTGTTAATAATTGTTTCAATTCCAATGATCTTTGATGTTTTATTATTGTTTGTTGTAGTAATATATTTTCCTTTTTTAGTGAATTTAACTTATTGCATTTAGTATAAGGAGTTAACATGCAATTGTTATGCTTAGTTTTAATTATTCAAAACCACTAGAAAGAAAAGAATGATTTTTTAATATTTTTTAATTTCTTACTAACTAATTTAAAAACAACTCATGAAATGCATCAAGTAATTTTATAGTAAAAAAAAAGGTTTTGGTTGAGTCACTTACCTTGTTTTCACAAGCCACTAAGGAGTAGCTCGCCACTTTGTCTTTATTATTTTACTCCTCGTCTTTTGATGCACTCGTTTCGTCCCAAGTCACATTGAGTGCTTTCTATTGAATCTCGTATTTTGATGATGAAACTACTTGATATATGTTTATGATTTAATCTATGTTTTGAGTGACGCAGGATGCTTTGATCAGGATGAGACAATTAAAGCAGGAAAATCATGTTGTGCCGGAGGAACATGTTAGAAGATTGGACATCGGGCCGGTGGATCGGTCGACGTATCGATAGAAGGCTTCGGCCCATGGACTCGGGCATCGGGCCAAGAAGAGTGGGTATTGTACCAAGGATATCGGAGTTACGGAGTCAACTGGCCGATTGGGCAATAGGCTGTAGGAGAGGACGATGCGCCGAAGAATCGGATGAAGCGTCGAGGGACCAATGACATGCCGGAAACTTGGTTAATTGCTTAGGATTAATTGTCTTGATCGAAGTTTTGTTTTAAGTGTGCAGGATTAACTACGATGAAAGTAAGATATGCAGCAGGAGTTGCGCCGGAGTCAAGACAATGATCACGTTGGGAGTTCGAGAGTTCGACGGAAGTTCGAACAATCGTCGGAGGTTCTGCGGGAACAAATTCGAGAAGTCCATGAGCTTGCCAAAGAAGCTCGTCGGAACTCGCTAAGTGGATCGTCGCAAGTCCAGGAGTTTGCCGGAAGTCCGTAGGAGCATCACCGAGGGTTCATCGGATGATCGACGGAAGTTCGCCGGAAGCTCGCCGGAAGAAGCGATTGACGCACTGGAGCAAGTTGTAGTAAATGTCTTAAGAAATATCGTAGTTAGCACAATGATTAAGTTCTACTCCATGCAGGAATAGCTGGGATATTTATAGACCCATAATGACTTCAAAATTGGAGCCAAAAAATATCTCATCCTAGGTTTCTCGGGTCCTAGCGGTACCATCGCTTGTGTTGGGCGGTATCATCACCTAATCTGGTGGTACCACCACCTAGGAGACTATGTTTGAGCGGTACCACCACCCAGACTAGTGATACCACCACTTGACAATCTCGAAGATTGAGTATGGGTGGTACCACCGCCTGATATAGTCTCAGAGACTGTGCCACGACGGTACCACTTGTTGGGTTACTATTTAGGCCTTTCAGTTGGCCCAACACAACCCATACTTGGGCTTAGTTGGCCCCTAATTGAGTTGGCCTAATTACATTCTAAACTGACTCAATTAGACTCTAAACTAGCTTGATCTAGACATAATCGATTACAAGTGAATCCTATGTTGTTCGGTATATCATTGGTTCTTCCGGTGCTTTGTCCAATCTTTCGACGCATCGTACTCTCCTTCGGCGTATTGCCCAATCAGCATGTTGTCTTCTCGCAACATCCGATCTCCTTAGTGCAATGTCCGATCTTCTTGGCCCGAAGCCCGAATTCACGGAGGAAAGCCTTCCATTGACACGTCGATCGATCCTCTAGCCTAACGTCCAATCTTTTGACATATTTGCTCCAGCCCAACATCTGATTCCTCTTGCTTTAATCGATTTGTCTTTTCTGATCGAAGCTAGTCATGCGTCACTTAAATACACATTAAATCATAAACACTATCAATTGGTTTCATCATTAAAATCTGAGATTCAACAATCTCCCCCTTTTTAATGATGAGAACCCATTGATTACGGAGTTAACCTTAACTCCCCCTATCAATATGCCATATTGATAGAACTCTTGGATTCAAAAATCCAAGCAACATGTTATGATAAAATCATGCATAACATCATCATACTTCTCCCCCTTTGTCATTAACAAAAAGGAAAAGTGCAACTATCAAGTGTTTGAGATATAAGCTTTACAACATTTTAGAACATGCAAGCTAACAATAATTTTGAGTTTTTCAAGTTTGTAAATTTTGTTAGATGTGCAAGTTAGCATGTTTTGCTTCTTTAGATAAGCAAGATAGCACTTTTTGCTTCACTTTTGATATGAGCAAGCTAGCAAGTTTTGGTCTCTTTATGGTGTGCAAGCTAACAAGTTTTAGCTACTTCTTCCAAATATCATCATGCAAGCTAGCAGATTTTATCTCCCCTTTGTCATTGTCAAAAAGAAGGGAAGAATACAATTTTGTAATTCTTTTCCCTTTACATCAATTTTCACATCATGACAAAGATAAACAATAAATTTGCATTATAAACATAATCTCAAGTTTTATCATTCAAGCTAGCATATTTTTTGTTCTCTACAAGCTAACAATTTCCTTTTTCTTTTACAACAATGATTCAATCATATCATGTGATATACAAATCATAAATATTTCAAATCATGATGGTATCAAAATGTCAAATTACATTACATCCTACAATGCATGTTACAAATAAATCAATCATCACTATGGGCATATCATACATAATACTAAGACATTAAAATTTTTAAGCATTTATCACTTCATGCATTAAATCAATAATTTGATCATGATACTAAACATTCATCATTTATTTTCTCTCCCATTGTCATCTACAAAAAGGAGAATCATTCAACAATGCAAGTGTTTGAAAGCATGTCAAGTAAGTTTTACACCAATTTATCCAAGCTAGCAAAAATGAGAAGTTAAGTAAAAACTTTGCATGAAAAATGAGAAGCTAGCATTTTTTGCTTAAGAGTTTTTTGGTTCTTCTTAGCAAGTTTCTTTCTTCCTTTATCATAAAAAGATAAGAAGAAGAGGAAGAAGAGGAAGGGAGAAATTCATTCAAAAAAAAGAAAAATCAGGAACCAAATTCATGAAAAGATTTGAACCAATTCTAATCCATAATAAATGAGTTTTATTGAATCAAGCTTCTATTTTAGTAAACAGAAAGGATTCATTAAAATGATCAAGATGTCCATACAAAATCAAATCCCTATTCTTGCAAATGATCATCACATACTAAAAGTCCATGAATAAAAATTCTTCTTTCATGAGAAGTGTGAGGAAAAATTCATGGGAAATGATCATTAAATGAAAGATAAAAAATCCATGAATAAAACTTCATAAACAAAATTCATTTTCTTGTAAATAGAAAGAAGAAGGACTCAAAAGAATTAATTAAGTCATTAATCCAAAAATCCATGAATCAAGCTTCTATTTTTTTTTTTCAAATAGAAAGATGATCTCAATTTAAAAAGAAAATCCAAGTTATGAAGAACTGAGAAATCCGAAAAAGAAAAAGGAATTCATACATTTGGAAGATTTAGCATTTCTAATTCTCTTCTAATTAAATCAAATTGTTCCTTATTCAATTTCAAATCGTCAAATCATCAAAATCACTTTTCAAGAGATTCATAAAAGCATAATATACTTGGAGTCATAAATATTTTATCAAAAAATCAATAAGATAGAGATATTTCATTTTAAGTTGTTTGTTTCATACAAGCATGTCCAAGTTTTTTTATGCCAAATAAAAACATGCATAAACGTTTAAAATGAAAGTACAAGATTTATCATAAAAATCATCAAGATCAATAAATCACAAAAGTCATCATGTATAACTTCAAAATCTCATGCATAGAATAAAATCATCAAGCATTGTACTAAATCTTTTAACATTTTTATTACACCATTAAAACATCAAGCATGATTTCATTTAACATAAGGCATTTTCAATCAAAATCATTATCAAGGAGCAATATGGAAATCATCAAGATGCACATTATTGCTTCTTAAAACATACATAAAATTAATCTTATTAGGTGTACAAGCATTACATTTTAAACATTTTTATTCCTTTATCATAAAACATGTAGTTGTCATGATCATTTTTAAAATTACTAACATGATCCCAAAAAAAATTTTATTTTTTATTACATCATTTAATTTTTTAAAAAAATTATATATAATTTTTCTAAACTAATTTAAAAAAACTCATGATATGTATTATGTAATTTCGAAATAAAGTAAAGGAGTTTTGGTTATCTCGTCGTCGAAATTCGTTAAGGCGTAGTTTGCCATCTCGCCTTTGTTGGTTTGTTCTTCATCTTCGGATGAACTCAATTCGTTCTAAGCCGCCTTGAGTGCTCTCTTCTTCTTTGGCAACTTTTTTTTAAGTTCATTTTTATTTTTTAATTTTTATTTAATAAAAATTTTAAATTTTATAGTGAGAAGTTTGAGTTCATCATCACTTGAGCTTTCACTCGAGTGGTCTTCATTTGTTCTAAGTGCCAAATCCTTCTTGTTCTTTGGAAGGTTATTCTCAAGCTCTTTAAGAGCATTGCAAGTCATATCATAGGTCATTAACGACCCGATAAGTTCTTCGAGAGGAAAATTATTCAAATCCTTAGCCTCTTGAATGACCGTTACTTTAGGGTCCCAACTCTTAGGAAGGGATCTCAATATTTTGTTAACGAGTTCAAGGTTTGAAAAACTTTTTGCAAGTATTTTTAGACTATTGATGATATTCGTAAACCGGGTGTATATGTCTCCAATGGTCTCACTTGGTTCCATCTGAAATAATTCAAAATCATGCATCAAAACATTAATTTTTGAATATTTAACTTTATTAGTACCTTCATGTGTGATTTCAAATGTATACAAAATATCGAAAGCAGTTTCACATATAGAAACATGATTAAACTCACTTTTGCTCAAAGCACAAATAGAGCGTTCATAGCTCTAGTATTCAAAGAAAAAGTTTTCTTCTCCAAATCATTTCATTTGTTCATTGGAGTAGAAGACTTTTGAAAGCAAGAAAACTCTTATTCGAGTTTTTCAATAAGTGTAGTCCGTCCTATTGAACATGGGAGGACGAACGATAGAAAAACCCTCTTGAAAGCCGAAAAGAGTCATTTCTCTTGGGTGTTAATCCAAGTGAGAAATAATATGACTCTAATACCAACTGTTAGGAACGAGTCGGCACTAAGAGGGGTGGTGAATTAGTACAGCGGATAAAAACATCATCAGTTTTTTGCTTTATGCCTTGATCGCTATCGTAGTTAATCATATACACTTAAAACCTACTTCGATCTAGATAATTATTACAAAGCTTGAATCAAATGTTGTCCGACATGTCATTGGTTCATCGACGTTTCATCCGATTCTTCGGCGCATCATCCTCTCTTGCGGCTTATTACCCAATCGCCCAACTAACCTCCGCAACTTCGATTTTCTTAGCATAATTTTCACTCTTCTTGGCTCGATGCCCTAACCTATAGCCTAAAGTCTTCTGTCGATACGTCGATCAATCCTTCGGCATGACATCCAATCTTCTGACATGTTCTACTCTAGCCCAACATGATTCTTCCTACTTCAATTGTCTCTCCCTGATCGAAGCTTTCTGCGTCACTTAAAATGCAGATCAAATCATAAACACTATCAATTGGTTTCATCATCAAAATTTAAGATTTAATAATCTCTCCTTTTTTTATGATGACAACCAATTGATGACGGAGTTAACCTTAGCTCACCCTATCAATACGTCATATTGATAGAACCTTGAGTTAAAAAAAAAAATTAATCATGAATATTTACAACACATTATATGCATATCATTGCATTGCATGCATCATTATCATAAGTTTTGCATGCATCATTCAAATCATCATGGTATTAAAATATCAAAATATATTACATCCCATGCATGATTGTCATCTTGACTTCTCTCCCTTTGTCATCAACAAAAAGGAGAAGTGCAACTATCAAGTTTTAGATATATAAAAGCTTAGCAGTTTAGCAAATTTTTCATCACTTTAGAACATGCAAGCTAGTGAGCTCTTTCTTCTCTTTTGAAAAGTGCAAGCTAGCAATTTTTTGCTTCCTTTGCAGTGTTCAAGCTAGCCATTTTTTGCTTCATTTGCAAATCGTAAGCTACTAAAATTTTACATCATTTTACAACATGCAAGCTAGCAATGATTTTGAGTTTTGTATGTTTATAAATTTTGCTAGATGTGTAAGTTAGCATGTTTGCTTTTCTTTACGATGTTCAAACTAGCAAGTTTTTGAAAAAAAATGTGAGATAGTAAATAGCAAGTTTAGAACATGCAAGCTAGTAAGTTTTTCATATATGAAGGTTAGCAAAATTTTTGCATCTTTTGAGATTGAGCAAGCTAGCAAGTTTTTCCTCTCTTTGCAATGTGCAAGCTAATGTAATTTGCTTCTTCTTGAATTGTGCAAGTAAGCAAATTTTATCTCCCCCTTTGTCATTGTCAAAAAGAGGGGAAGAATACAATTTTGTAATTCTTTTTCCTTTACATCAATTTTCACATCATGACAAAGATAAATTTAAATCAAATGTGATGAGGTATACAATTTATGAATATAAGAGAGTATCATAAATAAATCATGGCATGAAAGATATAATAGCAAAGATTATTTGAATACCAAAAGACATGATTCATATAAAAAAATTTTTGTTAAACAAAATGTAAGAATCATATGATAATAAAGAGCAAGAGATCTTGATTCATAAAAGAAAATCTCAAGTTAAGAAATCAAGAGAAGATTCATGATTTGATTGGAAAAAAAATCTCATTTCGATTCAAATCATCAAATCATCAAAATCATTTTCAAGAGATTCAAAATGACATAATTGATTTATTAATCTCTTGAGATGCTAACGATTTTCTCTCTCCCCTTTTTCATTGTAAACAAGAAAGAAGAAGAGGGGAATTTTTTAATGGTGCAATTCATTTCCTTCTTACATCAATGCTCTAAGCATCACATAAATACAAAGGTAATCATAAGAAACTCATGACATGAAAGATGAAAGATCAAGAAAGATCAATTCGTGAATGATTCATTTAGATAAATCTCAATAAGAAGGAATGATACAAGAACACATTAGAGATCTTGATTCATAAACGATTTCAAGTTATAAATCTTGAGAAGTCAAGATCATGATTTCAATAAAACCCATTAAATTTAAATCATCAAAATCACTTTCATGGTTCACAAGATTCATAACATAAATAGATTCATTAATTTCTTATTGAAAAACCGATAAGATAGAGATAGAGAAATTTTCAAAATGCATTCCCTTTTTAGTTGTTTCAATTTATGTGGTTTGATTTCTTACAAGCATGAATAAGTTTTTTACGCTAAATCAAAACATACATTATCGTTTAAAACGGAAAAAGCAAGATTTATCACAAAAATTATCAAGATCAAAAAGTATAACACTTAATTCCAAAACATATAATTTCAAATCATTACTTCAAATCCTCATGCATAATATAAAATCATCAAGCATGATAAAAAATCTTTTAACATTTTCATTACGTCTTACATCATTGTCATTAAAACATCAAGCATGATTCCATTGAACATAAGACATTTTCAATCAAAATCATTTTGTTTGTTGTAGTAATACATTTTTCTTTTTAAGTGAATCTTAGTGCTAGGAATTAATATGCAATTGTCATACTCAAATTTTATTTTTTTTTCAAAATCACTTAGAAAGAGAAGCATGATATTTTTTTGCATTTTCCTTTTCTTTTTTATTTTACTAACTAATTTAAAAATAACTCATGAAAAAGTATTAAGTAATTTTAAAATAAAGTAAATAAGTTTTGTTTGAGTTGTTTACCTCATTGTCGAGAGTCATCAAGGAGAAGTTTGTCACTTCGTCTTCATCAGTTTGCTCCTCGGCTTCGGATGCACTCATTTCGTCCAAAGTCACCTTGATTGCTTTCTTCTTTTTTGTCAACTTCTTTTTAAGTTTATTTTATTCTTTAATTCTTGTTTCATAAACTTTTTAAATTTTATAGTGAGAAATTCAAAGTCGTCATCATCATCGCTTGAGTTATCACTCAAGTGGTACTCTATTGTTCGAAGTACCAAATCCTTCATGTTCTTTGGAAGGTTGTTCTTATGTTCGTTTTATGCCATAAAACTAATTTCACAGGTCATTAAAGACCCGATAAGTTCTTCAAGTGGAAAGTAGTTCAAATCCTTGGCCTCTTGAATGATCGTTACTTTAGGGTCCCAACTCTTTGGAAAGGATCTCAATATTTTATTAACAAGTTTGTAATTAGAAAAACTTTTACGAAGTCCTTTTAGACTATTGACGACATCCGTAAAACGGGTGTATATGTCTCCAATAGTCTCGCTTGGTTCCATATGAAATAATTCAAAATCACACATCGAAATATTTATTTTAGAGTCTTTAACTCTACTAGTTCCTTCGTGTATGATTTTGAGTGTGTACCAAATGTCAAAAGTCATTTCGTTAGTAGAAACCCGATTGAATTCATTTTTGTCTAAGGCACAAAATAGAGAATTCATATCTCTAGCATTTAAAGAAAAAGTCTTCTTCTCCAAATCGTTCCAATCGTTCATTGGAAGAGAAGACTTTGAAATCTATTTTCAATGATATTCTAAATATTGAAATATAAAGAAATCAAGAAAATTCTCTCTCGTTCGAGTTTTCCAATATGTATAGTCCGTCCTATTGAACATGGGTGGACGAATGATAGAAAAGCCCTATTGAAAGTCGAAAAGAGCTATTTCTCTTGAGTGTTAAACCAAGCGAGAAATATCGTGGCTCTGATACCAACTGTTAGGAATGAGTTTGCACTAGGGGGGTGAATTAGTGTAGTGGATAAAAATCACATTGGTTCAAAATTTCATTTCGATTAAAATCAATCTCAGAAGATGTTCACTTGAATGCATATGAGAGCGTAGTGAGAGTAAGAAATTAGTTTGCAATGTAAAGTAGATTACAATAAAGATAAATAGTAAAACAAAAATGTAAACTGATTTATAGTGGTTCGGTCGTCATGACCTACATCCACTCCGTCGATTCCCCTTCCGTCGAGGCCACCGACATCCACTAATGATCTTCCTTCAATGGACGAAGATCAACTACCCTTACAACTCAATTCTCCTTTTGACAGGTTCAGGAGAGAACCTTTACAACCCCCTTCACTCATCTCTTAAACAAGACTAACACTTAGAGCTTGAGAGGAGTTTTCACAAGATTACAATAGTGTTTTTGTTTCTTTTTGCTCTCAATTCTTGTGTTTTTTTAACCAAGGATGAGAGGGTTATTTATAGGCCTCAAGTGGATTCAAACTTGGAGATAAAAGAGCCTCATCCCGGGTTTCCCAGGTCTTGACGGTACCATCGCTTGTGTTGGGCGGTACCACCGCCTACAGCACTAACATTGGGCGGTACTACCACCTGACACCCTACCATTGGGTGGTACCATCGCCCATTCTGGCGGTACTACCGCCTGACATAGTCTCGGAGACTGTGCCATGATGGTTTCACCTATTGGGTCACTGTTTGGGCCTTTTCACTTAGCC
Source organism: Musa acuminata AAA Group (assembly GCF_036884655.1). Taxonomy (NCBI): domain Eukaryota; kingdom Viridiplantae; phylum Streptophyta; class Magnoliopsida; order Zingiberales; family Musaceae; genus Musa; species Musa acuminata. The sequence continues at coordinate 19,868,204 of NC_088348.1, forward strand.
CAACATAGCCCAAACTTGGGCCCAATTGGCCCCTAATTGAGTTGACCTAATTCCAACCCAATTATGTGCTAACTACGAATTTTAAAGTATACACTAAGCTAAATAAGCCTAGTAAGTCTAGGTTTCTTTCGGCGATCTTCTAGCGAACTTCCGACGATCTCTCGGCAATGTTATAGTGGATTCCTGGCAAGCTCCTGGACTTCACGACAATCTTCTTGGCGAGTTTCGATGAGATTCTTTAGCAAGCTCCTAGACTTCTCAGTCAATTCCGGCAGAACTTCTGATGGACGTTCGGACTTCCGACGAACTCTCGAACTCCCAATGAAATCTCGTTCTTGACTCCGGGACTTCATTTTACTTTATGCCTTGATCGCTACCGTAGTTAATCCTGCACACTTAAAACCTATTTCGATCTAGACAATTATTATAAAGCTTGAATCAAATATTGTTCCGCATGTCATTAGTTCATCGACACTTCATCAGATTCTTTGGCGCATCGTCCTCTCTTGCGGCTTATTACCCAATCAGCTAGTTGACCTTCGTAACTCTGATTTTCTTAGCGTAATTTCCACTCTTCTTGGCCCGAAGCCTTTTATCAATACGCTGATCGATCCTTCGGTGCGACATCAAATCTTTTGACATGTTCTACTCCGACTCAATATGATTCTTCCTGCTTTAATTATCTCTCCCTGATCGAAGCTTCCTACGTCACTCAAAATACAAATCAAATCATAAACACTATCAGTTGGTTTCATCATCAAAATCCGAGATTCAACAGTAATCACACGAGGAGGCGCAGTAGGAGCGTGGAAGCAATAATGGGACCCAAGAGACAAACGATCATGATGCATAGAGATGCGTCGAGATGCCGACAGAACCGACAAGGACGAGATTGACGATCTCAGGGTATAGAGATGCACCGCTGCATACATAGATCTTGATGTGAGTGACTAGGCCCACTAGCTTAGGCCTGATCACATTAGGCTGTGGTCCATGATCATTTAGTGTGATTGCTCAAATGATTTGTGATTGCTTATACACGTACTATATATATACATATATATATATATATACATATATATGTATGTATATATATATATATATGTATGTATATATATATACAAACATATATGTATATATATATATATATGTATGTATATATATATATATATGTGTATGTATATATATATACAAACATATATGTATATATATATATATATATATATATATATATATATATATATATATATATATATATATATATATATATATACATATATATGTATATGTGTGACATGTCATATTAGGAGACCAAATCAAAATACTCTCTCTCGATAATATTAAGTCAGTAAACGTGAGGCAATTAGATTGACCCACGTGGCCTTCCATCGTTATAGGTAGGGACCGATTCTCGATGTAGTTTGAGTTGGTCGGGTCCCTCAAGGTTCACCTATATCACGATTCGCTATCTTGCCTACAACATAGAGATGTCATCGGTGACCTGAGGACATGGTATGCTTGGTCGAGTCCCTCGAGGGTATATCATCGAATCAAACTCATCTTGTAATGATGGTGTTAACTTAACCGCACATCATGGTTGGTCGAGTCCATCGAGACTATGGTGGTTCAGAGGCCGAATAGGTCAGGAATCACAAGGAGTTATGATTGGCAAGAGTTTCCTACTTTTTGGGTTTATTGTGATTGGTCGAGTCCCTCAAGGTTAGACTAAGACATTGATTGGATCCCGATCCCCACTAGAAGTCGATCGGAGACTTTTGTTTCACGTGTTGAGGGTGTCGTGTGACTCACTAGTAAATTAGTGGGAGCATATTAAGATAGAAGCCCATATCTTGATTGTTATTTTTTTATAAAATCTGCATGTTATTTATTTCTACTGCATCTTTATTTTTAAAAAATATCGCTTTCAAATCTCTTACATGGCATACTTGATGTCAACCGCCTCACTGGTCCAAGTTATACGGATTGGCTCCGCAACTTGAGAATTATTCTTACGGCGGAGAAAATCGGGTATGTCCTTGATACAATGATGCCTACGCCCGAGGAAGGGGCAAGCGAGGATGAGATTGCTTGCTACGTAAAGTACATGGATGACTCCACTCTTGCTCAATGTTAATGTTGGACTCCATGACTCCTGAGTTACAGAGACAGTAGGAAAAGATGGATGTCAGATCCATTCTCCTACATGTCCATAAACTGTCTGAGGAACATGGAAGGACTCAGTGATATAAGATATCTAAGAGCCTCTTTCATGCTAGGATGACTATAGGGACACCGGTTCAGAACCATGTCCTAAAGATGATTGAGTGGATAAAGAAACTCACAAGTCTAGGAATGGTCCTAGAGGATAACCTGTGTGTGGATCTTGTACTTTAGTCACTACCAGATCCTTTTCATAGTTCATAATGAATTTTAATATGAACAAGCTTAAGGTGACTCTCCCTGAGCTCCTCAATATGTTGAGGGAGGGAGAGAGCACTATCAAGAAAGAGAAGCCAGTTATCTATACTCATGAGACCATAAAGAAAAGGAAAGCAGAAAATGTTAGGATCAAAAGCGACAATAAGAGGGGGGGTGAATTAGTGCAGCAGAAAACTTTCTCGATTTCATAAAAATATTCGTTTCGATTAAAACTGATTCGATGAAAATGGTTTCGATTCAATCCGTTTCGGAGAGAATATGAACTTGAAAGCTTTCGTAAAAGTGCAAGAGAGGATTAAGGAGATTTGTAGTATTGTAAATTGCATAAATGATAAGCAAACCAGAATTTAGAGTGGTTCGGTCAATTGGACCTACATCCACTTTCGGATTCCTCCTCTAACGAGGTCTCCGACGTCCACTATAAGCCTTCCTTCGATAGGCGAAGGCCAACCACCTTTTACAGCTCTTTCTCCTTTTGTCGGGTTTAGAAGACAACCCTTATAAGTCTCACTCCTTTTTCTTGGATGGTTACAAGGCTAAGAGATGAAGGAGGAGAACTCTTCACTTTTACAACATTTTAAGACTCAAAAACTCAAGATTATGCCAATAGTTTTCGTGCCCTTTCATGTAGAAAAGGGTGGGATTTTTATAGGCCCCAATGGCTTTAAAAAATGAAGCCAAAAAATGTCTCATCTCATATTTTAGGGGTACTAGCGATACCACCGCCATTACTGGGCGGTACCACCACCTAACATTGGGCGGTACCACCCGCCCAGTTTGAGCAGTACCACCGCTTGACAGAGCTCGGAGATCGAGCTCTAGTGGTACTACCGCTTGACAGGGGCGGTACCATCGCTAGCAGCATTAATTTCCAGTGGTACCGCCATCTAAAATCCTAGGGCACTGCTTTCCAAGTGGTGCCATCGTCGGCCCTAGCGGTGCCACCGCCGATAATGTTTTCAGGGGCTGAATTGGCTGCTAAATTTGGCCCAATTCAACCCTGTTAAGGGCCCAATTGGCCCCTAATTAAGTTAGTGGGATTACATCCCAATCCTAACTTAATTTATACTCTAACTATAATAATTAAGACATAATTACAACACTTCTTGTTCTGGTGCGTTAATTGCTCTTCCGACGAGCTTCCGGCGTACTTCTGACGAACATCCGACGAACTCTCGGTAATGTTCCGACGAACTCCCAGCAAGCTCCTAGACTTTACAATGATCTTCTTGGCGAGTTCCGATGAACTTCTTTGGCAAGCTCCTGGACTTCTTGGTTGGTTCCAACAGAACTTCCAACCAACGTCCAGACTTCCGACAAACTCTCGAACTCCCAATGAGATCTCGATCTTGATTCTAGCACAACACCTACTTTATGTCTTACTGCTATCGTAGTTAATCCTACACACTTTTCTCAACATATAGATTAGATCAAACAAATTACAATTGACTTCATCATCAAAATCCAAAATTCAACAATCTCCCCCTTTTTGATGATAACAATCAATTGATGATGGAGTTAATCTTAACTCCCTCTATCTATATGTCATACTTAAGAAAAGACATTCTTAAATTCAAGGGCTTTGAATTCAAGAAACAAACTGATAAGATAAGTTCATTAGACTTATCAACATGTACATCATGATTCCTATCATGATCTAACATTCTCAAGATATGATGCCAAGTATGATGTCAAGTCATGACATCCATTTTCAAGTATGATATTTCAAATATGAAAGATGACAAAGCTAGAAATTCATCATTCTATAGCAAGATATTCATTGTAAAATAGCAAATTAAGCTCTAGATATCTTATCATAATGAAAGAAATTTATCAAGCAAACATTTCAAGTATATATGATGAAATACATTACATACATTTGTCATCAATTTATCATATTTTGGTATTATTTCTCCCCCTTTATCATCAACAAAAAGGAGAACAATTCAATAATGCAAGTGTGGTAAAAAAAATGCAAGCATGTTTCATACTCAAAAGTTTTCATCATTAAATGTTATCAACATTAAAGCGATAGATTCCATCAACTTCTCCCCCTTTGTCATCATATTTTGTATGAAGAGGAGGAAAGAAGGTAAGGGGGGAATCCATTAAGAACTAAATTTGTGAAATGATTTGAATCAAGTCAAAAATGATAAATAAGTTTTCGTTAAAATATGCTTTCATTTTGATAAAGAGAAGGGATTCATAAAAAGGATCGAGATATCCATATGAAATCAAATCCCCAATCTTGCAAATAATTATTATACACGAAAATTCATCTTTTAAGGATTAAGATATCCATTGGAATTTATAAGAGTGAAATCCATGAGAGATGCATTTGTCAATGATTTTCATGTATCAAACATCAAGAAATGTATAAACACTTTATGCATTTATAAAATGTTTCGTCATAGCGTTTCATCACTACTTGCATAAGGTAATATCATTAGTGCTTGTAGCACTCAAAAGTTAATAATCTAATATTGCATCATGTATGATTAAAACTTCTCAATATTCAATAAAGATCATAATCATCATAGAAATTTTCAGCATCAAAGTAAACACGATGTTGCATCAATGTATGATAACATGATCATCATTTAAAGAGATCACAACATCATAGAATTTTTCAGCATCAAAGTAAACACGATATTGCATCATTATATGATAACATGCTTATCATTTAAAGAGATCACAACATCATAGAAATTTTTAGCATCAATGCACAAAATTCCAATATCAAAGTAAACAACATTTTAAGTTTACAACATCAAGGTAAATAATTTTCAACATCAAAGCACAGAATTCCAACATCAAAGTATACATTTTATTATCGTGAAGCACACAACCTTATTTACATCATCATGTAAAATTTGCATCATAAGAGGAGAAGATTTAAGTGAGTGATCCAAAGAATCAAGAAAGTCCGAAAACAAATTTTAACAAATTCATGCATTCAGACAAATTAACATTCCTAATTCTCTTCTAATAAAATTAAATTGTTCTTCACTTAAAGGCTTTATAAAAATATCGACTAATTGATGTTTCATATCAATAAACTCTAAGATTACATCATGATTATTAACAAGATCTCATATAAAGTGATGCCTAATATTAATATGTTTAGTTCTAGAGTGTTGAATGAGATTTTTTGTTAAACATATTGTACTTGTGTTATCACATTTTATGGGAATATTTTTAAGATGAATCTTATAATCCTCTAAAGTATTTTTCATCCACACAACTTGTGCACAACATGCACTAGCTGCAATGTACTCAGCTTCGGTTGTAGATAGTGCGACCTAGTTTTGTTTCTTAGAAGACCAAGAAACAAGTGTATGTCCTAAAAATTGACATGTTCCGGATGTGTTTTTTCTATCTAATCTACAGCCAGAAAAATCCGCATCAGCATAAGTAATTAGTTCAAAGTTCTTGGATTTTGGATACCATAATCCTAGATTGGTGGTACCTTTAAGATATATAAGAATTCTCTTAACTGCTTTAAGATGAGATATCTTAGGATTAGATTGAAACCTAGCACAAAGTCCTACACTAAACATGATATCCAGTCTAGTTGTGGTAAGGTATAGTAAACTTCCTATCATACACCTATAAGCTTTTTGAACAAAGCTTTCTCCACTTTCATCAATGTCTAACTTAGTGGAGGTACTCATGAGAGTATTGATAGCCTTTGAGCTATCCATATTAAACATTTTTATCAAATCTAAAGTATATTTTGTTTGACTAAGAAATATATCATTACTTAGTTGTTTGATTTGTAAGTCTAAAAAGAAAGTTAATTCCCTCATCAAACTCGTTTCAAATTCAAGACTCATACTTTTAGCAAATGATTCACATAAAGATTCATTCATGGAATCGAAAATAATATCATCAACATAAATTTGAACAATAAGAAAATTATTTTCAAAATTTTTGATAAACAATGTAATATCAACCTTGCCTTTAGAGAAATTATTTAGAATAAGAAAAGAGCTAAGTCTCTCATACCAAGCCCTTGGGGCTTGTTTTAAACCATAGAGAGCTTTAGTCAATTTAAACACATGATTAAGAAGAATATCATTCTCAAATCCAGGAGGTTGTTTAACATAAACTTTTTTGGAAATAAAGCCATTAAGAAAAGCACTTTTAACATCCATTTGAAACAACTTCAAATTATTACTACTAGCATAGGCAAGGAGCATCCTTATGGTTTCTAATCGTGCCACAAGAGTGAAGGTCTTTTCATAATCGATTCGTTCTTCTTGGTTGAAACCTTTGGCCACTAGTCTAGCCTTGTTTCTAACCATGATACAAGTTCATCTTGCTTGTTTCTAAAGATCCATTTAGTACCAATAACTAAATGGTCATTTGGTCTCGGAACAAGCTTCCACACCTCATTTGTCTCAAATTGATTTAACTCATCTTGCATTGCAATGACCCATAAATCATCTTTTAAGGCCTCGTCAATGCATTTAGGTTCAATTTGAGAGAGAAAATCAGCATTTGCACAAAAATTCTTAAGAGAGGAACGAGTTTGAACCCCTTTAGATGTGTCTCCTATGATTAGCTTCTTGGGATGAGCATCTACATACTTCCATTCCTTAGGTAAGAATGTTTCGGAAGAAGATGCATCCAAGTTGCTAGGTGGAGAAGGAGATTCATTTAAATTCAAAGTATCAAAATTAAGATCATCATCGAAATCAATTTTCTTAACTTCGGAAACTTCATTAAAAACCACATGAATTGATTCTTCTATAACTAAAGTTCTTTTGTTAAATATATGAAAAGCTTTAGAAATGGAAGAATAATCAAGAAAAATTCCTTTATCGGATTTTGCATCAAACTTTCCTAAGGTATCTTTTTCATTCAATATAAAGCATTTACATCCGAAAACTTTAAAATATAAAACATTGGGTTTTTTATTGTTCTATAACTCATAAAGAGTTTTGGAAAGTAATGGTCTTACTAGAACTCTATTCATGACCTAGTAGGTATTTACGGCTTCGGCCCAAAAATATTTGGGTAGGCTATGTTCATTTAACATGGTTCTAGCCATTTCTTGTAAGTTCCTATTCTTTCTTTCTACTACTCCATTTTGTTGAGGATTTCTTGGAGTAGAGAAGTTATGGTTGTATCCATTAGATTCATAAAATTCTTAGACATCACAGTTTTGAAATTCACCATCGTGATCACTTCGTATTGATGAAATCATAATGTCCTTTTCATTTTGAACTAGTTTATAAAACATAGAGAAATACCTAAAGCAATTACTTTTGTGTGCTAAAAAGTAAATCCATGTGTATTTACTAAAATCATCCACAATGACGAATGCGTATTTACTACCTCCTAGGCTTGATGCAGCAATTGATCCGAACAAGTCCATATGGATCAATTGTAAAGGTCTAGAGGTGCTTATTTGGTTCTTAGGTTTGAAGCTACCTTTTATTTGCTTTCCTAGTTGACATGCATCACATCCATTATCTTTGACAAACTTGATATGAGGAATTCCTCTTACAAGTTTTTTAGATGAAATTTAAGAGATTAGTTTCATGCTAGCATGACCTAATCTCTTATGTCAAAGCCAAGCATCGTCATTCAAAACCAAAAAGCACATTTCATTACATAGATCATTAATGTCGATAGTGTATACATTATTTTGTTTTAAGGCAATCATAGATGTGTTTTTGTGTGGTTTTTCAATAATGCAAGCATGAGATTCAAATTTAATGATGTATCCTTTATCACACAATTGAGTAATGCTTAAGAGATTATGCTTTAAGCCATCAACCAATAACACATCTTTAATAAAGAAGTTGGATTTGTTACCTATGGTTCCTTTGCCAATGATTTTACCTTTGTTGTTGTCTCCGAAGGTGACATATCCTTCGTCTATGCTAGTGAACTTAGAGAATTGAGATGGATCTCCGGTCATATGCCTTAAGCATCTACTATCATGGTACCATCTCTTGCTCCTAGCTTGTGATGGTACATTTTTCTATAAAAAAGGATGATTTTTAAGTACCCATTTGACCTTGGGTGTCTCAAAAATCGATCTACATAGCTTATCATGTTGCATTGAGTCATTTGAGGTTCTTTTAGGAACCCAAATCAATTTATGTGGACTATGTTTCTTGAATGGACAATGATAAACTACATGCCCAAATTTGCAACAAAAGTTGCATTTGTTTTGGGATGAAACATACAAAGTAGGGCCTTTAACAAAGGTGGTTGGATTTTGGTGAGGGCTACTCATAAATCCGATTTCGCCTTTTCTATGAATGTGACCCTTATTGGCAAGGATCATATTCAAGGACTTGCTACCAACCTCAAATTTTTCTAAGGTTTCTTTGAGTACTTTTCCTTTCTAAGTGTTTCTAATTCATCATATTTCGTACATTGAGCTAAACTATCATTGTGCTCAACTTTTAATCTATTGTAATCACTAACAAGAGAATCATGCTCCTTTTTTAATAATTTATATTTTTTACTAATTGATTTGTATTCATCAAATAAACCATGAAAAGTATTTAATAGTTCATCATAAGATAAATTTGCATCAAATGAACTTGTTACCTCATCTCCAATGGCCATTAGTGCATAGTGAGCAACTTGCTCGGTGATGGTAGGCTCCTCTTCTTCGCATACACTTGAGTCATCCCATGTTTCTTTAAGAGCTTTCTTCTTTGATTGCCTCTTCTTAGCAAGGGGACATTCGCTCTTGTAATGTCCTAGCTTCTTGCATTCGTAGCATATTACTTGATCTCTCTTGGGTTCAAATTTAATTTTAGTATCATTTTTAAATTATTCCTTTTTTATGAATTTTTTGAATTTTCTTGTTAAGAGTGCCAAGTCTTCGTCAAGGTCCTCATCACTTGAGTTTTCTTTCAAGTGGTCTTCTTGGGTTTTTAGTGTCATATCCTTCCTGTTCTTTGGAAGGGTATCCACAAGCTCTTCATGAGCTTTACAAGTCATCTTATAAGTCATTAGTGACCCAATTAGTTCTTCGAGAGGAAAATTATTTAGGTCTTTGGCCTCTTGAATGGCCGTGACTTTAGGGTCCCAACTCTTTGGAAGGGATCTTAAAATTTTATTAACAAGTTCAAAATCCGAGAAACCTTTACCAAGTCCTTTTAGACCATTGACGATATTCATAAATCGAGTATATATGTCTCCAATGGTCTCACTTGGTTTCATTTGAAACAATTCATAAGTATGCACTAAAAGATTAATTTTTGACTCCTTCACTCTACTAGTGCCTTCATGAGTCACTTCAAGTGTGTGTCAAATGTCAAAAGTAGTTTCACAAATGGACACGATTAAACTCATTTTTATCTAAGGTACAAAACAAGGCATTTATAACCTTTGCGTTTAAAGCGAAATCTTCTTCTCTAACTCATTACAATCGTTCATTGGAAGAGAAGACTTTTAAAAGCCATTTTCTATAATATTCCATAATTCAAAATCTATTGAAATTAGGAAGATCCTCATTCTAGTCTTCCAATATGTGTAATCCATCCCATTGAACATGGCCGACGTGTAATTGAATGGCCCTCTAGATTGCTGGCAAATGTCATCTCTCTTGGGTTTAAAACTAAATGAGAGTGAACCTAGCTCTAATACCAATTGTTAAGATTAAGAGCAGCTCTAAGAGGGGGGGTGAATTAGTGCAGCAGAAAACTTTCCCGATTTCAGAAAAATGTTTGTTTCGATTAAAACTGATTTCGACGAAAATGGTTTCGATTCAATCCGTTTCGGAGAGAATATGAACTTGAAAGATTTCGTAAAAGTGCAAGAGAGGATTAAGGAGATTTGCAGTTATAAATTGCACAAATGAAAAGCAAACCAGAATTTAGAGTGGTTCGGTCAATGTGACCTACATCTACTTTTGGATTCCTCCTCTAACGAGGTCTCCGGCATCCACTATAAGTCTTCCTTCAATAAACGAAGGCCAACACCTTTTACAGCTCTTTCTCCTTTTGCTGGGTTTAGGAGATAACCCTTACAAGTCTCACTCCTCTTTTTTGGATGGTTACAAGGCTAAGAGATGAAGGAGAACTCTTCACTTTTACAACACTTTAAGACTCAAGAACTCAAGATTCTATCAATAGCTTTCGTGCCCTTTCATAAAGATAAGGGTGGGGTATTTATAGGCCCCAATGGCTTTCAAAAATAGAGCCAAAAAGTGTCTCATTCTAGATTTTTGGGGTATTGACGGTACCACCGCTTGACACTTAACACTCGGCGGTACCATCGCTTGATAAGGGCGGTACCACCACTGGCAGCATTAACTGCCAACAGTACGATTGCCCAGTCTAGGCGGTACCACCACCCAGAAATCCTAGGGCACTGCTTTCCAAGCGGTGTCACCACCGGCCATATTTTTAGGGGCTGAATTGGCTGCTCAATTTGGCCCAATTCAGCCCTATTAAGGGCCCAATTGGCCCCTAATTAAGTTAGTGGAATTACCTCCCAATCCTAACTTAATTTATGCTCTAACTACAATAATTAAGATATAATTATAGCACTTCTTGTTCCGATGCGTCAATTGCTCTTTCGATGAGCTTCTAACGTACTTCCAGCAAACATCCGACGAACTCTCGGCAATGTTCCGGTGGACTCCCGGCAAGCTCTTGGACTTTACAATAATTTTCTTGGCGAGTTCCGACAAGCTTCTTTTGCAAGCTCCTAAACTTCTCGGTTGGTTTCGGTAGAACTTCCGACGAACGTCCGGACTTCCGACGAACTCTCGAACTCCCAATGAGATCTCGATCTTGACTCCGGCACAACACCTGCTTTATGTCTTACTACTATCATAGTTAATCCTGCACACTTTTGTCAATATATAGATTAGATCAAACAAATTACAATTGACTTCATCATCAAAATCTGAGATTCAACAGCAAAGTCCCTTAAGAAGGGTAAGGGCAAGGGTAGACCGGGTAAAGCAAAGGTTTCTAAGAAAGACCAAGCAAAAGACAAAGGTCAGTGCTTCCACTATGGCAAAGATGGGCACTAGAAGAGAAACTAGAAAGAGTACCTTGTAGAGAGGGCCAAATAGAAGCTTGGAGAAGCTTCAGGTACATTCATGATCAGTCTCCATTTGTCAAACTCTTATGATAACACATGGGTATTGGATACCGGTAGTGCTTATCATATTTGTAATTCATTGCAGGTTCTAGAATGACCTAAGAGATTGGCGAGAGATGACATGGACCTCAATATGGGTACTAGAGCAAGAGTTGCTACAATAGCTATTGGCGAGGTCACCCTACATTTGCCTAGTGGAGCTATTATTGCATTGGATGCATACTATTTTGTTCCTTCTATTATCAAAAACATTATTTCCATTTCATGTTTGACAGTTAGTGGATATAAATTTGTTTTTGAGAAAAATGATTGTTCAATATTATTAGATAATGAGATCATCACGAGAAAAATATTGTATAATGGTTTGTTTATGCTAGACACTACTCCATATATCATGAATGTAAGTGTGTCCAAGAGGCAACGAGATGAGGTGAACACTGCATACCTGTGGCATTGTAGGCTAGGTTGCATCCACGAGGGAATGATTCAAAAGTTGCTAAAGGATGGATATCTAGATTCATTCGAATATGGGTCATATGCAACTTGTGAGCCTTGTATTCATGGAAAACTGACCAACTCTCCTTTTTATGGAACAAGAGAGAGAGCCACTGAGCTGTTGGAACTCATACATAGTGATGTATGTGGACCCATGTCAACTCATATCATAGGTAGTTACTCCTACTTTATTACTTTTACTGATAATTTCTTAAGGTATGGACATGTGTACTTGATGAAGTATAAGTCCGAGGCCTTTGAGAAATTCAGAGAGTATAAGAATAAAGTGGAGAACCAGACTAGAAAGAGTAGCAAGACTCTTCGATCAAATCAAGGAGGTGAGTACTTGAGTACAGAGTTCACCCAGTTCCTTAAGGACCATGGGATTCTATCACAATAGACACCTCCTTATACACCTCAGCTCAATGGTGTATCTGAAAGGAGGAATTGTACACTATTAGATATGGTGCAGTTCATGATGAGTTTCGCTGACTTATCCATCTTATTCTGGGGATACGCCATAGAGACCACAGCTTACCTTCTGAACAGAGGTCCAACAAAATCGGTAATATCTACACCATATGAGATATGGAAAGTGAAAAAACTCGATCTTAAGGTTGTTAAGATTTGGAACTACCTTGCCCACATTAAATGATACAACCCCGATCAGTTGGAATCGAGGACGGAGCAGTGCAAGTTCGTGGGATACCCTAAGGAAACTTATGGGTATTATTTCTATCATCTCGATGACCAAAAAGTCTTTGTAGCCAAGATAGTGGTGTTCCTTGAGAAGGAACACATTCTTGATAGAGACAATGGGAGCATGATAGAGATGAGCAAGGTTGGAGAACCTAGCTCAAACATCACTCCACAGCCTTTGTCTATTCAGGTACCTAGCACACAAGTTTTGACTTCGTAGGTCCGGTAGAGTATCTCATCCTCCTGAGAGATATGTGGGGCATATTAGAGGAGAGGATGTTGAGGATATTGATACTCAGACCTACGAGGAGGTTATTACGAGTATAGACTCCGGAAAGTGGCAAGAAGCCAGGAATTCTAAGATGGATTCCATATACTCCAATAAAGTTTGGAACATAGTTGATGCACCCGAAGGTATTGTACCATCGGTTGCAAGTGGATCTTCAAGAAGAATATCATAGTAGATGAAAAGGTGGAGACCTATAAAGTAAGACTAGTGGCTAAGGGGTATCGTCAAAGGCAAGATGTTGACTATGATGAAACCTTCTCACCCATAGCCACGCTAAAATCCATCTAAATTCTATTGGCTATTGCACCACACTATGATTATGAGATCTGGCAGATGGACGTAAAAATTATATTCCTCAATGGCAACCTCGAGGAGGAGGTGTATATGATACAACCTGAGAGATTCATGTCCAAGGACTGCCCAAAAAGGTGTTCAGGTTGCTTAGGTCTATTTATGGACTAAAGCAAGCTTCCTGAAGTTGGAACATAAGATTTGATGAGACAATCAAATCTTATGACTTCGTTAAGAACGAATATGAGCCTTGTGTGTACAGGAAGGTAAGTGGGAGCGCTATCACCTTCTTGGTGTTATATGTAGATGACATCCTGATCATTAAGAATGATGTAGGAATACTATCCATAGTAAAGACTTAGTTATCTAGACACTTCTTTATAAAGGACTTAGGAGAAGCATCCTATATCTTGTGGATTCAGATCTATAGAGATAGATCCAAGAGGATGCGTGACTTGTCCTAGTCTAGGTACATAGATATCATTGTTAAAAGATTTGGTATGGAAAATTTCAAGAGATGTCTCATACCGATGAGACATGGGATATCGCTTTCTAGGAGTATGTCCCCACAGACTCCTGAAGAAAGGGCAAACATAGATAAGGTACCCTATACCTTAGCAATATGGTCTATCATGTATGTCATGCTATGTACTAGGCTTGATATAGCGCATGCTCTGAGTGTCATGAGCAGGTATCAAGCGGATCTAGACTTAGAGCACTGGAAAGCAGTAAAGTGTATCCTTAAGTACTTGAGAAGGACTAATGATCTTTTACTGATATATGGAGGTAGTAGTCTCAGGGTTGAAGGCTACACAGACTTGAGTTTCCAGTCCGATGTCGAAGATAGCAAGTCAAATTCAGGATATGTGTACACTCTGAATGGAGGAGTAGTGTACTGGAAGAGTTCCAAGTAAGATAATACTACTAACTCGACCACATAGGCGGAGTATATTGCTACAGCAGAGGTAGTAAAGGAAGGAGTTTGGATAAAAAAGTTCATCACGGATCTAGGAGTTGTGCCGGGAAGCGAGGAGTTGATTTCCTTATATTGCGATAATAACGGGGCGATTGCTTAAGCAAGGGAACCCGGGTCTCATTAGAAGTGTTCTGAGGAGGTTCTAGCTTATTAAAGAGATCATGACCCGAGGAGATCTAGTAGTGGAAAGAGTTCCATCTGAAGATAACATCGTAGATCCATTGACTAAGCTGTTGTCTCAATTTGTCTTCGAGCATCATAGGGGTCTGATGGGGATCAGACATATAAGTGATTGGCTTTAGGTCAAGTGGGAGATTGCTAGTCATAGGTGCCCTACAAGCTAATCACGTGAGTGATGGCACATGTGACTTGACATGCAGTCATTTTACTTATTATTATTATTTGGCATTTTATCACTTTATATTGCTTGTCGCTTCATTATATTGTGATGTCCATGGATCTGTGCAATGAGAATTAGATCGTGATGAGATCACGATAATGAGATTGATTCCCTTTTAAACATAGATCTTAAATAATCATTGTCATAGGTTACTCAAGAGGGACATTGAGATAACCGGACAGACTTGTGTGTTGTATATCTGTCCATATGATGGATGTAGTTGGTCTCATAGCTGCTCGTGTGGGAACACTAGGGATACAGTACAGGTGCATTGGAGAATGAGTTCACTAATTGACTTACTTATGCAATGCTGGATGGTTAATGATGCCTTATTGTCAGACAGCGATTTCGTAGTCTTAGTAGTGTATCTGGTCCTTAGACTTGAGACACCAAGGTGTTGTTAGGAACAGAGTCGGCACTAAGAGGGAGGGTGAATTAATGCAGCGATAAAATAACGTTGATTTAAATCCTTGGTTGCGATAAAACCAGTTTCGTAAAGATGTTAACTTGAAATTGTACGAAAATGTAGTGAAGGAGGAATTCAATTTGCAATAAAGATAAATAGCAAGAAGTAAATGCAAACCAGATTTTAGAGTTGTTCGGTCGTCGTGACCTACATCCACTTCGCCGATTCCTCTTCCGTCGAGGCCACCAGCATCCACTATCGATCTTCCTTTAATAGGTGAAGATCAACCTCCTTCTTACACCCCTCTTCTCCTTTTATCGGGTTTAGGAGACAACCCTTACAAGCACATAATCCTCCTAAACATAATTCTAAACTTAGACTATAGGAGGGGATTCCTCTAGTGATTGCAACAGCGTTTTCTCACTTTTAAATACTCTGTACTTGTGTGTGTTAACCAGGAATGAGAGAGGTATTTATAGGCTTCAAGTTGATTCAAACTTGGAGCCTAAAAACATCTCATCCCGGGTTTCCTAGGTCCGGGCGATACCACCGCCTATGCTGGGCAGTACCACCGTCAGTGTCAATCTGACACTGACACTACACTGGGCGGTACCACCGCTTGACATTGGGCGGTACCACCTCCTATAGCCTCTCAGAGGCTGTGTCTGGGCGGTACCACCACCCAAACCGACGGTACCACCGCCTGACACAGTCTTGGAGACTGTGCCATGATGGTGTCACCTCTTGGGATATTGTTTGGGCCTTTTCATTGGGCCCAACATAGTTCTTACATGGGCCCAACTGGCCCATAATTGGGTTGGTCCAATTCCAAACCCGATTACATGCTAACTATGAAATCTAAGACATACGTAAGCTAAACAAGTCTGTAAGTCTTGGTTTCTTCCGGCGAGCTTCCGATGAACTTCCGACGATCTTTCGGCGAACTTCCGACGATCTCTCGGTAATGTTCCAATGGACTCCTGGCAAGCTCCTGGACTTCACAATGATCTTCTTGGCGAGTTCCGATGAGCATCTCTAGCAAGCTCTGAAACTTCTCGGCTGGTTCTGACAGAACTTCCAATGAACGTCCGGACTTCCGACGAACTCTCAAACTCCCACCGAAATCACATCCTTGACTCCGAGACTTCATTTTACTTCATGTCTTGTTATAGTAGTTGATCATGCATATGTAAAACACACTTCGATCTAGACAATTTATACTAAGCATGAATCATGTTGTCCGACATGTTATTGGTCCCTCGACGCTTCGTCCGATTCTTCGGTGCATCGTCCTCTCTTACGGCCTATTGCCCAATGGGACAGTTGACTCCGCAACTCTGATATCCTTAGTGCAATATCCGCTCTTCTTGGCCCGAAGCCTTATGTCGATACGTCGACCGATCCTTCGGCTCGACGTCCAATCTTCTAACATGTTCCACTAGCCCAACATGATTCTTCCTGCTTTAATTGTCTCATCCTGATCGAAGCATCCTACGTCACTCAAAACGTAAATTAAATCATAAACACTCATCAATTGGTTTTATCATCAAAATTCAAGATTCAATAAGTGTTAGGATCAAGCGCATCACTAAGAGAGGGGGGGGGGGTGTGAATTAGTGCAGCGAAAAAATCATCGATTTTTAAAATATTAGTTCATTGAAAACCAATTTCGGAAAGTGCTTGACTTTAGAGTAAAAGAACTAGCAGTTAACTTAGAAAGTAGTAGCAGTAGTAAAAAGCAGAATGAAAATAAGCACACCAGAATTTATAGTGGTTCGATCGTTGTGACCTACATCCACTTTTGATTCCTCCTCTGTCGAGGTCACCGGCATCCACTGATGGTCTTTCTTCAATGGGTGAAGACTAACCACCCTCTTTATATCACTTTCTCCTTTTCACGGGTTTTGGAGATAACCCTTACAAGGCTTACACCTCTTTTGAATGATCACAACACTAGAAAGGGAGGAGGACTTTTAGCACTTTTACAACACTTTTAACACCCTAAGACTTCAAGATATTTTTCATACTTTCGTGCTCTTTCATGTAGAAAAGTGTGAGGTATTTATAGGCTCCATTGGCTTTAAAATTGGAGCCAAAATGTGTCTCATCCCAGATTTTCGGGGTACTAGTGGTACCACCATCATTATGGGGCGATACTACCGCCTGCAGACTAATACTGGGCAGTACCATTGCCTGACAGAGCTCGGACACCGAGCTCTGGTGGTACCACAATTTATAAGGAGTTTTGAAAAGTAATGGTCTTACTAGAACCCTATACATGACATAGCATGCCATATTAACGGCTTTGGCCCAAAAATATTTGGGTAGGCTATGTTCGTTCAACATGGTTCTTGTCATTTTTTGTAAATTTCTCAATTTTCTTTCTACTACTCTATTTTATTGAGGATTTCTCGGAGTAGAAAAATTGTGGTTGTATCCATTAGATTCACAAAAATTTTGGAAATCACGATTTTGAAATTTGCCAACGTATCACTTTTGAATTGATGAAATCATAAAACAATCACTTTTGTGTGCCAAGAAGTATGTCCAAGTGTATCTACTATAATCATCCATAATTATAAAGGCGTATTTGCTACCTCCTAGGTTTGATGTATCAATTGGTCCAAATAAATCCATATGGATCAATTACAATGGTCTAGAGGTGCTTATTTGAATCTTTGGTTTGAAACTACCTTTTATTTGTTTTCCTAGTTGACATGCATCACACACATTGTCTTTAATGAACTTAATGTTAGGAATACCTCTTATAAGTTCTTTAGATGAGATTTGAGAGATTAGTTTCATTGTAGCATGACCTAATCCCCTATGCCAATGCCAAGCATCGTCATTCAAAATCAAAAAACATATTTCATTACAAAGATCATCAATGTCAATAGTATATACATTATTTTATTTTAGGGCAATCATAGATGTGCTTTTGTATGATTTTTTAATAATGCAAGCATTGGATTCAAATCTAATGATGTATCCTTTTTCACATAATTGACTAATGCTTAAAATATTATACTTTAAGCCATCAACCAACAACACATCTTCAATTAAAAAGTTAGATTTATTACTTATAGTTCCTTTGCCAATGATTTTACCCTCGTTGTTATCTCCAAAGGTGACATACCCTTCATCTAGGCTAGTGAGCTTAGAGAATTGAGATGGATCTCCAGTCATGTGTCATGAGCATCCACTATCAAGGTACCATCTCTTGCTTCTAGCTTGTGATGTTAAATATTTCTACAAAAACGGGTAATTTTTATGTACCCATTTAACCTTTTGTGTCTCAAAAATCGATCGACTTAACTT
Organism: Musa acuminata AAA Group; assembly: GCF_036884655.1. Taxonomy (NCBI): domain Eukaryota; kingdom Viridiplantae; phylum Streptophyta; class Magnoliopsida; order Zingiberales; family Musaceae; genus Musa; species Musa acuminata. The sequence goes on from NC_088348.1 coordinate 19,886,604, forward strand.
ATCAATTTGCATGGAGTTCTTTATGGTTCCTTTGGAAACTCAAATCAATTTGTATGGACTACATCTCTTAAATGGACATTTATAAGCAATATGTTCGAGTTTGCAACAAAAGTTGCATTTGGTGTAAGGTGATACATGCAAGGTAGGGCCTTTAACAAAGGTGGTTGGATTTTGGTGAGAGCTACTCATAAATCTGATTCTGCCTCTTCTATGAATGCAACCATTATTGGGAAGGATTGTTGAATCTCGGATTTTGATGATAAAATCAATTGATGGGTTAATTGATCTAATCCATATTATTGAGTTAAGTGTGCAGGATTAACTACAATAACCAGAAAACACAAAGCAAGAATACCGGAGTCAAGTTCGATGGACGTTCGAAGAATCGTCGGAGATGCTGCCGGAACCAACCAAGAAGAAATCGGGAACCTATCGGAATTTTCGGAAGTTCACCGAAGAGATCGTCGGAGGTTCACGGAGATCACCGAGAAGGCTCGGCTACTCGTTAAAGTCATCACAAGATCGGGAGCTTGTTGGGAGTCCGTCGGAAGAAGTTCATCGGAAAGCTCGCCGGAACAAGAATCGACGTTCGCAGTTGAAAACTTGCTTAGAATGTTTTTAGTTATGTAGTTCACTTGTAATTAGGATTAAGATTAAGAGATAATCCTATATCCTAGTTAGGGGCCAACTGGGCCAAAATTATATTTGGTTTGGGCTAAATTTGAAGCCCAACCAATGAACCGAAGGGTCTGGAGGTGGCACCGCCCAGCATCCGAGAGCTGGGCGGTGGCATCACCTGGCTGGGCAGTGGCACCGCCCAGCACTGTCAGTGTCAGACACTGACAGGCGGTGGCATCACCACTGACAGGCGGTGGCACCGCCAGCATCGGGAACCAAAGAGAATTCAAATTTTGGAGCCCAAAATTGAATCATCTTGAGGCCTATAAATACCCCTCAAATCTCAGCTGAGATTACAACTTTTTGAGAAGCAATTGATTGAGAGAAAGGCCATAGAAAAGTCTTAGCTAGTCTTGTTTTCAATTTGCTAGTATTCACCTCCTTCTTTCTTGCTGAAAATCTGTAAGAGTGTGAACCGCTTGTAAAAAGTTGTAAGAGGGGTATTTTCCCTTCCCTTTCAAGAGATTTGCTAGTGGAAGGTGGGAGCCTCATCGAAGAGGGGCCTCGCAAGTGGATGTAGGTCATTTGACTGAACCACTTTAAAATCGACGTAATCTCTGGTTTGCATTTCATTACTGCTATTTACATTACTGCAAACCTTCTTACATGCTTTATTTCCTCATTACCTTTGCTGCACAACTTTGCGAATACGCTTTCAAGTTAAGCACTTCCGATTTCGATTTTTATTGTACGAAAGATTTGTCAAAATCGACGTTTTAATCCGCTGCACTAATTCACCCCCCCCCCCCCTCGTAGTGCCGCTCCGATCCTAACAATTGGTATCAGAGCTAGGCTCACTCTCATATTTGGTTTGATACCCAAGAGAGATGGCTTACTCCGGCATACATGAGGGTCATTCTATCACACGTCCACCCTTGTTTAATGGGTCGGATTATACTTTTTGGAAGACTCGTATGAGGATCTTCTCATTTCCATGGATTTCGAGCTTTGGACTATTGTTAAAAACGGATTTCAAAAATCTTCTCTTCCGATGAGCGAATGGAATGAATCGAAGAAGAAGGTTTTTGCTTTAAACGCAAAGGCTATGAATGCCTTGTTTTATGCACTAGACAAAAATGAATTTAATCGTGTTTCAATTTGTGATTCGGCTTTTGATATTTGGAGAACTCTTGAGGTCACTCATGAAGGCACTAGCCAAGTGAAAGAGTCTAAAATCAACATCCTTGTGCACTCTTACGAACTTTTCCGAATGAAACCAAGTGAGTCCATCGGAGACATGTACACCCGGTTTACGGATGTCATCAATGGACTCAAAGCTCTTGGTAAAGATTTTACTAACTTTGAACTAGTAACTAAAATCTTAAGATCCCTCCCTAAAAGTTGGGATCCAAAAGTTACGGCAGTTCAAGAGGCTAAAGACCTTAAAATATTCCCTCTTGAAGAACTTATTGGGTCTCTAATGACCTACGAAATGACATGTCAAGCTCATAACGAGCTCGAGAACCCCCTTCCAAAGAACAGGAAGGATATGGCACTCACATCACAAGAAGACCACTTGAAAGGAACATCAAGTGATGAGGACAGTGACAATGATATTGCACTTTTGACTCAAAAATTTAAAAAATATTTAAGAAAGAACAAATTTAAAAATAATACAAAAAATAAATTTGAACACAAGAAGAACCAAGTGATTTGCTATGAGTGTAAAAAACCGGGACACTACAAGAACGATTGCCCTCAAGCTAAAAAGAGAACATCAAAGAAGAAGGCGCTCAAGGTAACGTGGGATGATTCAAGCGCGTCCGAAGAAGAAGAGTCAAACACCGAGCAAGTTGCTCATTACGCCCTAATGGCCATCGGAGAAGAGGTAACGGATTTAATTGATGCAGATTTACCTTATCATGAATTATTAAATGCTTTCCATGAGTTATTTGATGAATGTAAAATAATTAGTAGAAAATACAAATTGCTAAAAAAGGAGCATGATAGTCTCACTTGTGATATCGATAAATTAAAAACTAAATATCATGATAGTTTAGCTCCATGTATAAAATGTCATGATCTAGAATCTCTCCAAAAGGAGAACTTGCTACTTAAGGACACCTTGAAGAAATTCGAGGTTGGTAGCAAATCTTTGAACATGATCCTTACAAATAAGGGTCACGTTCCTAAAAGAAGTGGAATCGGATTTGTGAGAAGTCCTCACCAAAATCCAACCACCTTCATTAAAGGCCTCGTCTTACATGTTCGGCACCAAAGCATTTGCAACTTTTGTTGCAAATATGGACATAAAACTTATAAATGCCCATTCAAGAAAATTAGTCCGAACAAACTAATTTGGGTTCCTAAAAGAACCATGATCAATTCTATGCAATATGATGAATAAGTTAAATCAATTTTTAAGGCACCCAAAAGAAAATGGGTACCTAAAAATAATCCCTTCTTGTAGAAATATACACCATCACAAGCTAGGAGCAAGAGATGGTATCTAGATAGTGAATGCTCAAGACATATGACTGGAGATTCATCTCATTTCTCTATGCTCACTAGCAAAGAAGAAGGGTACGTCACCTTCGGAGACAATAACCAAGGCAAAATCATTGGCAAAGGAACCATAGGTAACAAATTAAATTTTTCTATTGATGATGTCTTACTAGTTGATGGATTGAAACATAATCTCTTGAGTATTAGTCAATTATACAATAAAGGTTATATCGTTAGATTTGAATCAAATGTGTGTATTATTGAAAAACCAAACCATAACATAACTATGATTGCATTAAAACAAAATAATGTCTACACCATCAACCTTGATGAACTAAGTAATGAAATGTGCTTCTCCGCTTTAAATGATGATGCTTGGCTTTGGCATTGGAGACTAGGCCATGCAAGCATGAAACTAATATCTAAGATCTCATCTAGAGAATTAGTGCGAGGAATTCTAAATATAAAGTTTATTAAGGACAAAGTATGTGATGCATGTCAACTAGGTAAACAAATAAAAACTAGTTTCAAATCAAAAACTCAAATTAGCACCACTAGACCATTACAATTGATTCATTTGGACTTATTTGGACTAATTGACATGACAAGTCTAGGAGGAAGCAAATATGCGTTTGTAATTGTGGATGACTATACTAGATACACTTGGACCTATTTCTTAGCTCACAAAAATGATTGTTTCAAGTGTTTCTCTAAATTTTGTAAACTCACTCAAAACGAAAAAGGTTTCATGATTTCATCAATTCGGAGTGATCACGGTGGCGAATTTCAAAACCGTGACTTTCAAAATTTTTGTGAAGTTAATGGATACAATCACAACTTCTCCACTCCGAGGAATCCCCAACAAAATGTAGTTGAAAGAAAAAATAAAAACCTACAAGAAATGGCAAGAACGATGTTAAATGAACATAGTCTACCCAAGTATTTTTGGGCCGAAGCTGTAAATACGGCTTGCTACATCATGAATAGGGTCCTAATAAGACCATCTCTATCAAAAACTCCCTATGAATTATGGAATAACAAAAAACCAAATATTTCCTATTTTAAAGTTTTCAGTTGTAAATGCTTTATTTTGAATGAAAGGGATGCCTTAGGAAAATTTGATGCTAAATCCGATGAAGGCATCTTTCTTGGTTACTCTTCCGTTTCTAAGGCTTTTCGGGTTTTTAACAAAAGAACATTAGTAATAGAAGAGTCTATTCATGTAGTTTTTAATGAAATTTCTAATTTAAAGAAAAATGATTTTGATAATGATCTTTGTTTTGATAATTTGAATTTAAATGAACCCCCTCCTCAAAATAGCAACTTGCATGCACCTTCTTCCGAAATTTCCTTACCCAAGGAATGGAAGTATATAGATGTTCATCCAAAGGAGCTAATTATAGGAGATACATCAAAAGGGGTTCAAACTCGTTCCTCTTTCAAGAATTTTTGTGCTAACGCCGCCTTCCTTTCTCAAATCGAACCTAAATGCATTGACGAGGCCATAAAAGATTATTTTTGGGTTATTGCAACGCAAGAGGAATTGAATCAATTTGAGAGGAATAAGGTATGGAAGCTTGTTCCTAGCCCTAGTGACCATTTAGTCATTGGTACTAAATGGGTCTTTAGAAACAAGCAAGACGAAAATGGTATCGTGGTTAGAAACAAGGCTAGATTAGTGGCCAAAGGTTTCAACCAAGAAGAAGGTATCGATTACGAAGAAACCTTCACTCCCGTGGCTCGATTAGAAGCCATAAGGATGCTCCTTGTCTATGCTAGTAGTAATAATTTTAAACTATTTCAAATGGATGTCAAAAGTGCTTTCTTGAATGGTTTTATTTCCGAAGAAGTATATGTCGAACAACCTCCCGGATTTGAAAATTCTCTTCTTCCTAATCATGTATTCAAATTGACTAAGGCTCTCTATGGCTTGAAACAAGCTCCTAGAGCTTGGTATGAAAGGCTTAGTTCCTATCTTATTTTAAATAATTTTACCAAAGGCAAAGTTGATACTACATTATTTATTAAACATTTTAAAAATAATTTTCTTATTGTGCAAATTTATGTTGACGATATTATTTTTAGCTCTTCGGATGAATCACTATGTGAATCATTTGCCAAATGTATGAGTCAGAAATTTGAAATGAGTTTAATGGGTGAATTAATTTTCTTTTTAGGATTACAAATCAAACAACTTAGGGATGGTATATTTCTTAACCAATCTAAATATACATTAGAATTGTTAAAACGATTTAACATGAAAAATTCAAAAGCAATAAACACCCCTATGAGTACTGCGACTAAGTTAGATATGGATGAAAATAGTGAAAATTTCGATCAAAAAACATATAGGGGAATGATAGGTAGTCTACTCTACCTCACCGCGACTAGACCGGATATTATGTTTAGTGTAGGACTGTACGCTAGGTTTCAATCAAATCCTAAATTATCTCATCTTAAAAGTGTTAAAAGAATATTTAGATATCTTAAAGGAACTCCAAATCTAGGATTATGGTATCCAAAATCTGAAAATTTTGATTAATAGCTTATGCAGATGCCGATTTTGGCGGATGCAGGATAGATAGAAAAAGTACATCCGGAACATGCCAATTTTTAGGACATGCACTTGTTTCTTAGACTTCCAAGAAACAAAATTTAGTTGCACTATCTACGGCGGAAGCCGAGTACATTGCTGCAAGTGCATGCTATGCACAAGTTGTTGGGATGAAAAATACATTAGAAGACTATAGAATTCACTTTAAAAATATTCCTATAAAATGTGATAATACTAGTGCCATATGTCTTACTAAAAATCCAATTCAGCACTCTAGAACTAAGTACATCGACGTTAAGCATCATTTTATACCTGATCATGTCCTTAACAATGATGTTGTTCTAGAATTCATTGACACAAAGCATCAATTAGCAGATATATTTACAAAAGCTTTAAATGAAGACCAATTTGAATTCATTAGAAGGGAATTAGGTATGTTAAATTGTCCCTAAGAATACACTTGTTTGAATGGATTTTCCGTAAAGTTTTTCATCCTCTCTCCGTTCCTCGGTGAAATTGATCCTTCTCTTTCGATTCTAAATGACACATTAAATTACCTTATCCTATCTTGAGTCAAACACCGCTCCCATCTGATCAAGATTAATGATTTTATGATATTTTGTGAATCTCGAAATTGATTTTGATGGCTTGATTATGAGTTTCAAGTTGACGATTTGAATTTGAATGAATTTGAATGAGTTTGTATTCGAATTATGATCTTGACTTATTGGAGTTACTACTTGAAATTTTTTTTTAATCACAATCTCTTCTTTGTACACCTACAATTTTTGTTATTTATAGAAAGAAGAGATTTGATAAAATGGATGAATGCTGAATTTTCCTTTAAGATGAACTCTGCGTAAATATTTTAGCATACTTAATTTTGAATGATCAATGTTGAATTTTGTATGATCAATGCTGAATTCCTGATGTTATAATCACAAGTTATGTACTTCAAGTCTCATTCACTTTTTTGTTGATGACAAAAGGGGAGAAATGATGACTAAATGATGACTTATACCATTTCGATAGCATGACTTAATGAAAATGTCTTATGCGCATCGATAACATGACTTATATGAATTACAAAAGCTTATGAATGTCTTATATGCCTTGCAAAATCTTTGAGAATATGGCAAGATTGATTGATCATATTGAAAGCATGCCTTACATATATATCATGAAATTCATGTTGAAAATCTTTATCTCCTGTCGTAGTAAAAATTGTCTCTTATCATTCGACTTGAAAATGATTTTTATCGAAGTTTCGCATTTACTTATGCTTAATGAGAATAACGATAAGTTCTACAGTTAGAACTTATCGGTTTATACTTGAATTCAATGGGATGGAATTCAAGTGTTTTTATCTTCTCATAATATGGCATATAGATAGGGGGAGTTATGTTTAACTACGTAATCAATTGATTGTCATCATCAAAAAGGGGGAGATTGTTGAATCTCGGATTTTGATAATAAAATCAATTGATGGGTTAATTGATCTAATCCATATTATTGAGTTAAGTGTGCAGGATTAACTACGATAACCAGAAAACACAAAACAAGAATACCGGAGTCAAGTTCGATGGACGTTTAAGAGTCCGAAAAATCGTCGGAGATGCTGCCGGAACCAACCGAGAAGAAATCGGGAACCTATCAAAATTTTCGGAAGTTCGTAGAAGAGATCGTCGAAGGTTCACGGAGATCACCGAGAAGGCTCGGCTACTCGTTAAAGTCATCACAAGATCGGGAGCTTGCTAGGAGTCCGTCGGAAGAAGTTCGTCGGAAAGCTCGTCGGAACAAGACTCGACGTTCGCGGTTGAAAACTTGCTTAGAATGTTTTTAGTTATGTAGTTCACTTGTAATTAGGACTAGGATTAAGAGATAATCCTATATCCTGGTTAGGGGCCAACTGGGCCAAAATTAGATTTGGTTTGGGCTAAATTTGAAGCCCAACCAGTGAACCGAAGGGTCTGGCGGTGGCACCGCCAGACTGGGCGGTTGCACCGCCCAGCACCCGAGAGCTGGGCGGTGGCACCGCCCAGCACTGTTAGTGTCAGACACTGACAGGCGGTGTCACGCCCCTAAAAAATTATCCATGATATTAAAACAATTTTCATCACAGACCAATCCAGGATCCAAACTAACGTTTGAGGACACTGAAAAACATTCAATCAAATTCACATCCATAAAACCTGTGCATTTTAAAATCATATATCACATCACTCGATAATTCACATTTATGGCAACCCAAGCCAACTTGACAAACATGAACAACATTTATAAATCCACAAGCTAAATAAATTATACAATCAGAACTCCAACTATTCACCACAAGTTCATATCGTCATAAATTAGACTTAACATTCCGAAATTCCAAATAAGAGAGATCTTCTAACACTTTTACACAGTATATCAATTTCGATCATTAGAACAATTCATTACATACAAAATATGCTTATACAACAATAGGATAACAACCAACAAGACTTGCCCATAATTCTGAATAGCTATCCACTGCCTCAGCCCAAATCAAACATCTCGAAGAGTGACAAGCTGACCTGAAAGATTTATATAACAACGGAGTGAGCCAAAAACGGCTCAGCAAGTGACAAAACATATTCAGAACAAAAGGAACGGTTTCAAACGAGTAAGGTATCATAATGTAAGGCAGAATACAAGAATTCTCAAGGATACCATCTCATTAGATACAAAATCATATGTATCATGTCATTCAAAACATATTTGATTCATAACAAATGGAGAATAGAGTAATTGGAGCATATCAATGGCAGATAGGACATTTCAGAACATATCAGTTCATAACAAATGGAGCACAGAGTAATTGGAGCATATCAATGGCAGATAGGACATTTCAGAACATATCAGTTCATAGCAAATGGAGCACAGAGTAATTGGAGCATATCAATGGCAGAAAGGACATTTCAGAACATATCAATTCATAGCAAATGGAGCACAGAGTAATTGGAGCATATCAATGGTGTATGAAATGTTCCGGAGCATATCAACGACATATGGAACATTTCGAAACATATCAACAGTAGATGAAACATTTCAGAGCATATCAATAACAAATACCGTACAGAAGCTCAAACGTCGTCTTTGACGTTGCAAACATATCAATCTTATCCAATGCATGTACAGAAACACATAACCAAAGCTCTGGATATCATATCAAACATACAGAAGGTGTAGTGGGATCTCAAACAGAATTGTGATTCATCCATTTCTGAATGACCACCAGACAGAAGTCTCCCACGTCTGGGAGCTCCATCCACCCACGTTTAGGTGAAGTCAGAGGGGGCCGACAGAGCATCGCAGGCTCTAAGCACATACCCTTTACCATTTCTGGCAAAAGTCCAGACAATCCCACAACCACCAGAGTACAAGAAGGTAGTTTTAACAATAAGTAGCATATATCGGAAGCACACGCGGAACAACAAAACGTACATGTGCCTTTTCGAGACAATACGAAACAAAGAACAAATCTCTCACAAATGTATTCAGATTTGGAATGAAATGGAATAGGCACATATCGGAAGCAAATGCGGAACAATGGGATACACATGTGCCTATGTGAGTCAATACGATATAGCATAAACGTTACACAATAGTTTTCAAGAATGCAAATAATTTTAAGGACAAGAGCATACAAGAATTCAAAGCAGTAATATAAAGCTCAATTGAATAAGAAGGCTAAAGGATATTAATTTCCAAAGGAATGAAACCAGAATATGAGAAATCGACCAAAGCTCGATCGTCGTCCTTGACGTTGCAATCATATCATTCTTATCCAGAGCATGTACAAAAACACATAACCAAAGTTGTAGATATCATATCAAACATATAGATGGTGTAGTGGGACCTCAAACAGAACGTGATACATCCATTTCTGAATGACCACCAGACATAATCTAGAGCATCGCAGGCTCTAAGCACATACCCTTTACCATTTCTGGCAAAGGTCCAGAATAACACCCTTTACCATTTCTGGCAAAGGTCCAGACAGTCCCACAAACACCAGAGTACAAAAGGGCAGTATGAACAATAAATAGCATATATCGGAAGCACACGCGGAACAACAAACGTACATGTGCCTTTACGAGTCAAAATGATGCAAGCAACAATCTCTCACAAATGTATTCAGATTTGGAATGAAATGAAAGCAAGAATATACAGGGATTCCAAACAATCATATTTAGCTCAATTCAAATAAGAAAGCTAAAGGATATCAATTTCCAAAAGAATGAAACCAGAATATAAGAAATCGACCAAAGCTCGATTTCTGGCAGAATACAAGAGGCACATTGAACAAATGATTCGAACTATCAATCGTGCTCCAATTTACTCAGAAATAATCATTGGATTATACTTTCAGATAAGACAGGCTTCATATGAATTGAACTGTCCAACAGAGAGAGTTACAAATAGTTTGGTAAACCAGGGTCACAGAACAAAATCTCTGTTTGGCAGAATTCATAAGGTCAGATTCAACAGATAACTAGGCAGGTGTTTGGATTCCAGATCTTTCAATCCATATTTCAAAAGAAGGATCTACGAGTCTAGTTTCCAATGAAATCAAGTTTGAACAAATCGGAGTTTCCAACAGACTTATAGGCAGCTCGGTATCAAAAGGTCAGAATCTCAGAAGTTGCACAGATTCGAATCGTTACGTCTAAACAGGAGATATATCAAATGCAAGGCTAGAACAATTCAAAGTTCCTCATATTCAAAGCAAATGTAGAGATAAAATTGCAGTGAGGAACGATCAGGATACTTGCAATAGGAAAGATTGGAACAATTACAGGCGGAACGATCGGGAAACTTGCAATAAGAAAAGTTAGAGCAATTATAGGAGAAACGATCAGGGAACTTGCAATAGAAAGGATCGAAACATTTGCAATAAAAAGGATCGAAACAAGCGAGAAACTTGCAATAAGAAATATCAGAGCAATTATAGGAGAAACGATCAGGGAACTTGCCTTTCAAATATTTTGATCTGAATATCCAAGGAAGGTGTCAGTCCAATCCTTCTACTTTTCCTCCGTGTCCTCTCTCTGTTTCGTTTTGTGCTCCCGTTTTCTTCCTTTCTTCGCAACTACACCACGTGTCGAACATCGAGGCACAGTCACCTACTCTCTCTTACTCTCATTCCTTCTTTTTCTTTCCCAAACGCAGCTGCCACAGCCGCCGCCGCTGCCGCTGCCACAATCGCCGCCCCTTCCACCGCACTACCTTCCTTCCTCCCTTCTCTCGCAGACATAACTGCTGCATACGCAGTCGCTGCCGCTATGGCCGCAATCCCGTCTGCAGCCCCTTTTTCCCCCTTTCCTTTCTTTTCTTTCCCAGCTGCAACTGTCGCAGTCGCAGTCGCAACCATGGCCGCAGCCACCACAACCGCAGCCTCTTCTTTCTCCCCTGCTCTATTTCCTCTCCTTCTCTTCCAGCTGCAGCTGCCACTGCCACAGCTGCCTCTCCTTCTCCTCTTCCTCTCTTCTTCCCCTTTCCTTTCTCTTCTTCTTCCATTCCTTCTCTTCTTTCCCAGCTGCACTGCTGCAGTCGCAGCCTCAGCCGCGGCCACAGCCTCTTCTTCCTCCCCTGCTCATCTTCCTCTCCTTCTTCTCTTCCAACTGCAGCTGCCATCGCCGCAGCCGCAGCCCCTTCTTTCCCTTCTCTTCTTCCTCTCCTTCCCTTCTTCCTTTCTCTTCCTCTTTCCCTGCCATAGCTGCAGCTGCCACAGCCGCAGCCGCAGCTACTTCTTTCCCTTCTCCTTTTCCTTCTCTCCCTTCTCCTCTTCCTTCTCCTTCCTTTCTTCTTCTTCTCTTCTTCTCCTTCCTCCCCTTCTTCTTCCCGGCGTCACACACACCCTCTCCTCTGTTTCCTCTATAGAGAACAGAGGTATCACAACCTCTTCTCCTGCTTCCTCTTCTTCTTCTCTTCCTCTTCTTCTTCTTCTGCTCTTCTCCTACCCGACACCCCACACGTCTCCTCTGTTTCCACCTGCAGGAAACAGAGGTGCTGCAGCCCTAGCTGCTGCCACCTCTCGCTCCTCTCCGTCTTCCCTCTCTTTTCCCTCTTCTTCTCCTTCTCTTCTTCTCCTCTTCCCTTTTCCTCCCCAAGGCCACACATCTCCTCGCTGCAGCCTTGCCGCAGCTATCCTCCTCTCTTCTTCTTCTTCTTCTTCTTCTTCTTCTTCTTCTTCTTCTTCTTCCCTTTTCATCCTCAACGCCCCACATATCCTCTCCTCTGTTTCCACCTGTGGGAAACATAGGTGCTGCAGCCCTAGCTACTGCAGCTGCCTCTCTTTCTCCTCTCCATCTTCCCTCTCTTCTACTTCTTCTTTTCTTCTCTTTTCCCTCTTCTTCCTCTCTTATTTTCCCTCTTCTTCTCTTCTCCCTCTACTTCTCTTCTTCTTCTCCCCACGCCCCACCGCTTCTCTCTGTTTCTCGAAGAAACAGAGAGAGCGTGGGAGGCGGTGGGATAAAACCGAAATTTTCGGTTTTCTTTATTTTCTTCTTTTTACAACTTAACAGTTTAGTCATTGAAATTTCCATATTTACCTATAGGTCCTCCGATTTATAAATAAATATTTATTAATAATTTACAAAAGTGAGGGATATTACAGGCGTTGGCACCGCCAGCATCAGGAACTAAAGAGAATTCAAATTTTGGAGCCCAAATTTGAATCCTCTTGAGGCCTATAAATACCCCTCAAATCTCAGCTGAGATTATAACTTTTTGAGAAGCAATTGATTGAGAGAAAGGCCTTAGAAAAGTCTTAGCTAGTCTTGTTTTCAATTTGCTAGTGTTCACCTCCTTCTTTCTTGCTGAAAATCTGTAAGAGAGTGAACCGCTTGTAAAAAGTTGTAAAATGGGTATTTACCCTTCCCTTTCAAGAGATTTGCTAGTGGAAGGTGGGAGCCTCATCGAAGAGGGGCCTCGCAAGTGGATGTAGGTCATTTGACCGAACCACTTTAAAATCGACGTAATCTCTGGTTTGCATTTCATTACTGCTATTTACATTACTGCAAACCTTCTTACTTGCTTTATTTCCTCATTACCTTTGCTGCACAACTTTGTGAATACGCTTTCAAGTTAAGCACTTCCGATTTCGATTTTTATCGTACGAAAGATTTGTCAAAACCGACGTTTTAATCTGCTGCACTAATTCACCCCCCCCCCTCTTAGTGCCACTCCGATCCTAACAAGGATCATGTTCAAGGACTTGCTACCAACTTCAAATTTCTCTAAGGTTTCATGTAGTTACAAATTTTCCTTTTTAAGCATTTCTAATTCATCACATTTTGTACAAGGAGTTAAACTATCATCATGTTCAATTTTTAATCTATCGAAATCATTAACAAGAGAAGCATGCTCCTTTTTTAATAGTTTATACTTTTTACTAACTAATTTACATTCATCAAATAATTCATGAAAAGCACTTAAAAGCTCATCGAAAGATAAATTTGCATCTAATGAACTACTTACCTAATCTCCAATAGTGAGCAACTTGTTCTTTGTTGGTTGGCTCCTCTTCTTTGGATGCACTTAAGTCGTCCCAAGTTACTTTAAGCACTTTCTTCTTCTTTGGTTGTTTCTTCTTTGCTTGGGGACATTCACTTTTGAAATGTCCTGACTTTTGCCATTCGTAGCATATAACTTATTCTTTCTTAGGTTCAATTTTATTTTTTATGTCATTTTTAAATTTATTCCTTTTTATGATTTTTTTTTAACCTTTTTGTCAAGAGTGCCAAGTCATCATCATAGTCCTCATCACTTAACTTTCTTTCAAGTGGTCTTCATGAGTTCTTAGTATCATATCCTTCCTGTTCTTTGAAAGGTTGTTCTCAAGCTCTTCATGAGCATTGCAAATCATCTCATAGGTCATTAGTGACCCAATAAATTCTTCGAGAGGGAAGTTATTTAAATTCTTGGCCTCTTGAATGACTGTTACATTAGGGTCCCAACTCTTTGGAAGGGATCTCAAGATTTTATTAACAAGTTTAAAGTTTGAAAAATATTTACCAAGAGCTTTTAAACTATTGATGATATCCGTAAAACGGGTGTACATATCAACAATAGTTTCGCTTGGCTTCATCTGAAATAACTCATAAGTATGAACTAAAAGATTTATCTTCGACTCCTTTACTCTACTAGTGCCTTCATGAGTGATTTCGAGTGTATGCCAAATATCAAAAGTTATTTCACAAATAGATACTCGATTGAACTCATTTTTATCTAAAGTGTAAAACAAAGCATTCATAACCTTGGCATTTAAAGAGAAAGTCTTCTTCTCCATCTCATTCCAATCGTTTATTGGAAGAGAAAACCTTTGAAAGTCATTTTCCACAATGTTCCATAACTTAAAATCTATAGAAATTATAAAAATCCTCATTCTAGTCTTCCAATATATGTAATCCATCCTATTGAACATTGGTGGTCTTGTAATTGAATGGCCCTCTTGGTTACCAGCAAATGTCATCTTTCTTGGGTTTTAAACCAAACGAGAGTGACCTTGCTCTAATACCAATTGTTAGGATCAAGAGCGGCACTGAGAGGGGAGGGGATGAATTAGTGCAGTGGAAAAAATCATCGATTTTGTAAGATATTAGTTCGTTGAAAACCAATTTCAGAAAGTGCTTGACTTTCGAGTAAATGAACTAGCAATTAACTTAGAAAGTAATAGTAGTAGTAAAAAGCAGAATGGAAATGAGCACACCGAAATTGATAGTGGTTCGGTCATTGTGACCTACATCCACTTCTGATTCCTTCTCCGTCGAGGTCACGGGCGTCCACTAATGGTCTTTCTTCAATAGGCGAAGACCAACCACCCTCTTTACAGCATTTTCTCCTTTTCATGGGTTTAGGAGATAACCCTTACAAGGCTCACACCTCTCTTGAATGATCATAATACTAGAAAGGGAGGAGGACTTTTAGCACTTTTACAACACTTTTAACATCCTAAGACTTAAAGATATTTTTCACACTTTCGTGCCCTTTCATGCAGAAAATGGTAGGGTATTTATAGGCCTCAATGGCTTCAAAATTGGAGCCAAAAAATATCTCATCCCAGATTTCCAAGGTACTGGTGGTACCACCGCTATTATTGGGTAGTACTACCGTTTGCAAACTGAGACTGGGCGGTACCACCGCTCAGTTTGGGTAGTATTGAATCTCATATTTTAATGATAAAACCAATTGATAAGTGTTTATGTTTTAATATGTATTTTGAGTGACGCAGGATGCTTCGATTAGGATGAGACAATTAAAGCAGGAAGAATCATGTTGTGCCGGGGAAAAACATGTCAGAAGATTAGACATCGAGCCAGTGGATCGGTCGACGTATCGACAAAAGGCTTCGGACCATGGATTCAGGCATCGGGCTAAGAAGAGCGGATATCGTGCTAAGGATATCGGAGTTGCAGAGTCAATTAGCCGATTGGGCAATAGGCCGCAAGAGAGGACGATGTGCCGAAGAATCGGACGAAGCGTCGAGGGACCAATGACATGCCAAACAATATGATTAATGCTTAGTATTAATTATCTAGATCGAAATGTATTTTATATGTGCAGGATTAACTACGATAGCAAGGCATGAAGCAAAATGAAGTCCCGGAGTCAAGGATGCGACTTCGTTGGGAGTTCGAGAGTTCGTCGGAAATCCGGACGTTGGTCGGAAGTTCTAGCGGAATCAGCCGAGAAGTCTTGAAACTTGCCAAAGAAGCTCGTCGGAACTCACCAAGAAGATCATCGTGAAGTCCAGGAGCTTGCCGGGAGTCTACCGGAACATTACCGAGAGATCAATGGAAGTTCGCCGGAAGAATAGACTTACGGACTTGTTTTGCTCAGATTATATCTTAGATTTCGTAGTTAGCACGTAACTAGGTTTGGATTTAGGCCAACCCAATTAGGGGTTAGGTAGGCCCATATAAGAACTGTGTTGGGCCTAATAATAGGCCCAAACAGTTATTAAATCTCATATTTTGATGATGAAACCAATTGATATATGTTTATGTTTTAATCTACGTTTGGAGTGATGCAGGATGCTTCGATCAGGATGAGACAATTAAAGTAGGAAAAATCATGTTGGGCCGGAGGAATATGTCAGAAGATTGGACGTCGAGCTGGTGGATCGCTCGACGTATCGACAGAAGGCTTTGGGACGTGGATTCGGACAACGGGCCAAGAAGAGTGGATATTGCACCAAGGATATCGGAGTTGCGGAGTCAACTGGCCGATTGGGCAATAGGCCGCAAGAGAAGACGATGCGCCGAAAAATCGAACAAAGCGTCGAGGGACCAATGATATGCCGGACAACTTGATTAATACTTAGTATTAATTGTTTAGATCGAAGTGTGTTTTACATGTGTGGGATTAACTATGATAGCAAGGCATGTAGCAAAATGAAGTCCCGGAATCTAGGACATGATTTCGTTGGGAGTTCGAGAGTTCGTAAAAGTCTGGACATTCGTCGGAAGTTTTATCGGAACTAGCCGAGAAGTCTCGGAGATTGCTAGAGAAGCTCATCGGAACTTGCCAAGAAGATTGTCGTGAAGTCCAGGAGCTTGCTAGGAGTCCACCGAAACATTGCCGAGAGATCGTCGGAAGTTCGTCGGAAGCTCGCTGGAATTGGGTTTGGGTTTGGGCCTGTTGAATCTCGGATTTTGATGATAAAATCAATTGATGGGTTAATTGATCTAATCCATATTATTGAGTTAAGTGTGCAGGAGTAACTACGATAACCAGAAAACACAAAGCAAGAATACCGGAGTCAAGTTCGATGGACGTTTAAGAGTCCGAAGAATCGTCGGAGATGTTGCCAGAACCAACCGAGAAGAAATCGGGAACCTGTCGGAATTTTTGGAAGTTCGCCGAAGAGATCGTCGGAGGATCACGGAGATCACCGAGAAGGCTCGGCTACTCGTTAAAGTCATCACAAGTTCGGGAGCTTGCTGGGAGTCCGTCGGAAGAAGTTCGTCGGAAAGCTCGCCGGAACAAGACTCGACGTTCGCGGTTGAAAACTTGCTTAGGATGTTTTTTTTGTTATGTAGTTCACTTGTAATTAGGATTAGGATTAAGAGATAATCTTATATCCTGGTTAAGGGCCAACTGGGCCCAAAATTAGACTTGGTTTGGGCTAAATTTGAAGCCCAACAAGTGAACCGAAGGTCTGGCGGTGGCACCGCCCAGCACCCGAGAGCTGGGCGGTGGCACCGCCAGCATCGGGAACCCAAAGAGAATTCAAATTTTTGAGCCCAAATTTGAATCCTTTTGAGGCTTATAAATACCCCTCAAATCTAAACTGAGATTACAACTTTTTGAGCAGCAATTGTTTGAGAGAAATGCCTTAGAAAAGTCTTAGCTAGTCTTGTTTTCAATTTGCTAGTGTTCACCTCCTTCTTTCTTGCTGAAAATCTGTAAGAGAGTGAACCGCTTGTAAAAAGTTGTAAGAGGGGTATTCACCCTTCCCTTTCAAGAGATTTGCTAGTGAAAGGTGGGAGCCTCATCGAAGAGGGGCCTCGCAAGTGGATGTAGGTCACTTGACCGAACCACTTTAAAAACGGCGTAATCTCTGGTTTGCATTTCATTACTGCAATTTACATTACTGCAAACCCTCTTACTTGCTTTATTTCCTCATTACATTTGCTGCACAACTTTGCGAATACGCTTTCAAGTTAAGCACTTCCGATTCCGATTTTTATCGTACGAAAGATTTGTCGAAACCAAAGTTTTAAGCCGCTGCACTAATTCACCCCCCCTTCTTAGTGCCGCTCCGATCCTAACAATTAGTATCAGAGCTAGGCTCACTCTCATATTTGGTTTAATACCCAAGAGAGATGGCTTACTCCGGCATGCATGAGGGTTATTCTATCACACGTCCACCCTTGTTTAATGGGTCGGATTATACTTATTGGAAGACTCGGATGAGGATCTTCCTCATTTCTATGGATTTCGAGCTTTGGACTATTGTTGAAAATGGATTTCAAAAATCTTCTCTTCCGATGAGCGAATGGAATGAATCGGAGAAGAAGGTTTTTGCTTTAAATGCAAAGGCTATGAATGCCTTGTTTTGTGCACTAGACAAAAATGAATTTAATCGTGTTTCAATTTGTGATTCGGCTTTTGATATTTGGAGAACTCTTGAGGTCACTCATGAAGGCACTAGCCGAGTGAAAGAGTCTAAAATCAACATCCTTGTGCACTCTTATGAACTTTTCCGAATGAAACCAAGTGAGTCCATCGGAGACATGTACACCCGGTTTACAGATGTCATCAATGGACTCAAAGCTCTTGGTAAAGATTTTACTAACTTTGAACTAGTAACTAAAATCTTAAGATCCCTCCCTAAAAGTTGGGATCCAAAAGTTACGGCCATTCAAGAGGCCAAAGACCTTAAAACATTCCCTCTTGAAGAACTCATTGGGTCTCTAATGACCTACGAAATGACATGTCAAGCTCATGACGAGCTCGAGAACCCCCTTCCAAAGAACAGGAAGGATATGGCACTCAAATCACAAGAAGACCACTTGAAAGGAACATCAAGTGATGAGGACAGTGACAATGACATTGCACTTTTGACTCAAAAAATTAAAAAATATTTAAGAAAGAATAAATTTAAAAATAATACAAAAAATAAATTTGAACAAAAGAAGGACCAAATGATTTGCTATGAATGCAAAAAACCGGGACACTACAAGAACGACTGTCCTCAAGCCAAAAAGAGAACATCAAAGAAGAAGGCGCTCAAGGCAACATGGGATGATTCAAGCGCGTCCGAAGAACAGGAGTCCAACACCGAGCAAGTTGCTCATTACGCCCTAATGGCCATCGGAGATGAGGTAACGGATTTAATTGATGCAGATTTACCTTACCATGAAATGTTAAATGCTTTCCATGAGTTATTTGATGAATGTAAGACAATTAGTAGAAAATATAAATTGCTAAAAAAGGAGCATGATAGTCTCACTTGTGATATCGATAAATTAAAAACTGAATATCATGATAGTTTAGCTTCATGTATAAAATGCCATGATCTAGAATCTCTCCAAAAGGAGAACTTGCTACTTAAGGACACCTTGAAGAAATTCGGGGTTGGTAGCAAATCTTTGAACATGATCCTTACAAATAAGGGTCACGTTCCTAAAAGAAGTGGAATCGGATTTGTGAGACGTCCTCACCAAAATCCAACCACCTTCATTAAAGGCCTCGTCTTACATGTTCGGCACCAAAGCAATTGTAACTTTTGTTGCAAATATGGACATAAAACTTATAAATGTCCATTCAAGAAAATTAGTCCGAACAAACTAATTTGGGTTCCTAAAGGAACCATGATCAATTCTATGCAATATGATGAACAAGTTTTTAAGGCACCCAAAAGAAAATGGGTACCTAAAAATAATCCCTTCTTGTAGAAACATGCACCATCACAAGCTAGGAGCAAGAGATGGTATCTAGATAGTGGATGCTCAAGACATATGACTGGAGATCCATCTCATTTCTCTATGCTCACTAGCAAAGAAGAAGGGTACGTCACCTTCGGAGACAAAAACCAAGGCAAAATCATTGGCAAGGGAATCATAGGTAACAAATTAAATTTTTCTATTGATGATGTCTTACTAGTTGATGGATTGAAACATAATCTCTTGAGTGTTAGTCAATTATACGATAAAGGTTATATCGTTAGATTTGAATCAAATGTGTGTATTATTGAAAAACCAAACCATAACATAACTATGATTGCATTAAAACAAAATAATGTCTACATCATCAACCTTGATGAACTAAGTAATGAAATATGCTTCTCCGGTTTAAATGATGATGCTTGGCTTTGGCATAGGAGACTAGGCCATGCAAGCATGAAACTAATATCTAAGATCTCATCTAAAGATTTAGTGCGAGGAATTCCAAATATAAAGTTTATCAAGGACAAAGTATGCGATGCATGTCAACTAGGTAAACAAATAAAAACTAGTTTCAAACCAAAAACTCAAATTAGCACCACTAGACCATTACAATTGATTCATTTAGATTTATTTGGACCAATTGACACGACAAGTCTAGGGCTAAGCAAATATGCGTTTGTAATTATAGATGACTATACTAGATACACTTGGACCTATTTCTTAGCTCACAAAAGTGATTGCTTCAAGTGTTTCTCTAAATTTTGTAAACTCACTCAAAACGAAAAAGGTTTCATGATTTCATCAATTCGGAGTGATCACGGTGGCGAATTTCAAAACCGTGACTTTCAAAATTTTTGTGAGGTTAATGGATACAATCACAACTTCTCCACTCCGAGGAATCCCCAACAAAATGGAGTAGTTGGAATATAAAATAGAAACCTACAAGAAATGGCAAGAACTATGTTAAATGAACATAGTTTACCTAAGTATTTTTGGGCTGAAGCCGTAAATACGGCTTGCTACATCATGAATAGAGTCCTAATAAGACCATCCTTATCAAAAACTCCCTATGAATTATGGAATAAAAAAAAATCAAATATTTCCTATTTTTAAGTTTTCGGTTGTAAATGCTTTATTTTGAATGAAAGGGATGCCTTAGGAAAATTTGATGCTAAATCCGATGAAAGCATCTTTCTTGGTTACTCTTTCGTTTCTAAGGATTTTCGGGTTTTTAATAAAAGAACGTTAGTAATAGAAGAGTCTATTCATGTAGTTTTTAATGAAATTTCTAATTTAAAGAAAAATAATTTTGATGATGATCTTGATTTTGATAATTTGAACTTAAATTAACCCCCTCCTCAAAATAGCAACTTGGATGCACCTTCTTCCGAAATTTCCTTACCCAAGGAATGGAAGTATATAGATGCTCATCCAAAGGAGCTAATTATAGGAGATACATCAAAAGGGGTTCAAACTCGTTCCTCTTTCAAGAATTTTTGTGCTAACACTGCCTTCCTTTCTCAAATCGAACCTAAATGCATTGACGAGGCCATAAAAGATTATTTTTGGGTTATTGCAATGCAAGAGGAATTGAATCAATTTAAGAGGAATAAGGTATGGAAGCTTGTTCCTAGACCTAGTGACCATTTAGTCATTGGTACTAAATGGGTCTTTAGAAACAAGCAAGACGAAAATGGTATCGTGGTTAGAAACAAGGCTAGATTAGTGGCCAAAGGTTTCAACCAAGAAGAAGGTATCAATTACGAAGAAACCTTCGCTCCCGTGGCTCGATTAGAAGCCATAAGGATGCTCCTTGCTTATGCTAGTAGTAATAATTTTAAACTATTTCAAATGGATGTCAAAAGTGCTTTCTTGAATGGTTTTATTTCCGAAGAAGTATATGTCGAACAACCTCCCGGATTTGAAAATTCTCTTCTTCCTAACCATGTATTCAAATTGACTAAGGCCCTCTATGGCTTGAAACATGCTCCTAGAGCTTGGTATGAAAGGCTTAGTTCCTTTCTTATTTTAAATAATTTTTCTAAAGGCAAGGTTGATACTACATTGTTTATTAAACATTTTGAAAATAATTTTCTTATTGTGCAAATTTATGTTGACGATATTATTTTTGGCTCTTCGGATGAATCACTATGTGAATCATTTGCCAAATGTATGAGTCATGAATTTGAAATGAGTTTAATGGGTGAATTAACTTTCTTTTTGGGATTACAAATCAAACAACTTAGTGATGGTATATTTCTTAACCAATCTAAATATACATTAGAATTGTTAAAATGATTTAACATGGATAATTCAAAAGCAATAAACACCCCTATGAGTACTGCGACTAAGTTAGATATGGATGAAAATAGTGAAAATTTCGATCAAAAAACATATAAAGGAATGATAGGTAGTCTACTCTACCTCACCGCGACTAGACCGGATATTATGTTTAGTGTAGGACTTTACGCTAGGTTTCAATCAAATCCTAAATTATCTCATCTTAAAAGTGTTAAAAGAATATTTAGGTATCTTAAAGGAACTCCAAATCTATGACTGTGGTATCCAAAATCTGAAAATTTTGATTTAATAGCTTATGCAGATGCCGATTTTGGCGGATGCAGGATAGATAGAAAAAGTACATCTGGAACATGCCAATTTTTAGGACATGCACTTGTTTCTTGGACTTCCAAGAAACAAAATTCAGTTGCACTATCTACGGCGGAAGCCGAATACATTGCTGCAAGTGCATGCTGTGCACAAGTTGTTTGGATAAAAAATACATTAGAAGACTATGGAATTCACTTTAAAAACATTCCCATAAAATGTGATAATACTAGTGCCATATGTCTTACTAAAAATCCAATTCAGCACTCTAGAACTAAGCACATCGACGTTAGGCATCATTTCATACGCGATCATGTCCTTAACAATGATGTTGTTCTAGAATTCATTGACACAAAGCATCAATTAGCAGATATATTTACAAAAGCTTTGAATGAAGACCAATTTGAATTCATTAGAAAGGAATTAGCTATGTTAAATTGTCCCTAAGAATAAACTTGTTTGAATGGATTTTCCGTAAAGTTTTTCATTCTCTCTCCGTTCCTCGGTGAATCTGATCCTTCTCTCTCGATTCTAAATGACTTGTTAAATTATCTTATCCTATCTTGAGTCAAACACCGCTCCCATCTGATCAAGATTAATGATTTTATGATATTTTGAATCTCGAAATTGATTTTGATGGCTTGATTATGAGTTTCAAGTTGACAAATTGAATTTGAATGGATTTGTATTCGAATTATGATCTTGAGTTACTACTTGAAACTTTTTTCTTATCCCAATCTCTTCTTTGTACATCTACAATTTTTGTTATTTATAGAAAGAATAGATTTGATAATATAGATGAATGATGTATGATCAATGATAAAATCTTTGTATGATCAATGATAATATAGATGAATGATGTATGATCAATGATAAAATCTTTGTATGAGAAATTATGTGCTTCAAGTCTCATTCCCTTTTTGTTGATGACAAAGGGGGAGAAAAGTGATGACTTGTATCATTTTAATAGCATGACTTATATGAATTGCAAAAGCTTGTGTGATATGAATGTCTTATATGCCTTGCAAAATCCTTGAGAATATCACAAGATCGATTGATCATATTGAAAGCATGCCTTACATTTATATCATGAAATTCATGTTGAAAATCTTTATCTCCTGTCGTAGTAAAAATTGTCTCTTATCATTCGACTTGAAAATGATTTTCATCGAAGTTTTGTATTCACTATTGCTTAATGAGAATAACGATAAGTTCTACGGTTAGAACTTATCGGTTTATGCTTGAATTCAATGGATGAAATTCAAGTGTTTTCATCTTCTCATAATATGGCATATAGATAGGGGGAGTTATGTTTATCTCCGTCATTAATTGATTGTCATCATCAAAAAGGGGGAGATTGTTGAATCTCGGATTTTGATGATAAAATCAATTGATGGGTTAATTGATCTAATCCATATTATTGAGTTAAATGTGCAGGAGTAACTACGATAACCAGAAAACACAAAGCAAGAATACCGGAGTCAAGTTCGATGGACGTTTAAGAGTCCGAAGAATCGTCGGAGATGTTGCCGGAACCAACCGAGAAGAAATCGGGAACCTATCGGAATTTTCGGAAGTTCGCCGAAGAGATCGTCGGAGGTTCACGGAGATCACCGAGAAGGCTCGGCTACTCGTTAAAGTCATCACAAGTTCGGGAGCTTGCTGGGAGAACGTCGGAAGAAGTTCGTCAGAAAGCTCGTCGGAAGAAGTTCGTTAGAAAGCTCGCCGGAACAAGACTCGACGTTCGCGGTTGAAAACTTGCTTAGGATGTGTTTTGTTATGTAGTTCACTTGTAATTAGGATTAGGATTAAGAGATAATCCTATATCCGGGTTAGGGGCCAATTGGGCCCAAAATTAGACTTGGTTTGGGCTAAATTTGAAGCCCAACAAGTGAACCGAAGGGTCTGGCGGTGGCACTGCCCAGCACCCGAGAGCTGGGCGGTGGCACCGCCAGCATCGAGAACCCAAAGAGAATTCAAATTTTTGAGTCCAAATTTGAATTCTCTTGAGGCCTATAAATACCCCTCAAATCTCAACTGAGATTACAACTTTTTGAGCAGCAATTGTTTGAGAGAAAGGCCTTAGAAAAGTCTTAGCTAGTCTTGTTTTCAATTTGCTAGTGCTCACCTCCTTCTTTCTTGCTGAAAATCTGTAAGAGAGTGAACCGCTTGTAAAAAGTTGTAAGAGGGGTATTCACCCTTCCCTTTCAAGAGATTTGCTAGTGGAAGGTGGGAGCCTCATCGAAGAGGGGCCTCGCAAGTGGATGTAGGTCACTTGACCGAACCACTTTAAAAACGGCGTAATCTCTGGTTTGCATTTCCTTACTGCTATTTACATTACTGCAAACCCTCTTACTTGCTTTATTTCCTCATTACATTTGCTGCACATCTTTGCGAATACGCTTTCAAGTTAAGCACTTCCGATTCCGATTTTTATCGTACGAAAGATTTGTCGAAACCAACGTTTTAAGCCGCTGCACTAATTCACCCCCCCCCCCCCCCCTCTTAGTGCCGCTCCGATCCTAACAGGGCCAACCCAATTAGAGGCCTGCTAGGCCCATGTAAGGACTATGTTGGGCCCAAACATTGCCTCAAGAAGTCTCACCGTCGTGGCATAGTCTTCGAGACTATGTCAGGCAGTAGTACCGCTAGTCTGGGCGGTTGTATTGCCCCTAGCAGGGTGCCAGGCGGTGGTACAACCCAGCACTGACCCCCAGGCGATGGTACCGCCAGACCTGGGTGGTGGTACCGCCCAGGGCAGTGTTAGTGTCAGACTGACACTAGGCTGTGGTACCGCCCTAGGCTGTGGTACCGCCCGTGCCCGGGGAACCCGGGATAGGAAAGTTTTAGGCTCCAAGTTTGAATCAACTTGAAGCCTATAAATACCCCTCTCATCCCTGGTTAAAGCACACAAGCATAGAGAGTCTAAAAGCACAGAAACGCTGCTGCTATCTCTTTAGAATTCCCTCCTCTACTCTAAGTGTTAGATTTCTATAAGAGAGGAGTGTGAGTGCTTGTAAGGGTTATCTCCTAAACCCGGTAAAAGGAGAACAGGGGTGTAAAAAGGTGATTGGCCTTCGCCTATTGAAGGAAGGCTTCTAGTGGACGCTAGTGACCTCGTTGGAGGAGGAAGCCGAAAGTGGATGTAGGTCAAGTTTGACCGAACCACTCTAAATCTCTGTTTGCATTTTATTCTTGCTATTTCCTTACTGCAAACCTCTTTAAGTGCTTACTGCCTTCAAGCTATCTTTACGAATACACTTTCAAATTTTTATCTTTACAAAATGGCTTTTATGTCGGAATCGGTTTTCAACGTACGAGAGATTTAACGAAGTTGACGTTTTTATCTGCTGCACTAATTCATACCCCCCCCCCCCCCCCCACCCTCTTAGTGTTTTTGATCCTAACAATTGGTATTAGAGCCATGGTTTTCTACTTTGGTTTAACACCCAAATAGAAATGGCTCTTTTCGGCTTTCAAGAGGGTCACTGTCTCATTCGTCCTCCCTTTTTCAATGGGACGGACTACACTTATTGGAAAACTTGGAATGAGAGTTTTCTTACTTTCATTGAATCTCGATTTATGGCACATAGTCAAAAACAGATTTGAAATGTCTTCTCTTCCAATGAACTATTGGAATGATTTGGAGAAGAAGACGTTTTTTCTAAATGCAAAGGTTATGAATGCCTTATTTTGCGCTTTAGATAAAATAGAGTTTAATCGGATTTCTTTGTACGAAACGGCCTTCGATATTTGACATATTCTCGAAATCACACACGAATGCACAAGTAGTGTAAAAAATTCTAAAGTAAATTTTTTAATACATGATTTTGAACTTTTTCGAATGAAACCAAGTAAAACCATTGTTGACATATGCACCCGTTTTACGGATGTCGTCAATGGTTTAAAAGCACTTGGTAGAGGTTTTTCGGATTTTGAACTTGTGAACAAGATTTTGCGTTCTCTTTCTAAGAAGTAGGATTCAAAAGTAAGCTTTACAAGAAACAAAAGATTTAGATATTTTTTCACTTAAAGAACTTATCGGTACATTGATGACATATGAAATGGTGCACAATGCACTTGATGAACATGATAAACAAAACCACCTTCCAAAGAACAGGAAGGATTTGGGACATGGAACATTTGAAGACCACTCGAGCATAAGCTCAAGTGATGGTGAACTTGAACTACAAATGAAATCTAAAAGGTTCATGAAACAAAAATTAAAAAATAAAAAGAACGGAACTACTTGCTTTGAATGCGAGAAGAAGAACAAAAATTGGGATGAATTGAGCTCCTCTGAAGACGAGGAGAAAATCAAGAAAGGCGAGATGGCTAACTACGCCTTAACGGCTTTCGACGTTGAGGTAATCAAAACGCATTTAGTTTACTTTGAAATTACATGATGCTTTCCATGATGTATTTTCTTTTTTATTTAATTTAAAAAAATTTATTTTTTTTTAAAATTGCATAATGTAATGAAAATGCAAAAATTATGATCATGATAGTAATTTCGAAAATAATAATAAAAATTACATGTTTAATAAAAAAATTTATTTTGATTAAAAATACCTTATGAAATCATGCTATATGTGGTTAAGAAATAATAATGTGTATCATGTTGATTTTCATATTATTTCTCGATTTTGATTAAATGAAATCATATTTGATTTGAAGTAATGCATAATGATCATGCTTAATAAATTTATATTTCGAAATTATGCATGATGATTTTTATGATTTTGCGATCTTTTGAAATATCTTTTTCGGCATTAATGAATGATGTATGGATTTGGTATAAAAGAAAAGAACAAGCATGTATGAAATCAATCAATGAGTTGAAACAAGAGGAAAGCATTTTTCTTGAAAAAATTCCTTTTTCTCTATCTTCTCGATTTTTCACTAAGAGACCAATAAAATTATTTATGCCATTTTGAATCTCTTGAATTAATGTTGAGATTTTGATGATTATGATGATTTGAATTTAATGATTTTTATCGAAATCATGATCTTGATTTATCATGAGTTATAACTTGAAATCATTTATGAGTCAAGATCTCCTACTTTGTGTTCTTGTATCTTTTTATTGAAATTTATCCAAATGAATCATGATTTTTTTTCAGAATTATAATTTTTATGATTCAAGATTTGAATCAAGATTTGAATTATAATTTATCCAAATGAATCATGTTTTTAATTGAATTTTTCTATGAATCAAGATTTTTCATACCAAAATTCTCTTGATATTTTGAATGTGATGAAATGAAATTATACATGAAATACAAATGAGAAGTTAATGATCATGCATGATAGGATGTAATGAATTTTGACATTTAGATACCATCATTTGAAAAGCTATGATCATGTTGCCAAAATGATGTATCATGAATGCTTGAATATCATGTATGATATGCCCATAGTGATGATTAATTTTTTAGTATCATGCATGGAGTAAGGATTGTTAGGATCGGAGCGGCACTAAGAGGGGGGGGTGAATTAGTGCAGCGGTAAAATACGATAAACTTTCGACGATTTAAACACTTACGAGAACTTCATACGATAAAAGCAACGTTTTGTTTGAAACCGTTTCGATTGCGTTTTAACTTGAAGGCATATGTAAGAAGGAGACTAAGCAGTATAGCATTAAAGTGCAAATGGTTTGCAGTAATATAAATGACAATAAGTAAATGCAAACCAGAGATTACGCCGATTTTACAGTGGTTCGGTCAAATGACCTACATCCACTTGCGAGGCCCCTCTTCGATGAGGCTCCCAGCTTCCACTAGCAAATCTCTTGAAAGTGAAGGGTGAATACCCCTCTTACAACTTTTACAAGCGGTTCACTCTCTTACAGATTTTCAGAAAGAAAGAAGGAGGTGAACACTAGCAAATTGAAAACAAGACAAGCTAACACTTTTCTAAGGCCTTTCTCTCAAACACTTGCTGCTCAAAAGTTGTTCTCTCAGCTGAGATTTGAGGGGTATTTATAGGCCTCAAGAGGATTCAAATTTGGGCTTCAAAATTTGAATTCTCTTTGGGTTCCCGCTGTTGGAGGTGCCACCGCCCAGCCAAGCGGTGCCACCGCCCAGCGCTCGGGTGCTGGGCGGTGCCACCGCCCAACCAGGAGGTGTCACCGCCCAGCTCTCGGGTGCTGGGCGGTGCCACCGCCTAGGCTAAATCAGCTCATTGGTTGGGCTCCAAACTTGGCCCAAACCAGTCCGAACTCGGGTCCAATTGGCCCCTACTTGGGTTATAGGATTAAAACCTAATCCTAACCCTAATTAACATGCTAACTACGAATTTAAAGACATTTTCTAAGCTATTACAAAGTCCGTAAGTCAAGACTTCTTCCGGCGAGCTTCTGGCGAACTTCCGGCGGTCTTCCGATAAACTCTCGGAAACCATTCTGCGGACTCCCGGCAAGCTCCTAGACTTCACGATTTGATCTTGGCGAGTTCCGATGAGCTTCTTCGGCAAGCTCTGATCTTTCTCGGCGAGCTCCGCGAACTTCCAACGAACCTTCCGGCGAGCTTCCGAAAAACCCTTCGGCAAGCTCCCTACTCATTCTCGGTTAGTTCTGGCAGCATTCCCGACGAACCTTCGGACTTCCGTCGAACTCTCGAACTTGCAACAAATCCTTCGCGCTTGACTCCAGCACTTTGTTTCACTTTATGTCTTCATCATTATCGTAGTTAATCCTGCACACACAAACCAAAACTCAACTCTGATCTAGACAATTATTACAACGCGAATTGACATTCTGTTGCCCGGCACGTCATTGGTTGGCGCTTCGTCCGATTCTTCGGTGCATCGTCCTCTCTTGCGGCTTGTTGCCCAATCGGCGGTTGACCTCCGCAACCCCAATATCCTTGGCACAATTCCACTCTCCTTGGCCCGACGCCCGACGTCCGAAGCCTTCTACCGTCCAATACCCTGACGTGATCTCCTCCGGCACAACGTCAATTCCTCCTGCCTTAATTGTCTAATCCTGATCGAGTAGACCTGCATCACTCAAAATACAGTTAAACATAAACATAATTATCAATTGGTTTCATCATCAAAATACGAGATTCAACAAGGATGATATGTAAAGTTTTGGAATCTACAAGTTTTAATTTAAAACTAGGATGATGCACAAGTATATTAAAAAAGGATTAATATTTTACCTTTGTCATGATTTAGAAATTGACGCAAAGGTTCTTCCCTTCTTTTTGACATTGACAAAGGGGGAGCAAAACATGCTAGAAAGCAAATTAGCTAGTTTGTACAAGTCAAGAAAATGCAAAAACTTGCTTACCTTCTTGCACATCTAAAGAGAAGATGCAAACATAACACTTGCCAAATTGTTTGCTTGCTTCATGTAAAACATTGTCTCTTGCTAGCTTGTTATCTTGCATTTTGCTAGCTTGCACTTTGCAAAGGATGCAAAAATTAGCACTTCTCAAAAGAGAAGAAAGAGCTTGCTATCTTGAAACATCACTATCTTGCCTATCTCAAGAAGCAAAACTTGCAACTTGCATATTGCAATGAAGCAAGAATCGCTAGCTTGCACACTTCAACAAGAAGCTATCTTGCATTTGCTTTCAAAATTTTGCTAGGTTGTATGAAGTAGAACATGCTATCTTACTACCTTCCATATCTACAACTTGATAGCTTGAATGTTCTAAGCATGATGTAACACGCTAAATTTTCTAGCTTCAAATTGCATGTGTTGAATCTCGGATTTTGATGATGAAATCAATTGTCATTTGTTATCTAATCTATATGTTGAGATAAGTGTGCAGGATTAACTACGATAAAAGTAAGACATGCAGCAGGAGTTACGTCGGAGTCAAGATAATGATCAAGTTAGGAGTTCGAGAGTTCGACGGAAGTTCGGACAGTCGTCGGAGGTTCTGCAGGAACAAATCCGAGAAGTCCATGAGCTTGCCAAAGAAGCTCGTCGGAACTCACCAAGTGGATCGTCGCAAGTCCAGGAGTTTGCCGGAAGTCCGCAGGAGCATCACCGAGGGTTCATCGGATGATCGACGGAAGTTCGCTGGAAGCTCGCCGGAAGAAGCGATTGACGCACCGGAGCAAGTTGCAGTAAATGTCTTAGGGAATATCGTAGTTAGCACAATGATTAAGTTGGAAATGGGAGGTGATCCCATTAACTTAATCTTGGGGCAATTGGGCCCCTGAAAAACCCAAATTGGGCCGAATGGATCAACCCATTCGGACCCTGATTTCTGCCAGGCGGTTGAACCGCCCAAGGCAGGAGGTTGCACCGCCTGGGCTCAGTCTCCGAGCGAGACTGGGAGGTGCAACCGCTCTAGCCAGGCGGTGGCACCGCCTGAGCTCAGTCTTCGAGCGAGACTGGGCAGTGCAACCTCCCCTGACAAGAGGTGGCACCGTCTGGGCTCGGTCTCCGAGCACTGGCTAAGCGGTGCAACCGCCTCAGTCAGGAGGTTGCACACCTGAGCTCGGTCTTCGAGCTCTGGCAGGAGGTGCAACCACCCCTGACAGGAGGTGGCACCGCCCAGAGGCTCAGTCTTCGAACTCTACCAGGCAGTGCAACCGCTCCAGTCAGGAGGTGCAACCGCCTGATCCCGGAATTCCGGGAATTGACAGTTTTGAGCTCCAAATTTGAACTAGGTTGGGGCCTATAAATACCCCACCGATTCAGCACTGAAAGGGCACAGAATACACTCCAAAATCTTGATCTTGTTCTGTGATTTTTAGAACTCAAAATTGTTGTAAAGGCCAAAAGTCCTTCTCCCTCTTTTCTTCCAAGTTCTGAGCTGTAAAGAGAGGAGAGAAAATTCTGTAAGGGTTGTCTCCTAAGCCCGTCAAAAGGAGTGAAACTGTAAAAGGGTGGTTGGCCTTCGCCTATTGAAGGAAGGCCTCTAGTTGACGTCGGTGACCTCGTCGGTGGAGGAAGCCAAAAGTGGACTAGGTCAAGATTGACCGAACCACTCTAAATCTCGGTTTGCATTTACTTTGAGCATTTTATCTTTACTGCAAACCTCCTCTAAAGCTTACTGCTTTCTGCGCATATACGATCGGGTTTCAGCTTTGCACTTTCCGAATCAACGTTTAGACGTAAATCTATTTTTTTGTACGATCATCATATTTCAGTTTGCGTTTACATTTTGATTTATATCTTAACTACAAACTGCCTTAATATCCTTGCTTAAGCTGCATCTCGCCTAATCAAGTGATTTACGAATCAGCATTTAGACGTAAATCAGTTTCTTCGTACGAACATCATATTTCAGTTTGCGCTCATATTCTGGTTTTCATCATAACTGCAAACTGCCTTCATAGATTGACTTTAACGTCATCTCAAGTTAAAGTAATCTTAGAATCGGCTTTCACACCGAAATCATTTTTATCGTTCGAACGTTTTTATCGTCGAAAGATTTCCGCTGCACTAATTCACCCCCTCCCCCCCCCCCCCCCTCTCTTAGTGCTCTTGATCCTAACAGCATGATGATAAAACTTGATATTATATTTTTCATGCAATGATTTGAACTTATGTCTAAACACATGAGAGTTGGAACTTCTCCTTTTTGTTGATGATAAAGGGGGAGAAGTATGTTGATGTCATGCATGAGTTGATCATGACATGTTGCTTAGATTTTTGAATCCAAGAGTTTCTATCAATACGGCATATTGATAGAGGGAATTTGTTTAAACTTTGGGAGTTAAGGTTAACTCTGTCGTCGATTGGTTGTCATCATCAAAAAGGAGGAGATTGTTGAATCTCGTATTTTGATGATGAAACCAATTGACATGTGTTTATGTTTTAATCTACGTTTTGAGTGACATAGGATGCTTCGATCAGGATGAGACAATTAAAGCAGGAAAAATCATGTTGGGCCGGAGGAATATATCAGAAGATTGGACGTCGAGCCGGTGGATCGGTCGACGTATCGACAGAAGGTTTCGAGACATGGATTCAGGCATCGGGCCAAGAAGAGCGGATATTGTGCCAAGGATATCAGAGTTGCGGAGTTAATTGGCCGATTGGGCAATAGGCCACAAGAGAGAACGATGCGCCGAAGAATCGAACGAAGCGTCGAGGGACCAATGACATGCCGGACAACTTGATTAATGCTTAGTATTAATTGTCTAGATCGAAGTATGTTTTACATGTACAGGATTAACTATAATAGCAAGGCATGTAGCAAAATGAAGTCCCGGAGTCAAGGACGCGATTTCGTTGGGAGTTCGAGAGTTCGTGGAAGTTCGGACGTTCGTCGGAAGTTCTGTCGGAACCAGCCGAGAAGTCTCGGAGCTTGCCAGAGAAGATCGTCGAAACTCACCGAGAAGATCATCGTGAAGTCCAGGAGCTTGCCAAGAGTCCACCGGAACATTGTCGAGAGATCATCGGAAGTTCGCCGGAAGATCGCCGGAAGAATAGACTTACGGACTTATTTAGCTCAGATTATGTCTTAGATTTCATAGTTAGCACATAATTGGGTTTGGGTTTGGGTTTGGGCCAACCCAATTAGGGGCCGACTAGGCTCATGTAAAGATTGTGTTGGGCCCAATAAGAGGCCCAAACATTGCCCCAAGAAGTCTCACCGTCATGGCATAGTCTTCGAGACTATGTCAGGCAGTGGTACCGCTAGTCTGGGTGGTTGTACCACCCCTGGCAAGGTGCTAGGTGGTGGTACCGCCCAGCACTGCCCCCCAAGCGGTGGTACTGTCAGACCTAGGTGGTGGTACCGCCTAGGACAGTGTTAGTGTCAGACTGACACTAGGCGGTGGTACCGCCAAACGCAAGCGGTAGTATCGCCCGTGCCCGAGGAACCCGGGATGGGAAAGTTTTAGGCTCCAAGTTTGAATCAACTTGAAGCCTATAAATACCCCTCTCATCCCTAGTTAAAGCACACAAGCACAGAGAGTCTAAAAGCAAAGAAACGCTGCTGCTATCTCTTTAGAATTCCCTCCTCTACTCTAAGTGTTAGATTTCTGTAAGAGAGGAGTGTGAGTGCTTGTAAGGGTTATCTCCTAAACCCAATAAAAGGAGAAGAGGGGTGTAAAAAGGTGATTGGCCTTCGCCTATTGAAAGAAGGCTTCTAGTGGATGCCGATGACCTCGTCGGAGGAGGAAGCCGAAAGTGGATGTAGGTCAAGATTAACCGAACCACTCTATCTCGGTTTGCATTTTATTCTTGCTATTTCCTTACTGCAAACCTCTTTAAGTGCTTACTGTCTTCAAGCTATCTTTACGAATACACTTTCAAAGTTATTATCTTTACGAAATGGCTTTTACGTTGGAATTGGTTTTCAACGTACGAAAGATTTAACAAAGTTAACATTTTTATCCGCTGCACTAATTCACCCCCCCCCCCTCCCTCTTAGTGCTTTTAATCCTAACAACAGTGCCCTAAGAAGTCTCACCGTCGTGGTATAGTCTTCGAGTCTGTAACAAGCGGTGGTACCGCCAGTTTAGGTAGTTGTACCGCCCCTGGCAGGGTGCCAAGCGATGGTACCGCCAGTCTGGGTGATGGTATCGCCCAACACTACCCCCCAGGCGGTGGTACCGCCAGACCTAGGTGGTGGTACCGCCCAGGGCAGTGTCAGTGTCAGACTGACACTGGGCGGTGGTATCGCCCGTGCTCGGGGAACCCGGGATGGAAAAGTTTTAGGCTCCAAAGTTGAATCAACTTAAAGCCTATAAATACCCCTCTCATCCCTGGTTAAGTGAAGAATTGCTGTAGAAATCTCTTGTGAGAATCCTCCTCTAGTCTAAGTGTTAGAATTTTGTTTAGAGAGGAGAGTAAGTGCTTGTAAGGGTTATCTCCTAAACCTGGTAAAAAGAGAAGATGGGTGTAAAAGATGGTTGGTCTTCGCCTATTGAAGGAAGACCGATAGTGGTTGCCGGTGGCCTCGACGGAAGAGGAATCGGCGGAGTGGATGTAGGTCACGACGACCGAACCACTATAAAACTACTGTGTTCTCTGGTTTGCATTTTACTTATTGCTATTTACCTTACTGTAAACCTCCATATGTGCTTTACTTCCTCATTACTTTTGCTGCACATCTTTACGAACATGCTTTCAAGTTAAGCTCTTCCGAGTTTGGTTTTTATCATACGAAAGATTTTTCAAAACCGACATTTTTATCCGCTTCACTAATTCACCCCTCTTTTAGTGCCGACCTCTTGATCCTAACAATTGGTATCAGAGCCTCGTTATTTCTCAGTTGGTTTAACACCCAAGAGAAATGGTTTTTTTCGACTTTCAAGAGGGTCACTCTCTCATTCATCCTCCCTTTTTCAATGGAATGGACTACACTTATTGGAAAACTCGAATGAGAGTTTTCTTGCTTTCATTGAATCTCGATTTATGGCATATAGTCGAAAATAGATTTGAAATGTCTTCTCTTCCAATGAATAATTAGAATGATTTGAAGAAGAAGACGTTTTCTCTAAATGCAAAGGCTATGAATATCTTATTTTACGCTTTAGAAAAAAATAAATTTAATCGGGTTTCGATGTGCGAAACGGCCTTTGATATTTGGCATATTGTCGAAATCATACACGAAGGCACGAACAGAGTTAAATATTCTAAGATTAACCTTTTAAACTTTTTCATATGAAACCAAGTGAAATCGTTGTTGACATGTACACCCGTTTTACGGATGTTGTCAATGGTTTAAAAGTACTTGGTAAAAATTTTTTGAATTTTGAACTCGTTAACAAGATCTTAAGATCACTTTCTAAAACTTGGGAATCGAAAGTAATGGCAATACAAGAAACAAAAGATTTAAATATTTTTTCACTTGAAAAACTTATAGGTTCATTGATGACATATGAAATTGTGCACAATGCACATGCTGAACATGATGAATAAAACCACCTTCTAAAGAACAGGAAAAATTTGGTACTTAGAATAATTAAAGACCACTCGAGCATAAGCTCAAGTGATGTTGAACTTGAACTCACTAAGAAATTTAAAAAGTTAATGAAACAAAAATTAAAGAACAAAAAGAATGTAACTACTTACTTTGAACGCAAGAAAAAGAACATAAATTGGGATGAATCGAGCTCCTCCGAAGACGAGGAGAAAATCAACAAAGGTATGGTAGTAAACTACGCCTTAACGGCTTTTGACGATGGGGTAATCGAAACCCCCCTTAATTTATTTCGAAATTACATGATGCTTTTCATGATACATTTTTTTTATTTAGAATAATTATTTTTCTTAAAAATTACATGTTTAAAAATAAAAATATAAAAATTATGATCATGCTAGTAATTTTGAAAATGATAATGAAAATTAAATATTTTATAATAGAATAGAATGTTAGATTTAAATATAATAATGATCATATGTATGTTTTTTCAAGAATAAATAATGTGTATCTTGATGATTTCCAAATTTGAGTGAAATCATGCTTGATGTCTTAATAAAAATATTAAGAAGTTTGATATCATGCTTAATGATGATGCATAGCTTTTGTATAAAAAACTAAGCATGAAAAGTTGATTCACCTAAAAAGAAAAATACTTTATGAAATTAATTTCGATGATGCATAATGATATAATTATGTAATGAAAATATTAAATATTTTGAAACCATGTTTTGATGTCATGCATAATGATCATGCTTAATAAATTTTGAAATTATGCATGATGATTTTTAAGTAAATTATGGTTTATTGATCTTGATGGTTTTTATGACAAAATTTATTTTTCGATCCTAAACGATTAATGATATATATATATTTTTGGCATAAAAGGACAAAGGCATGCTTGTATGAAATAAACTAAAAAGAGGAAAGCTTTCTCTTACAAATATTTCTCTACTTTATCGATTTTTCCAAAAAGGAGATTAATGAATCCATTTGTATCATTTTTACGAATCTCTTGAACTTTGAAAATGATTTTGATGATATAAATTTGAATAAATTTTTATCAAAATCATGATCTTGATTTCTCGTTATTTATAACTTGAAATTGTTTATGAATCAAGATCTTGTTTTTTGAACTCTCATGTTTCTTATTGTCATTTACAAAAGAGAAAAATTATCCAAATGAATCATGAATGTTCTTTCGGTATTCATGAATTGATTATAACTTGAAAGATTTGTTATGAATCAACATTTTTTATTAATCGTTCTCCTACGATTATACTTGTTATCTTCTTTAGAGGAGATTTTCTAAATGAATCTTGATTTTTTCTTGTGAGTTCTTGGATTTATTACTTGAGATTTTTTTTTAATCAAGATCTCTTCATTGTACACTTGCGATTTTTTCTTGGTATTTTATTTAAAGAAGAGATTTACTATATGAATCATGTCTTTTGGTATTTAATTGGTCTTATCCTTCATGACATGATTTCCTTGTATTTATGGCTTGTATGCCTTGAAATGATTGAAATATTTTACACCATCATGTTCTTCCCTTCTTCTTTCTTGTTTACAATGATAAAATGGGGAGAAGTTTTGATCATGCATGATAGGATGTAATTTAATAAAATTAATACCATCATAATTTGAAATGCTATGATTTGTTACCAAAATGACGTATCATGAATGTTTTAAATGATAAATGTTTGGTATCATGATCAAAATGTTGATAAATGCTTAAAAAATTTAATATTTTAGTATCATGTATGATATGCTCATAATGATGATTGATTGATTTTTTGGTATCATGCATGAAAAATGAAATGTATGGTTTTGAAATTGTGCATGGTTTAATTTGAATATATAATGATGCACAAATAAGATTGATACTTATCTTTGTCATGATTTAGAAATTGTTGAAAAGGAAAAAAATTATAATATTATATTTTCCCTTCTTTTTAATAATGACAAAGGGGAAGCAAAACATTCTAGAAAGCAAATTAGATAGCTTGCACAAATCAAGAAAATGCAAAAACTTGCTTACTTTCTTGCACATCTAAAGAGAAGATGCAAACGTAACACTTGCCAAATTGTTTGCTTGCTTCATGTAAAATATTGTATCTTGCTAGCTTGCATGTTGTAAAATAATGTAAAATTTTGCTAGCTTGCACTTTGCAAAAGAAGCAAAAATGATACTTCTCAAAAGAGAAGAAAGAACTTACTGTCTTGAACATCACTAGCCTACCTATCTCAAGAAGCAAAACTCGCAACTTGCACATTGCTAAAGGAAGCAAGAATGGCTAGCTTGCACACTTCAACAAGAAAGCTATCTTGCATGATGGAAATTTTTTTTTTTGCTAGCCTATATAATGTAGAACTTGCTATCTTGAACATCACCAAGACTTACTAGCCTGCATGAGGATAAAACTGAAGATTATATTGCAATGATTTGAAATATTATATCTCTAAACACATGAATAGTTGGACTTCTCCTTTTTGTTGATGACAAAGGGGGAGAAGTATGATGTTATGCATGATTTTAATCATGACATGTTTGCTTAGATTTTTGAATCCAAGAGTTATACGGCATATTGATAGGAGGAGTTTATTTAAACTCCGGGAGTTAAGGTTAACTCCATCGTCGATCGGTTGTCATCATCAAAAAGGGAGAGATTGTTGAATCTCGGATTTTGATGATAAAACCAATTGATAAGTGTTTATGTTTTAATATGTGTTTTGAGTGACGCAGGATGCTTCGATCAGGATGAGACAATTAAAGCAGGAAGAATCATGTTGTGCCGGGGGCAAACATGTCAGAAGATTGGACGTCGAGCCGGTGGATCAGTCGACGTATCGACAAAAGGCTTCGAGCCATGGATTCAGGCATCGGGCCAAGAAGAGCGGATATTGCGCTAAGGATATTAGAGCTGCGGAGTCAACTGGTCGATTAGGAAATAGGCCGCAAGAGAGGACAATGTGCCGAAG
Source organism: Musa acuminata AAA Group (assembly GCF_036884655.1). NCBI lineage: Eukaryota > Viridiplantae > Streptophyta > Magnoliopsida > Zingiberales > Musaceae > Musa > Musa acuminata. The sequence goes on from NC_088348.1 coordinate 19,924,136, forward strand.
TATCAAACGAAGCGTCGAGGGACCAATGACATACCGGACAACATGATTAATGCTTAGTATTAATTGTCTAGATCGAAGTATGTTTTACATGTGCAGGATTAACTATGATAGTAAGGCATGAAGCAAAATGAAGTCTCGGAGTCAAGGATGCGACTTCGTTAGGAGTTCAAGAGTTCGTCAGAAGTCCGGACGTTCATCGGAAATTCTGGCGGAACCAGCCGAGAAGTCTCAGAGCTTGCCAGAGAAGCTCATCGGAACTCGCCAAGAAGATCATCGTAAAGTCCAAGAGCTTGCCAGGAGTCCACCGGAACATTGTCGAGAGATCGTCCGAAATTCGTCGGAAGATCGCTGGAAGCTCGCCGGAAGAATAGACTTACGGACTTGTTTAGCTATGTCTTAGATTTCATAGTTAGCATGTAATTGGGTTTGGATTTGGGCCAACCCAATTATGGGTCAGGTAGGCCCATGTAAGAACTGTGTTGGACCCAATAAGAGGCCCAAAAAGTGCCCCAAGAAGTCTCACCGTCGTGGCACAGTCTTCGAGACTATATCAGGCGGTGGTACCGCTAGTCTGGGTAGTTGTACCGCCCTTGGCAGGGTGCCAGGCGGTGGTACCACCAGTCTGGGTGGTGATACCACCCAGCACTACCCCCCAAGTGGTGGTACCGCCTAGGGCAGTGTTAGTGTCAGACTGACACTAGGCGATGGTACCGCCCGTGCCCGGGGAACCCGGGATGGGAAAGTGTTAGGCTCCAAGTTTGAATCAACTTGAAGCCTATAAATACCCCTCTCATCCTTGGTTAAAGCACACAAGCACAGAGAGTTTAAAAAGTAAAGAATTGCTATAGAAATCTCTTGTGAGAATCCTCCTCTAGTTTGAGTGTTAGAATTCTGTTTAGAGAGGAGAGTGAGTGCTTGTAAGGGTTATCTCCTAAACTTGGTAAAAGGAGAAGAGAGGTGTAAAAGGTGGTTGGTCTTCGCCTATTGAAGGAAGACCGATAGTGGTTGCCGGTGGCCTCGACAGAAGAGGAATCGGCGGAGTGGATGTATGTCACGACGACCGAACCACTATAAAACTGTCGTGTTCTCTGGTTTGCATTTTACTTATTGTCATTTACCTTACTGTAAACCTCCATACATGTTTTACTTCCTCATTACTTTTGTTGCACACCTTTATGATCATGCTTTCAAGTTAAGCACTTCCGAGTTCGATTTTTATCATACGAAAGATTTTTCGAAATCGACATTTTTATCCCTTGCACTAATTCACCCCCCCTCTTAGTGCCGATCTCTTGATCCTAACAGGTAGTACCACTGCCTGACAGGGGCGGTACCACCACTTGGCAGCATTAAATACTGATCGTACCACCGCCCAAACCACTTGGGAGATCCAGTCACCAAGCGATGCCACCACCGACCGTGACTTAAGGTGCTGAATGGGCTATTCAACCAGCCCGATTCAGCCCTGTTAAGGGCCCAGTTTACCCCTAACTGAGTTAGTAGGATTACCTCATAATCCTAACTCAACTTAAGGTCTAACTACGATAATTAAGACATTTAAACAAGCAATCTCTATCCAGTATGTCAATTGTTCTTTCAGTGATCTTCCGGCGAATCTTCTTGGCGAACTTCCAGTGAACTTTTGGCGAACTCCCGACGAACTCTCGGCGAGCTTCCAACAAACTTCCAGCACATCATCCGAATCTTTGTCATTTCGTCCAATCTTTGACTCCGGCCCAACATCTGCCTTATGCCTTACTGCTTTCGTAGTTAATCCTACACACTTATCTGAACATATTGATTAGATCAAACACTTTACCAATTGATTTCATCATCAAAATCCGAGATTCAACACAAGGAGGTCTTGTATGAGTACTCTATTCTTTGATACCGAACTTATAGGTCTGGAGGTTCCAGATCTAGCACAGTCAATCATCGGGAGTGGTAGCCAACCTTACGATGATTATTGAGTGTCAATAGATGATCATCCACTCTCGATGTCATGAGAGAAATATCTCATGTGTTCTTGCTCAGACAAATCCCTAGTCAGCGTCATTCGGATTGAGAGATAGTTCTCCGGGAGAATCTGATTAGAGCGAGACTCGTAGAAACCGTATGGGTCTGACAGCATAATGTCTGGTATATGGTCTATAGGATATTAGATGGATGAGGGACTATAAGTATACAGTAACTGATGACAGACAGGTCGAATGAATTAGATTCCCTTGTATTATCTAGGGACTATGGTGTAGTGACTTAATACGTCCGTAATCGATAAGTCAAGTAAATTATTATTGAGATAATAATTCACTGAGTCAGAAGGAGTTTTGACAAGTATGACTCATGGCCACGATATTGGGTCTTGAGAATCACACACATATGGTAGGCATTGAGATGAGTAGAGATTCGAATATGAGATATCCGTCGAAGCCCCTATCTTATTAGATATCCAATAAGCCCTTAAATTATTGGATCCAATGAATGAGATCTAATAAGAGCCAATGAGAGATTATTGGATAGAGATCCACTAATCTTCTAGAAATATGCATGGATATACGATCTCCCTAGGTAACACAATCTTTCATATACATAATTTTAAGTTTCACGATTTTTGTGTACCAATCTTCCAAAATTAGAGATTTTATTTTTTATGTTCTTTTGCTGTGCATGTGATGTCGCTCCTAAGATTTCCCAACAAGAAAAACATAATCATATATTATAAAGGTCAAATTGGCATCCCTTTGTGAATTGTTTTGGTGCTATGAGCTATTAGACTTCTTTGCTGATATAAGATATGAATTGGAGTATAAATTTAAATTGTTAAAAAGAGATCCAATATATATATATATATATATATATATATAAAGTTCTTCATTTGTATATTATGATGTTACGAGGCGACTTAGGGCTAATTATATATTATCCCTTATATTTAAAACCTATTAGTATTATATTTTAATATCATAAGGAAAACACAACATCTGACACAATGTGTTATATTTTAATATTATAAGAAAAATACAACATATGACACAATGTGTTAGACCAACGTGAAAGTAATAGATAAAAAGATGCTTTCAATATCCCTTTTACTTTCGTGAGATATTAAAATTATCTTTTTACTAATAAAATTATTAAAAATTAAAAATTAAAATTATTTTTTTATCGATCACTTTTGTATCGAATATGTTGTATTTTTCATCAATACAACTAACTTGACGTTAGGACAAATAAGATTATTTAATTTATTTTTAAAATTATAAAAATTTAAATGTAAATTTTTTAAGTATAAAAACGATGATATTGATAAGATCCAAATATGTAATTTACAAATAGACATATAACATATAAAAATCATGTATATCAACGAGATCATACGAAATGCCAATAACATCAATAACAACCTTCTCTCACAGTCCCAAGATTGCTTCCCTCTGCAGCACTAGCTTATTTTGCAACACACAACATTAGATAGAACTCGGTGCTAACCTGAAGCATATTTTTCATGAAGAGTAACGGGAAACAGAAGCTAATCTCGAACACGATTGGAGAGTGATGGCTGTGAGGCACCTAATAAGAAGCTGAAGAGAAGCTTATTGAACCTGTTGGCGTCCTCCATTTGAGGCAGGTGGCCAGTATTCTGCAATACTTCCAACCTCGCGTTCTCTCCCAAACGCCTGCACTTGTTCATCTGATTCATATTAACTCACATCACCATGTCATCAACAGGGATGATTACCTTGAAGGCAACAGGCAAACACTCACTTTTGCAGCTCGATCGCTTTGGCCACAGGGAAGATCTGATCATGCTCTCCCCAGATGATCAGAACTTGCTGTAAGAGACAGGAATTAGAATAACTTGAAACTTAAATGATGAGCTGAGTCCGTGCAAGGATACGGTAAATATTTATCACCTGGGGAAGAGGAGTGAGGTGGAACTCATCTTTGTTGGCTACGGTGACTCCCTTGATAAGCTCCAGCTTCTCCTCCAGGTTATCGCTAAATAGATTCTGTTAAGGATATAAATCAGGTTGTAGCTCATCCACTAAATTTCTTAGATGCAATTACAATGATTAGAAATTTAATAAAATAATCAAAAGAGTAGGTCTCTGTTTAAATCTTATGCGAGTCATATGTAATTCAGGCGGTGTTTGGCATAACTTGTGCCTTATGTTCTTCTTTTCTAATAGCATGAAAAGCATTTGTAGAAAGACATGCTTGGTGCTCTTGCATTTGTGCATTGCTCTTTAGAAAGAACTTGCAGAAGTTCCTAAATTTTCAGGAAAAAAAAAAGCCCGAATTAGGTAGAAAGTTGAAGAATAGCGACTTCAAGGAAAAAATCGAAATGGGATAAAATGATGATGATGATGCTAAGCATCTTTCCCAAAAAATAGAATAAATAAAACGTAAGTATTTTCTGTATTTGTTTGGTTCTAAAAATGGACTAAAGAATATAAACGCATTGACAAATCAGAGAAAGTTATGTCCAATTAAATTCCTAATATTCAAATTTTGGTGAAAGGCAAGTCAAAATGACATCAAATCTCAGTGAACATAAGATGGACAAGATTGAACATTCTCTTTGTCAGCAGATGTTAATCATTGTCTAATTTCAACCTTTGAATGGGCTCTATTTTTATGAGCTGAAAAAGACATGGAAAGCAAAACAAAAGAATGATGTATACACGTCAACTTAAACAGAGTTCAGAAAGAAAATATAAAAATAATTAATCATTCACTTGCTCCAAAGTGTGTATCTCCTAATATTAAATTAAAGATTCTCTTAAGGAATTCCACGTTACCGAAAAAGATTGATTGCTGTCAACAGACCGCTAACTCTTCTGACTCCAGACTTGTCCTTGGTTATATACACATGCATATATGTCATGTGCGTCTAATAAATAACATACGGAATTCAATTTATAATGTGTGTACCGATTGCAGTCGACGCTCTGGTAATTTCTTTAGCCGCCAGATGATGAGAGCGGTGACAAAATGGCGTCTGTAGGATCCACGGAGATGTCTCACGCAAGGCTCGACAAACCATAGGAAAAGGTCCTTCTCCTAGCCAGCAACGCCCGTGGGACCCACAGCTACGCCCAATGGACCTACACCGACCCACCCACCCCCACCATTCCCCCCCGCCCCATCGGTCTGTCGTCTCGTCTCGCTCAACCAACTTGCGACAACCGGGACCCCACAATTTTTCCCCGTCAAAGCCACGTAAATTCCGTGACTTAAGTCACGAAAAATAGTGGATATAAAACAGATTTCCCCCAAATGGAGAAAAAAAATGGGATTATATATATGTTTGATTTTAAAAAAACTCATTTTTTTGGATATTTCTCAAACCATACACCCCTTCATTTTAATTTTTCTTTAATTATATTTTTAATTAAAAAACTATCCAAACTGTCGCTCCTGTACTCTTCCCCATTGTCATTGTCACCTCTGTCGTCGTCATCGCAACCCGCACCTCTCTCCTCCGCCTCTCCCCTGTTTCCCTGTGATCTGCCCTTTTCCCTTCTTCTTCCTCCTCTTTCTCCTTCCTCCTTCCCCACCATGTCCTCCCATCCGTTCCCTTCCCACCTCCCAACGTGGACGGCGGGCGGCGAACAGATAACGATAGCGACTGGTAGACGACGAGGTGGAGGTGGAGGTGGAGGGGTAATTTTGGTATTTCCTGAATTAAGGATACATGGTCTAGGAAAAATTAAAATGGCCGATATGGTCTGTAAAATACCTAAAATAGGGACATTTACCTGTAGCATGTCCCTGAGGATGAACTCAGGCACGAACAGAGGCGGGCGGTAGACGGCGAGGTGGGCAAGCCTCCTGAGGTCGGCGGTGGTTCGAGGGAGGAGTAGCTCGTCGATGCTGCGCGCCCCGCCGGCCCGCTCCAGCAGCGCGCGGTCGTCGTCCGGCCCCTTCAGCACGTCGGAGCTGGCGATCACCACGCGCTCCACCCACTCCGGGCCCAACCCCCGCGCTACATGGTACGCCACGAACCCCCCGTAGCTAGTCCCGGCCACTGACACCCTCGCCCGGTGCGGGGGCCCGACGCCGAGCACGGCGAGGAGACGGGCGATGGCGGCGGCCTGGAAGGCCTCGGACCGGATCGGGGACCGAGTGGTGGATCCGCCGAAGAATAGGAGGTCCGGCACGACGAGGTCGAAGCGAGCGGCGAGGTGCCAGATCTGCCTGCTCCACTGCCACGTGCCCCGTGGCCCGAAGCCGTGGATCAGAAGGAAGCGGAGGAAGGGGGAAGGAGGGATGACGAGATCCAGCAGTGCACGGTAGTGTCGTCATCGAGGGCGACGGTGTGGGGGCGGAGACCGGCGGCCTTGTAGACGAGGTGGATCAATAGATCGATCACCCACACCATGCTAAACCCATTCCCTCTTTCTCTCTCTCTCTTCTCAGAGGGCACAAGGTATTTACGTAGCCTAGAATAAAGGAGAAATTTAAGAGAGGACAACAGAGACGGAGAACGGTTATAGTGGCCGTTGGTTAGGTGTCATGGAGGGCATATAGAGAAAGTAATTGGGATTATAAGAGAAAATAAATTAATGAAAACAAATAATAAATTGGAGATGGTTTAGATAAAGAATTAATGTTAACAATATGTTTCGTTTAGATTATGATAAAAATGAAAGAAATGAATGCTATATATGCGTATTTAGAATTCATTATCTAAAAATAAGATTAAAGCAAGTTTAAAAAAAATTAACTACATAAAGCGCCCTTAATGATCTGACAATCATAAAGAAAATTTAAAGGATATAAATGCCAAATGTGCTAGTCAAATGATAATTACAAAAGCCAAGTAATAATCCTTTCAAAAATTACAAATGTTAGGGGGGGTTTTACATTTAAGTACTGTGGGGGTTGTGATCATTTAATCCTATTCAATTGTGTACGTTTAGCATATTCTTGGCCAATGCATTCCTAGAATAAATTTCAAATAAGGCTCACCCTACTATGCATATGCTTCCTTCCAATGGCCTCTCCGGTAGGACATTTGAGCTACCCTACTTTGCACATGCTTCCACACCCCGTGTGACATCTGACCTACCATATATTATTTATGCTCTAAATTGATTAATCTGAAAGAAGGATTAAATCTCTTTCATGCGTAGTTACCAGTGGAAAGGTCCGACCGAGTCTGGGGTCATCGGGTCACTGGTCAAAACCGCAGGGTCCGTATATTTAATTAAAAATATTTAAAATTATGTAATAAAAAAATAAATATTATGATTAAGAAAAAATAAACCATTTTATAAAAATGAAAAATATTGATAAAAATGATAATGTTAATCAAATATTAGACATAAATTGTAATGTGGATTAAACAACATGTATTAATATCTTTATGAGGCACAAGATCAATTATTAGACACAAAGGAAATAGTTTGTCTAATGTTATTTTCTTAGACATCAAAATCAATTGAACATATATATATATATATATATATATATTTATTTATTTATTTATTTATTTATTTATTTATTTATTTATTTATTTATCAATATGGGCATTTTCTTATTCATCAATATGTGATTTGATAATTATACCAGAAGAGTCCATTCGGTCAGAGAAAGGTGAGGAAGAAAGCCCAATAAAAAACAAAAAACGATTACATGAGATAGGTCAGTTTCGTTTTTATATTTTGAAAAGGATGGATAACAAAAATAAGATTCGAATTCAAAACCTACACATTTATTTCTTTTCATATTAATCATGATTTCAAAATTACATAAATGTCATTTTGAAAAAAAAAATAATAATAATAATCTTAACTATATCAACAAAACTGAATGAATTAGATTCATGTGCGTCATCTACAAACGGACCAGATCAATCGGTTCATACCAATTGTTTAACACAACCGACCCCATAAATAAATCAGATCTATTAATGGTTCCCAATTTTTCCTATCCAACAATCTCATCCAATCCGGTTATAATAACTATGCTTTTATGAACATCTATATATAATATGTAAGAAAGAGATGAACTGTTGATTGAGTTCATTGATAACCTTTCTAATTATTGAGAGTAACTACTGAAAAGATTTTTATGATGTGATCGGTGAACAAGAGAAGGATGAGTTGAAGTAATAACTCAGGGTAGGGTGGAAATGTATTTGGAAGACTCATCTTCCCAACCAATTTAAGCCTTGGGAATTAATGTTCATGATTGAGATGTGAAGAACAAGATAAAACCTCAATCAACAGTTGGTAATCCCGGAAAAACACAAGGGAAAAGATGGCAAGAAATACACTTATATATCAACCATAAACAATCATCAACAGTATTGATCATTATTAAGCTGATAGAACAACGAATCTCATCAAAATTTAGCAACTACCATTGATGTCAACCAAATAGAATATAGTCCGAAGTATTCTTTGATACTAGATGTTGTGCTTGTGTTGGCAGTTCTACCGAGAGGTTGTTTCCATTATTCGTAAAATGATCATCTGATCCAGATAGTATAGGAGCAACCTTAGGAAACTACCATTTTCAAGCTAAAGCAATCTTCAGTAGTCATAGTACTGTTTCTTGTTATCTTTTTGATAATGAACTCTTAATGGACCAACTTCAGTTCATATGATATTAGCAACTGCAAACAGAGACAGAAGCTACAGAGTAAAAGCTAAATTTTTAATTATACATCAGCCTTCAATGTTAAAAGCATCAACCTGAATTCATGAACATATCAAGCTCAACATAATCTATGGTAGTCATCACAATGTTTAATGGTCATTTTTCCAATAATGGACTCTAAAATGACCAACTTTAGCTGATTAAACACTCAGCTTACAGCATGTCAATTATATGATGATGTTTGAATTAGACTCGCATCAATGTGGGATAGAGTCAATGCACACATCAACTCTATTTATAGAGAGACCGTCTTCCGTCCACCTGAGTAAACTACCCGTTCGCTAGCTAATGCAATAGTCACAGTAGTATTTAATGGTATCTTTTCGATACTAGAAGACTCCTAATAGACCAACTTAAGCTAATTAAAAACTCAGCACTACAGCATATCAATCCTACAATGATATTAGAATGGGAATGAATTCACATCAGGTCAGACGAAAGCCATATACGCGACCTTATTTATTTTTGATTAATTTTCATTCTTCTTATGGTAAAATAAAGTCCACAAACTCCACTATATTACTAGCAACTGCATACATAGACAGAAGTTACACATTAAATACTAAATTTTTTGTTATACATCAGCTTTCAACAGTAAAAGCATGTGAATGTGTACATGAACATCGGAAGATTCAACACAATTAATCATTCATAGTAACATTTATATAACTATGCGGAGATAATAAGCATGTAAAAAGGAATAGACATACATAGAGTGACCATGCTACTACGTAGAGTCGTAAGATTGCAAACCAGTGTATATTTAGGTTAATTCATTTATGAAGACCAATAATTATGAACCAGAAACAGATGCTCCAATCAAACATGAGTAGAACCCTAATCAACATCAATGGCATTACCAACTGCATTTGCCTAAATGTGAATTATAGACCAAGCACCACCTTCAAAGACAAAAGATCGAACACATCATAAACACTACACTACGCTTCAAGATCTAAAATCCAAGTATTAAGTTCGAGCAGATTAGGAAGGAAAAATGGCTTGGAAATAACGAGAAGAGTACGATACGACCGTCAGATTGCGCGGATCAGGCGGTGAGCACGACGGCGCCACCGGCGGCCTTGATCTTCTTCTCGGCGATCTTGGAAACGAGTTTGGCCTTGACCACGACGGGCCGGTCAGGCGGCAGAATTCCCTTGCCAAGCACCTTAAAGTACCCAAACTGGGTAACGTCGACCAAGGGGGCGGTGGCGCCGCCTTTGGCGGCGGCGGCGTCCTTGACAGCTTCGGGGACGAGGGACCAGAGGCGGTCGACGTTGACGGCGGGGCAGTAGAATTTGTTGCGAAGGCGGTGGAAGTAGCGCATGCCGACCTTGCCGAAGTAGCCGGGATGGTACTTGTCGAAGAGGATACGGTGGTGGTGCATGCCGCCAGCGTTACCGCGGCCGCCAGGGTGCTTCCGGTGCTTACCGATGCGCCCGTGCCCGGAGCTCACGTGCCCCCGCTTCTTCCGGTTCTTCCTGAAGCGCGTCGTCATCGTCAACACCACCTCCTGCCCTCGAAATGGCGACGGCCTGAACCCTACAGATTGGCTATTTATAGGGAGATAGAATGAGTAATTGCCGTCCGATCGAGATGCCAACGGCGCATGTTGTGGGCTAATTTTTCTGTTTGAACTCCGGCCAAATCGCATCAGTTTGGTCAACCAAAGCCACATGTTTGGCATTTAACGAACCGAATCTGATCATCAAACCCCAGCTCATCCATTTATTAATATTAAACTTATTCAAAAATAATATTATTACTAAATTTAAAATATTTTTTTTTTTTGGTTTGTTTCTTTCTAATAAAATCTACTTATGTCTCCATCTATCTATAATAATCTTTCTTTATGTTATCTTTCACTAAAGTTACACCCTTTTTTTTTACTAATAAAAATATTTATTTTTCTAACTCCATATATTTATCGGAATATCATCATTTGAGGGACATAAATTTTTTATTTATAATTTATGAACTATTTTTTACTTAGGTCTAAAAAAAAAACTAATATGATAACTATCTTATAAATTTTTTTTTTTATTTTAATCTAAAAAATAAAATACTCAGTAGCTCTTGATATTGTTAGGATCAAGAGCGGCACTAAGAGGGGGGGGTGAATTAGTACAGCGAAAAACTTTCGCGATTTCAGAAAAATATTCGTTTCGATTAAAACTGATTCCGATGAAAATGGCTTCGATTCAATCAGTTTCGGAGAGAAGTTGAACTTAAAAGCTTTCGTTAAAGTAAAAGAGAAGATTAAGGAGGTTTGCAGTAATATAAATTACACAAATGAAAAACAAACCAGAATTTAAAGTGGTTCAGTTAACATGACCTACATCCACTTTCGGATTTCTCCTCCGACAAGGTCATCGGTGTCTACTAAAAGCCTTCCTTCAATATGTGAAGACCGAATACCTCTTTACAGCGATTTCTCCTTTTCTCGGGTTTAGGAGATAACCCTTACAAGTCTCACTCCTCTTTCTTAGATGGTTATAAGGCTAAGAGATAAGGAGGAGAACTCCAACTTTTACAATACTTTTATAACTTAAGAATTCAAGATTAAGCCAATACTTTCATGCCCTTTTATGCAGAAAAGGGTAGGATTTTTATAGACCCCAATGACTTCAAAATTGGAGCTAAAAAGTGTCATATCCCCAAAATTTGGGGTACTGGCGGTACTACCGCAACTAATCTGATACTGGGTGGTACCATCGCCTGACAAGGGCGGTACCACCGTTGGCAGCATTCACTACTAGCGGTACCACTGCCCAATCTGGGCGGTACCACTGCCCAGTCTGGGCGGTACCATCGCCTAGATATCCTGGGTGGCATTGCTTTCTAAGCGGTGCCACCGTTGGCAGACCAACTAGGCTCTTAACAGGGCTGATCAATTCGGCCTAATTCAGCCCTGTTAAGGGCCCAATTGGCCCATAATTAAGTTAGTGAGATTACCTTCCAATTCTAACTTAATTTATGCTCTAACTACGATAATTAAGACATAATTATAGCGCTTCTTGTTCCAGTGCATCAATTGCTCTTTCGGCGAGCTTCCGACGTACTTCCGGCAAACATCCGACGAACTCTCGACAATGTTCCGGCGGACTCTCGGCAAGCTCCTGGACTTTACGACGATCTTCTTGGTGAGTTCCGACGAGCTTCTTTGACAAGCTCGTGGACTTCTCGGTTGGTTCCGGTAGAACTTCCGATGAACGTTTGGACTTCCGACAAACTCTCGAACTCCCAATGAGATCTTGATCTTGATTCCGGCACAACACCTGCTTTATGTCTTATTGCTATCATAGTTAATCCTACACACTTTTCTCAACATATAGATTAGATCAAACAAATTACAATTGACTTCATCATCAAAATCCGAGATTCAATAATTATCCCATTTTTTATGATGACAATCAATTGATGACGAAGTTAATCTTAACTCCCCCTATCTATATGCCATACTTAAGAAAAGATATTCTTGAATTGAAGACCTTTAAATTCAAAAAACAAACTGATAAGATAAGTTTATTAAACTTATCAGCATGCACATCATGATTTCTTTCATTATCTAACATTCTCAAAATATGATGCCAAGTATTTCTCAAAATGATATCAAGCCATGACATCCATTTTCAAGTATGATATTTTAAATATGAAAGATGACAAAGATAGCAATTCATCATTCTATGGTAAGATATCAATTGTAAAATAGCAAGTTAAGCTCTAGATATCTTATCATAATAAAATAAATTTATTAAGCAAACATTTTAAATATATATGATGAAATACATTTCATACATTTGTCATCAATTTATCATATTTTGATATTATTTCTCCCCTTTTGTCATCAAAAAAAGGAGAACAATTCAACAATACAAGAATGGTAAAAAAAATCAAGCAAGTTTCACACTCAAAAGTTCTCATCATTAAACGTTATCAACATTAAAGTGATATATTCCAACAACTTCTCCCCCTTTGTCATCATAATTTAATTTAATTTTGCATGAAGAGGAGGAAAGAAGGTAAGGAGGGAGTCCTAAGAACTAAATTTATGAAATGATCTGAATCAAGTCAAAAAACAATAAATAAGTTTTCATTAAAACATGCTTTCATTTTGATAAAGAGAAGAGATTCATTAAAAGGATCGAGATATCCATATGAAATCAAATCCTTACGAAAATTATCACACACATGCTTTCATTATCACACACGAGAAGGGATTCGTTAATACATGCTTTCATTATCACACACAAAAATTCATCTTTCAAGGATTAAGATATCCATTAGAATTCCTTCAATTTTCATGAGAAAAATTTATGGGAGAGGAGTGTCACATGAAGGAGAAATTCACGAATAAGATTTTATAGTGAGAAGAGCATTACATCAAATCCATTTCTAATTAAAAATTCATAAGAGTGAAATCCGTGAGAGATACATTTGTCAATTACTTCCATCTATCAAACATCTGTTGGGCTGACAGCCCATATTCAGCCCAATGTGAGCTTTATCAGCCCACATCTTACCCCCTCTTAACCTAACCCTAATTAACATTAGGGTAGTGTGGGTGGCTGCATTTTAGAGGTAGAAAAAGGTTATAAATAGGGCAGCAATGAGGGCAGCAACGTGGAGATCTTGGCAGCAGCAGAGAGGAGAAGAAAAAGGTAAAAAAATAAGAGAAATAAAAGGAAGAAAATAAGGACAACGCAGAGAGACTATTCTCAATCATCTAGCAGTGTTCTCATCTCAGGTTAGATCAAATCTATAATAGACTCTTGCTGTAATTACTTGGGGAGGTTTTAGATATTGTGGACAGTGACGTGATCCTTGTATCCTAGTTATTCTCTTGTGATTGTTGCTAGGGTTTAGGATAAGAGATTGAGATTTGTATATTCATTATTCTCATGGTGGATTATCTTTAGTTTGCCCCGTGATTTTTACCCTTCACATTGGAGGGGTTTTCCACATATATCTTGGTGTTCTATTTAATTATGATTTTATTTAATTCCACTGCATATCATGGCCTACTAGTATTTGTTTATATACAAAAGTTATTCTGCTTTATATCCCATCAACTAGTATCAAAGCAAGGGTTTTGGTGATTTAATTTTTGTATTTGAACATGGAGGCCAATAATGTTTCTCGCATGATTAGTTTAAATAGAAACAATTGGATGATGTGGAAACCAAGAATGGAAGATCTCTTATATTGCAAAGATTTATCTGGACCTTTGCAGGGGGATAGTGCAAAACCCACAACTATAACAGATGATGAGTGAAAGAGGTTAGATCGAAAAACAATTGGGTTTATTCGACAGTGGCTTGATGATAGTGTCTTTCACCATGTTTCTATTAAAATTTCTACATATTCTCTTTGAAAAAAGTTAGAAAGTCTCTGTGAAAGAAAAACAGCTGGCAACAAAGCTTTTTTGATAAAAAAATTTATAAACCTAAAATATAGAGAGGGTGCTTCTATTGCTGAGCATTTAAATGAAATGCAAAGTATTACTAACCAGTTATCCTCTATGAAAATGTCTCTTGATGATGAGTTGCAGGCATTGTTACTTCTCAGTTCATTACCAGAAAGTTGGGAGACACTAGTGGTTTTCCTTAGTAATTCTGCGCCAGATGGTGTTATCACTATGAGTCAAGTAACAAGCAATTTATTAAATGAGGAGTTGAGAAGAAAGAGTTCAACAACATCTCAGAATGATTCACAGACACTTATCTTAGAGAATAGAGGAAGGTCAAAGTCTAGAAGTAGTTCACGCATGAGTAGGAGAAAGTCAAGATCAAGAAAAGATATTGTTTGCTATAACTGTAGTGAGAAAGGACATTAAAAGAACCAATGTAAGCAACCTAAGAAGAGCAAGAAAAAGGAAAAAGAAGTGGAGTCTATGGAGTCAAAAGATAATATCACAACTACAATGCAGGGTGGTGATTATTTGATTTTGTCTCCTTCTGATGATATTTTTTCTTGTGTGTGTCAGGATCTTGAGTGGGTGATTGACACAGGTGCTTCTTATCATGCTACACCACGGAGGGAGTTTTTTGCTACATACAGGTCTGAAAATTTTGGTGTTGTCAGGATGGGCAATTATGGCACAGCAGACATCATAGACATAGGTGATATCCATTTAAAGATCAATCTTGGCTACAAGTTGGTGCTTAAGGATGTGAGGCATGTGGTTGACTTGAGGCTGAATTTAATTTCAGTTGGAAGGCTAGATGATGAAGACTATGATAGTAGATTTCACAGAGGGCAATGGAAGCTCAGTAAGGGTTCTCTTGTTATAGCTAATGGAAAGAAATGTCATACTTTATACAGGTTGCAGGCTAAAGCTTATGGTGAGCAATTAAATGCTATAGAAAAAGACTTCAACATGGAGTTGTGGCATAGGTGACTGGGACACATGAGCGAGAAGGGGCTGTAAGCTCTTTCCAAGAGAGAAGTATTGCTAAACCTCAGAGGCTTTGGGATCTAGAAAAGTAGAAGGTGTTTAGAAGTAGAGACGTAGTCTTCTTTGAGGATAAAACTTTTGAAGATTTGAAGAAGAAGACACCAGCCAATACTTCTACAGAAGGATTAGCAAATTGTGACCCAATTACTCCTCCAGTATATCAGAGTGATGGGGGAGATGTGCAGGAAGATAGTATAGAGTCTGATGTTGATCTACCTGTAGGATATGTTGAGTAAGAAGAAGTTGGAGAGCAACTTCCTGCAGAACCTCAATTGAGAAGATCTTCTAGACAACGTCAACCTTCCAGAAGATACTCTACATATGAGTATGTGATGCTTACTGATGCAAGTGAACCAAAGAGTTACCAGGAAGTAGTTGAAAGTGAGCAGAAAGAGAAGTGGTTAGTTGCTATACAGGAAGAGATGGATGCTCTTCAGAAGAACCATACTTATGATTTGGTGCTACTACCAAATGGAATGAAGGCCTTGAAGAACAAGTGGGTTTTCAGGTTGAAGACTCAAGAATATTGTTCTCAACTAAAGTATAAAGCTAGATTGGTTGTGAAAGACTTTGGTCAAAAGAAAGGTATTGACTTTGAAGAGATTTTTTCTCCTATTGTTAAAATGTCTTCTATTCATGTTACTCTTGGTATTGTTGCTAGCCAGGACTTGGAGGTTGAACAGTTAGATGTGAAGACAACTTTCCTTCATGGGGATTTGGAGGAGGGAATTTATATGGAGCAATCAGAAGGCTTCAAAGTCAAAGGTAAAGAGAACTTTGTCTACAAATTAAAGAAGAGCTTGTATGGGCTAAAGCAAGCTCCAAGATAGTGGTATAGAAAGTTTGATTCATTTATGACAGAAAATGAATACAAAAGAATAGCTTCATATCATTGTGTGTACATCAAATGGTTTGGTGAGGATTTTATTATTCTCTTATTTTATGTTGATGACATGCTTATTCTTGGGAAAGATATATCTAAAATTGATATATTGAAGAAAGAGCTGAGTGAGTCTTTTGCAATGAAGGACATGGGGCCAGCAAAGCAAATATTAGGTATGTAGATTTCCCGTGACAAGAAAAATAAGAAGATTTGGTTGTCACAGGAGAAATACATCGAGAAGGTATTGGAAAGACTCAGTATGAGTAATACAAAACCAATTGGTTCTCCTCTTGCAGGTCACTTCAAGTTGTGCTTAGAACAAAGTCCATCAAGTGATGAGGAGAAGGAGAAAATACGAAAGGTTCCTTATGCTTTAGCAGTTGGAAATTTAATATATGCAATGGCATATACGAGGCCAGACATCGCATATGCAGTTGGTGTTACTAGTAGATTTCTTGCAAATCTAGGCAAAGAGCACTGGGCAGTAGTGAAGTAGATTTTTAGATATCTCAAAGGGAGCTCTAAGGTTTGTTTAAGCTTTGAAGGTGGACCACATGTGTTAACAGGTTACACAGATTCAGATATGGCAAGAGATATAGATATGAGAAAGTCTACTTCAGGTTATGTACTTACTTTTGCAGGGGCAGCTGTGTCATGGCAATCCAGGTTGCAAAGGTGTATTGCTCTCTCCACCACAGAAGCAGAATATATTGCTGCTACAAAGATATGCAAAGAAATATTATGGATGAAAGAAATCTTACAAGAATTGGGGCTGAAACAGAAAAATTATGTGGTGCATTATGAAAGCCAGAGTGTCATTCATTTGTGTAAGAACCCAATGTTTCATTCCAAGTCAAAGCATATAGATGTCAGATACCACTGGATTCGAAATGTATTTGAAGAGAAGCAATTGCAGCTTCAGAAAATTCATACAGATGATAACGGAGCAGACATGTTGACAAAGACTTTACCAAAAGAAAGATAGGAGATATGCCTGTTAGTCATAGGTGCCTAGCAAGCCAATCACGTGAGTGATGGCACGTGTGACTTGATATAGAATCCTTTTGCTTATTATATTTTGACATATATCACTTTATAACTATTGCATATGTGCATATATATATTGTGATATCCTTGGATTTATGCAATGGGAATCGGATCGTGATGAGATCCCGAAAATGAGATCGATTCACCTTTAAATATATATCCTAAATAATCCCGGTCATAGGTTACTCGAGAGGGACATCGTGATAACCGGACAGACTAGTGTGCTATATACCCGTCCATATGATGGATGCAGCTAGTCTCATAGCTGCTCGTGTAGGGACACTAGGGATACAGTATAGGTGCTCATTGGAGAATGAGTTCACTGATTGATCCGCTTACGGAATGTTGGATGGTTGATGATGCCTTATTGTCAGACAGCGATTCCGTAGTCCTAGTGGTATATCTGGTCCTTAAACTTGAGACACCAAGGATGTCCTGTATGAGTGCTCCACTCTTTGATACCAGACTTATAGGTTTGGCTATCCCAGATCTTGTACAGTTGGTTATTGGGAGTGGTAGTCGACCTTACGAGGGTTATTGAGTGTCAATAGAGGATCATCCACTCTCGGTGTCATGAGAGGAATATCTTATGTGTTCTTGCTCAGACAAATCCCTGGCCAGGGTCATTCGGGTTGAGAGAGAAATAGTTCTCCGGGAGAATCTGATTAGAGCGAGACTCGAGTAGAAACCATATGGGTCTGACAACACCATGCTCGATATACGGTCTCTGGGATATAAGATGGATGAGGGTTTATAGGTATACGGTAATTGAGGACAGATATGTCCAAATGATTGGATTCTCCTGTATCATCTGGGGACTACGACGTAGTGGCCTAGTATGTTCGTAGTCGATAAGTCGAGTGAATTATTACATAGATAATAATTTACTGAGTTAGAAGGAGTTCTGACAGGTATGACTCACGGCCTGCTCGATATTGGGCCTAGAGGGTCACACACATATGGTAGGTATTGCGATGAGTAGAGGTTCGGATATGAGATATCTAACGAAGCCCTTGTCTTATTGGATCCCATGGATGAGATCCAATAAGAGCCCATGAGAGATTATTGGATAGAGATTCACTAATCTAAAAGGCTTGGGTTATTGGATGCAGATCCAATACCCACTAGGGGAGGATCCATTAGGGTTTGATAAGGGACCTCTATAAATAAGAAGGATTCAAAGCCTCATAGGCTAGAGCTTTTGCTTGCCTCTCCTATTCTCCTTCCCCTCTCCACCTTAGAGCAGGCCTGGAGTTTTGAGGAGCGTCGTTGCAGCCCTGTTTTGAGGAGCGTCGTGGCAGCCCTATTGCATCGTCGTCGCAGCTCTATTATATTTCTCGTTTAATGTCGGGCCTACGTGCCTATGATTAAGTTGTAATCACATGAGGAGGCACAGCGGGAGCGTGGATGCGATAACGGGACCCACGAGACGGACGATCGCGAAGCATGAAGATGCATCGAGATGTTGACGGAACCGACAAGGACGAGATGGACGATCATAGGGCATGGAGATGCACCGTTGCACACATAGATCTTGATGTGAGTGATTAGGCCTACTGGCTCGAGCCTAATCACATTAGGTTGTGGTCCATGATCATCTGGTGTGATTGCTTATACATATACTAGATATGTATATATATTTGCATGCGATGTAGATATATATTAAATATGTATATGTGTGACATGTCATATTAGGAGACCAAATCATAGAAACATCTCTCTCGATAATATTAAGTCGGTAAACGTGAGGCAATTAGATTAACCCACGTGGTCTTCCATCGTTATAAGTAGGAATCGATTCCCGGTGTAGGTTGAGTTGGTCGAGTCCCTCGAGACTCACCTATATCGTAATTCGCTATCTTGCTTACGACATAGAGATGTCACCGGTGACCTGAGGACATGGTATGCTTGGTCAAGTCTCTCGAGGGTATATCATCAAATCAAACTCATCTTATAACGAAGGTGTTGACTTAACCGAGTATAATAGTTGGTCGAGTCCCTCGAGACCATGGTGATTCGAAGGACAAACAGGACGGGAATCACAAGGAGTTATGATTGGCAAGAGTTGCCTACCTTTTAGGCTTAGTGTGATTGGTCGAGTCACTCGAGGTTACACTAAGATACTGATTGGATCCTGATCCCCACTAGAAGTCTACCGGAGACTTCCGTTTCACGTGCTGAGGGTGTCGCGTGACTCGTTAGTAAAATAGTGGGAGCATATTAAGATAGAAGTTCATATCTTCATAGTTTACTTCTTGCAAAATCTGCATGTTATTCATTTCTGCCGTATCTTTATTTTCAGAAAATGTTGCTTTCAAATCCCTTACGTGGCATACTTGATGTCAACCGCCTCACTAGTCTAAATTATACGGATTGGCTCTATAACTTGAGAATTATTCTCATAGCGGAGAAAATTGTGTACGTCCTTGATATAGTGATGCCTACGCCCGAAGAAGGGGCAAGCGAGGATGAGATCGCTCGCTACGTGAAGTACATTGATGACTCTACTCTTGCTCAGTGCTATATGTTAGGCTCTATGACTCCTGAGTTACAGAGACAACATGAAAAGATGGATACCAGATTCATTCCCCTACATGTCTGTAAATTGTTTGAGGAACAAGGAAAGACTCAGCGATATGAGATATCCAAGAGCCTCTTCCGCGCTAGGATAACTGAAGGGACACCGGTTTAGAACCATGTCCTAAAGATGATTGAGTGGATAGAGAAACTCACAGGTCTAGGAATGGTCCTAGAGGATAACTTGTGTGTGGACATTGTGCTTCAGTCCCTACCAGATTCCTTTTCACAATTCATAATGAATTTTAATATGAACAAGTTTGAAGTGACTCTCCTAGAGCTCCTCAATATGTTGAGGGAGGTAGAGAGTACTATTAAGAAAGAGAAGCCAGTTCTCTACACTAGTGAGACCAAAAAGAAAAGGAAAGCAGAAAGGTCCCTTAAGTAGGGAAAAGGTAAGGGCAGACCAGGTAAAGCAAAAGTTGCTAAGAAAGACCCAGCAAAGGGCAAAGGCCAGTGCTTCCACTATGGTAAAGATGAGCACTGGAAAAGAAACTGCAAAGAGTACCTTGCAGAAAGGGCGAAACAAAAGCTTGATGAAGCTTCAGGTACATTCATGATAAGTCTTCATTTGTCAGACTCTTATGATAACACATGGGTATTGGATACTGGTAGTGCTTATCATATATGCAATTCGTTGTAGGTTCTGACAAGGCCTAGGAGAATAGAGAGAGGCGAGATGGACCTCAAGATGGGTAATAGAGCAAAAGTTGCTATAGTAGCTATTGGCAAGGTCGCCCTACATCTGCTTGGTGGAGCTTTTATTGCATTAGATGCATATTATTTTGTTTCTTCTATTATCAGAAATATTATCTCCATTTCATGTTTGATAGTTAGTGGGTATAAATTAGTTTTTGAGAACAATGGTTGTTCGATATTATTAGATAATAAGATCATCATGAAAAGAATATTGCATAATGGTTTATTTATGTTAGACACTACTCCACATATCATGAATGTAAATGTATCCAAGAGGAAACGAGATGAGATGAGCAGTGCATACCTGTGGCATTGTAGGCTAAGTCACATCCATAAAAGAATGATTTAAAAGTTGCTAAATGATGGATATCTAGATCCATTCGACTATATGTCATATGCAACTTGCGAGCCTTGCCTTTGTGGAAAACTGACCAACTCTCCATTTAGTGGAACTGGAGAGAGAGCCACTGAGTTGTTGGAACTCATACATAGTGATGTATGTGGACCCATGTCAACTCATGCCATTGGTGGATACTCCTATTTCATTACCTTTACTAATGATTTCTCAAGGTATGGATATGTGTACTTAATGAAGTACAAGTCCGAGGCCTTTGAGAAATTCATAGAGTATAAGAATGAGGTGGAGAACCAGACTGGAAAGAGTATCAAAACTCTTCGATCAGATCGAGGAGGTGAATACTTAAGTACAGAGTTTACTCAGTTCCTCAAGGACCATGGGATATTATCCCAATGGACACCTCCTTATACACCTCAGATCAATGGTGTCTTTGAAAGGAGAAATCGTACGCTATTAGACATGGTACGGTCCATGATGAGTTTCGCTGACCTACCCATCTCATTCTAGGGATATGCCCTAGAAACCATAGCTTACCTTCTGAACAGAGTTCCAACTAAGTCGGTAGTGTCTACACCATATGAGATATGGAAAGGGAAGAAGCCTGATCTTAAGGTTGTTAAGATTTGGGGTTGCCCTGCCCACATTAAAAGACACAACCCCGATAAGCTAGAATCAAGGACAAAGCGATGCAAATTTGTGGGATACCCCAAGGAAACTTGTGGATATTATTTCTATCATCTCGAGGACCAAAAGGTTTTTGTAGCTAAGAGA
Organism: Musa acuminata AAA Group; assembly: GCF_036884655.1. Taxonomy (NCBI): domain Eukaryota; kingdom Viridiplantae; phylum Streptophyta; class Magnoliopsida; order Zingiberales; family Musaceae; genus Musa; species Musa acuminata. The sequence continues at coordinate 19,945,598 of NC_088348.1, forward strand.
GCAGTGTTCCTTGAGAAGGAACACATTCTTGGCGGAGATAATGGGAGAATGATAGAGTTAAGCAAGGTTGGAAAACTAAGCTCAAGCACCACTCTACAGCCCGAGTCTGTTCAGGTACCTAATACACAAGTTTTAACTTTACGTAGGTCTGATAGAGTATCTCATCCTCCTGAAAGATATGTGAGACATATTAGAGGAGAGGATTTTGAGGATATTGATCCTCAGACCTACGAAAAGGCTATTATGAGTATAGACACCGGGAAGTGGCAAGAAGCCATGAATTCTGAGATGGATTCTATGTACCAACAAGGTTTGGAACCTAGTTGATGCGCCCGAAAGCATTGTACCCATCGGTTGCAAGTAGATCTTTAAGAAAAAGATCGGAGTAGATGGAAAGGTAGAGACCTATAAAGCAATGCTAGTGGCTAAGGGGTATCGTCAAAGGCAAGGTGTTGACTACGACGAAACCTTCTCACCCGTAGCAATGCTAAAATCCGTCAGAATTCTATTGGCTATTGCAGCACACTATGATTATGAGATCTGGCAGATGGATGTGAAAACTGCATTCCTCAATGGGAACCTCGAGGAGGAGGTGTATATGATGCAACCTGAGGGATTCATGTCCAAGAACTGCCTAGATAAGGTGTGTAGGTTGCTTAGATTCATTTATGGACTAAAGCAAGCTTCCCGAAGTTGGAACATAAGATTTGATGAGGCAATAAGATCTTATGACTTCGTTAAGAACGAAGATGAGCCTTGTGTGTACAGGAAGGTAAGTAGGAGCATTATCACCTTTTTAGTGTTATATGTGGATGACATCCTGATCATTGGGAATGACGTAGGAATGCTATCCATAGTAAAGACTTGGTATCTAGACACTTCTCCATGAAGGACTTAGGGGAAGCATCCGATATCTTGGGGATTTGAATCTATAGAGATAGATCCAAGAGGATGCTTGGCTTGTCCTAGTCCAAGTACATAGAAACTATTGTCAAAAGGTTTGGCATGGAAAATTCCAAGAGAGGTCTCATACCGATGAGACATGGGATATCGCTTTCTACGAGTATGTCCCTAAAGACTCCAGAAGAAAGGGCAAACATGGATATGATACCTTATGCCTTAGCAATAAGGTCTATCATGTATGCCATGCTATCTACTAGGCCTGATATAACGCATGCTCTGAGTGTCACGAGCAGGTATCAGGCGGATCCAGGCTTGGAGCATTGGAAAGCAGTAAAGTGTATCCTTAAGTACTTGAGAAGGACTAAGGATCTTTTACTAGTATATGGAGGTAGTAACCTTAAGGTTGAAGGCTACACAGACTCAAGTTTTTAGTCTGATGTCGATGATAGCAAGTCAAATTCGGGGTACGTGTACACCTTGAATGGAGGAGCAGTGTGCTGGAAGAGTTCCAAGAAAGATACTACTGCTGACTCGACCACAGAGGCGGAGTACATTGTGCAACAAAGGAGGGAGTCTGGTTGAAGAAGTTCATTATAGATTTGGGAGTCGTGCCGGGTAGCGATGAGTCGATCTCCTTATATTGCGACAACAACGGGGCGATTGCTCAAGCGAAGGAACCTAGGTCTCATCAGAAATCTAGGCACGTTCTGAGGAGGTTCTACCCTATCAGAGAGATCATAACTCGAGGAGATGTAGTAGTAGAAAGAGTTTCATCCGAAGATAACATTGCAGATCCACTGACAAAGTCGTTGTCTCGGATCGTCTTTGAGCGTCACAGGGGTCTGATGGGGATCAGACACATAGGTGATTGGCTTTAGGTCAAGTGGGAGATTGCTAATCATAAGTGCCCAGCAAGCCAATCACGTGAGTGATGGCACGTCTGACTTGATACATAATCATTTTGCTTATTATATTTTTGCATATATCACTTTATAACTATTGCATATGTGCATATATATATTGTGATGTCCTTGGATTTGTGCAATGGGAATCGGATCGTGATGAGATCACGAAAATGAGATCGATTCACCTTTAAACATATATCCTAAATAATCCCGGTCATAGGTTACTCGAGAGGGACATCGTGATAACCGGACAGACTGGTGTGCCATATACCCGTCCATATAATGGATACAGCTGGTCTCATTAGCTACTCATGTAGGGACAATAGGGATACAGTACAGGTGCTCATTGGAGAATGAGTTCACTGATTGATCCGCTTACGGAATGCTGGATAGTTGATGATGCCTTATTGTCAGACAGCGATTCCATAGTCCTAGTGGTATATCTGGTCCTTAGACTTGAGACACCAAGGATGTCCTGTATGAGTGCTCCACTCTTTGATACCAGACTTATAGGTTTGACTATCCCAGATCTAGTATAGCTGGTCATTGGGAGTGGTAGTCGACCTTACGAGAGCTATTGAGTGTCGATAGAGGATCATCCTCTCTCAGCGTCATGAGAGGAATATCTCATGTGTTATTGTTCAGACAAATCCCTGGCCAAGGTCATTCGGGTTGAGAGAGAAAGAGTTCTCTGGGAGAATCCGATTAGAGCGAGACTCGAGTAGAAACCGTATGGGTCTGATAGCACCATGCTCGATATACGGTCTCTGGGATATAAGATATATGAGGGATTATAGGTATATTGTAACTGAGGACAGATAGGTCCAAAGGATTGGATTCCCCTATATCGTCTGGGGACTACGGCGTAGTGGCCTAGTACGTCCGTAGTCGATGAGTCGAGTGAATTATTACAGAGATAATAATTCACTAAGTTAGAAGGAGTTCTGACAGGTATGACTCATGGCCAGCTCGATATTGGGCCTAGAGGGTCACACATATATGGTAGGCATTGCGATGAGTAGAGGTTCGGATATGAGATATCCGACGGAGCCCTTGTCTTATTGGATATCCAATAAGCCCCTGAATTATTGGATCCCATGGACGAGATCCAATAAGAGCCCATGAGAGATTATTGGATAGAGATCCACTAATCTAAAAGGCTTGGGTTATTAGATGCAGATCCAATACCCACTAGGGGAGGATCCATTAGGGTTTGATAGGGGACCTCTATAAATAGGAGGGATTCAGAGCCTCATAGGCTAGAGCTTTTGCTTGCCTCTCCTATTCTCCTTCCCCTCTCCACCTCAGAGCAAGCCTGGAGTTTTGAGGAGCGTCGTCGCAGCCTTGCTGTGTGGATCACCGCTAGAGAGGAGGAAGCTTGACCTCCTTCACCCTCTCCTAAGGATCTGCAAGGAAATAGGGATATACGATCTCCCTATGTAACACAATCTATTCTATAAACAGTTTTTCAGTTTCGCGGATTTTGCGCACCAATCTTCGCACGACGACGAACATCTCTTTGGGAATCGAGGATTTTGTTTTCTTGTTCTTCCGCTACGCATGTGATGTCGCCCCCAAAGGTTTTCCCAATAGTGGTATCAGAGCCAAGTTGTTCGTGCGAATGATTGGTTTTGAACTGCGTGTGTTGTGTTTAGGAAGAATTTTGACGTCAAAATCGTTGACGCAAAAACAAGGAAGGGCAGCAACAGTTGTTGCCCTCGATTTGCGTGCCTGTAGCCACCTATAGCGGCAACCACAGCCAGGCAGCACAGCGCCGACGCATGTGCAAGCACTGTGCCTGCAGCAGGCTTGTGACCGGCGGGGCTGGCAGCCAGCGGGCAGAGGTACCGCAGGGCAGCGGTGTCACGACCCGAGTCTGATGAGCCAACTGGCCAATAAATCCATTTTAGTCTTTCAACCACGGACCAAAATGCTTAAGCGGGAGTTAACGTAGTACACTCATCAGGCCCTTATAAGCTAATCATACACATTGCCCACTTCCGATGTAGGACTAATGGGATGTTACAATATCCCTAACTCAATTAGCTTGACGTCCTCGTCAAGGCCTGACATAACCCAGATCGAACCCTAGCATAGTGCATGTGAAGTTTAACTCAGTGGTGGCTCCACACCGTGATGAGTTCTCGACTCCATCCACGGGTAGCCCTTTCCTACTCGAGCCTTCTCACCCTGCCCAAATGCTAGGTCGGCTCTGATACCATATGTCAAGACCCAAGTCTGATGAGCCAACTGGCCAATAACTCCATTTTGGTCCTTCAACCACGGACCAAAATGCTTAAGCGGGAGTTAACGTAGTACACTCATCAGGCCCATATAAGCTAATCATACACATTGCCCACTTCCGATGTAGGACTAATAAGATGTTACAAGCGATGCTTGCGGCCGCTGCTCACGCGGGGTGACGCGTCGCAGGGCAGCGGCGCCTGTGGCCATTGCTCCCGCGGGCAAAACCCCTGGCGAGGCAGCACCGCCTGCGGGCACTGCCTCGCGAGCAGAACCGCCCGCGGAAGGGGCCCACGAGGGCGCCCACCTACAAGGGCGGCGCCCCGGCCCCGTTGCACCTACCGCCGTCAGCAAGGTGGCGGTAGCAGCAGCAGCTAAGAGGGAGAGGGGCTTAGGGTTTTGGGCAAAAAGATAGTTTTGCCCCTGTGAATTTGAGAAATTCCAATTTCTATCTTTTGTCTAAATTATGAAAATACCCCAAGGAATTAAAAAATTCCTTATATGTCCCTGATTTTATAAAATACTAATTAATTAAAAATTTTAGTTGATTATTATTTTTATTATTATCTAGTAGTCCTACATGATGATGATTATTTATACATGTGATGTATGATCTGTGGATGGATGATCATGGACCGTGTGATGTGTGTACTTGTGATTATTATTATTGGGGTCTACGAGCCTCTATTATATTTCTCGTTTATTGTCGGGCCTGCGTGCTTATGATTAAGTTGTAATCACATGAGGAGGCGCAGCGGGAGTGTGGATGCGATAGCGGGACCCACGAGACGGACGATCGCGAAGCATGAAGATGCATCGAGATGTCGACGGAACCGACGAGGACGAGATGGATGATCATAGGGCATGGAGATGCACCGTTGCACACATAGATCTTGATGTGAGTGATTAGGCCTACTGGCTCGAGCCTAATCACATTAGGTTGTGGTCCATGATCATCTGGTGTGATTGCTTATACACATACTAGATATGTATATATATTTGCATGCGATGTAGATATATATTAAATATGTATATGTGTGACATGTCATATTAGGAGATCAAATCATAGAAACATCTCTCTCGATAATATTAAGTCGGTAAACGTGAGGCAATTAGATTAACCCACGTGGCCTTCCATCGTTATAAGTAGGAACCAATTCCCAGTGTAGGTTGAGTTTGTCGAGTCCCTCGAGACTCACTTATATCACGATTCGCTATCTTGCTTACGACATAGAAATGTCACCGGTGACCTGAGGACATGGTATGCTTGGTCAAGTCTCTCGAGGGTATATTATCAAATCAGACTCATCTTATAACGAAGGTGTTGACTTAACCGAGCATCATGGTTGGTCGAGTCCCTCGAGACCATGGTGATTCGAAGGACGAACAAGACGGGAATCACAAGGAGTTGTGATCGATAAGAGTTGCCTACCTTTTAAGCTTAGTGTGATTGGTCGAGTCCCTCGAGGTTACACTAAGATGCTGATTGGATCCTGATCCCCACTAGAAGTCTGTCGGAGACTTCCGTTTTACATGCTGAGGGTGTCGCGTGACTCTTGCTGTGATTATTTGGGGAGGTTTTAGATATTGTAGACAGTGACGTGATCCTTGTATCCCAATTATTCTTTTGTGATTGTTGCTAGGGTTTAGGGTAAAAGATTGAGATTTGTATATTCATTATTCCCATAGTGGATTATCTCTAGTTTGTCCCGTGGTTTTTACCTTTCACATTGGAGGGGTTTTCCACGTATATCTTGGTGTTCTATTTTATTATGATTTCATTTAATTCCGTTGCATATCATGGCCTGCTAGTATTTGTTCATATACAAAAGTTATTCCGCTTTATATCTCATCAACATCAAGATATGTATAAACACTTCATGCATTTATAAAATGTTTTGTCATAGCCTTTCATCACTACTTGCATGAGGTAACATCACTAGTGCTTATAGCACTCAAAAGTTAAGAATCCGATGTATGATTAAAATTTCTCAATATTCAATAGAGATCATAATCATTATAGAAATTTTCAGCATCAAAGTAAACACAATATTGCACCATTGTATGATAACATGCTCATCATTTAAAGAGATCACAACATCATAGAAATCAAAGCAAACACGATATTGCATCATTGTATGACAACTTGCTCATTATTTGAAAAAATCACAATATCATAGAAATTTCCAGCACTAAAGCACAAAATTTCAACATCAAAGTAAACATTTTATTGTTGTAAAGCACACAACCTTGTTTACATCATCATGTAAAATTCGCATCATAAGAGGAGAAGATTTAAGTGAGTGATCCAAAGAATCAAGAAAGTCCAAAAACGAAATTTAACAAATTCATGCATTCAGACAAATTAACATTCCTAATTCTCTTCTAATAAAATCAAATTGTTCTTCACTTCAAGGCTTTATAAAAATATCAGCTATTTGATATTTTGTATCAATAAACTTTAAGATTATATTATGATTATTGACATGATCTCATATAAAATGATGCATAATATCAATATGTTTAGTTCTAGAGTGTTGAATGAGATTTTTTGTTAAACATACTACACTTATATTGTCACATTTTATGGGAATGTTTTTAAGATGAATCTTATAATCTTCTAACGTGTTTTTCATCCATACAACTTGTGCACAACATGTACTAGCTACAATGTACTCAGCTTCGGTTGTAGATAGTGCAACTGAGTTTTGTATCTTGGAAGACCAAGAAACAAGTGTGTGTCCTAAAAATTGACATGTTCTAGATGTGCTTTTTCTATCTAACCTACATCCAGCAAAATCCGCATCAGCATAAGCAATTAGTTCAAAGTTCTTAGATTTTGAATATCATAATCCTAGATTAGTGATACCTTTAAGATATTTAAGTATTCTCTTAATTGCTTTAAGATGAGATTTCTTATGATTAGATTGAAACCTAGCACATAGTCCTACACTAAATATGATATCTAGTCTAGTTGCAGTGAGGTATAGTAAATCTTTTTAGCAAATCTAAAGCATATTTTGTTTGACTAAGAAAAATATCATTACTTAGTTGTTTGATTTGTAAACCTAAAAAGAAAGTTAATTCCCCCATCAAACTCATTTCAAATTAAGACTCATACTTTTAGCAAATGACTCACTAAGAGATTTATTCGTAGAACCGAAAATAATATCATCAACATAAATTTGAACAATAAGAAAATTATTTTCAAAATTTTTGATAAATAATGTACTATCGACCTTGCCTTTCGAAAAATTATTTTCGATAAGAAATGAGTTAAGTCTCTCGTATTAATCCCTTATGGCTTGTTTCAATCCATAGAGAGCTTTAGTCAATTTAAACATATGATTAGGGAGATTATCATTCTCAAATCCGGGAGGTTGTTCGACATAAATTTATTCAGAAATAAAACCATTAAGAAAAGCATTTTTAACATCCATTTGAAACAACTTCAAATTATTACTACTAACATAGGCAAGGAGCATCTTTATGGCTTCTAATCATGACACAAGAGCAAAGGTTTCTTCATAATCAATACATTCTTCTTGGTTGAAACCTCTGGCCATTAATTTAGCATTGTTTCTAACCACGATACCAAATTTATCTTGCTTGTTTTTAAAGACCCATTTAGTACCAATAACTAAATGATCATTTAACCTAGAAATAAGCTTCCACACCTTATTTCTCTCAAATTGGTTCAACTCTTCTTGCATTGCGATAACCCATGAATCATCTTTCAAGGTCTCGTCAATACATTTTGGTTCAATTTGAGAAAGAAAAGCAACGTTGACACAAAAATTCTTAAGAAAAGAACGAGTTTGTGATGTGTCTCCAATAATTAGCTCCTTAAGATAAGCATCTACATACTTCCATTCCTTGAGTAAGGATGTTTCGAAAGAAGATGCATCCAAGTTGCTAGATGGAGAAAGGGTTTCATTTAAATTCAAAGCATCAAAATTAAGATCATCAAACTCATTTTTTTTAACTTCGGAAACTTCATTGAAAACAACATGAATAGACTCTTTTATAATTAAGGTTCTTTTATTAAAGATATGAAATGTTTTAGAAATAGAAGAATAGCCAAGAAAAATTCCTTCATTAGATTTAACATCAAATTTTTCTAAGGCATCTTTTTCATTCAAGATAAAACACTTATACCCAAAAACTTTAAAATATGAAACATTAGGTTTTTTGTTGTTCCACAACTCATAAAGAGTTTTGGTGAGTAAGGGTCTTACTAGAACTCTATTCATGATATAGCATGTCGTGTTTATAGCTTCGGCCCAAAAATATTTGGGTAGACTATGTTCATTCAACATGGTTCTTATCATTTCTTGTAAGTTTTTATTCTTTCTTTCTACTACATTTTGTTGATGATTTCTTGAAGTAGAGAAGTTGTGGTTATATCCATTAGATTTACAAAATTCTTGGAAATCACGGTTTTGAAATTCACCACTGTGATCACTTCAAATTGACGAAATCATAAAACCCTTTTCATTTTGAACAAGTTTACAAAACTTAGAGAAATACCTAAAGCATTCACTTTTGTACTAAAAAATAAGTCCATGTGTATCTACTATAAACATCCACGATGACAAATGTGTATTTGCTACCTCCTAGGCTTGATGTAGCAATTGGTTCTAACAAGTCCATATGGATCAATTGCAAAGGTTTAGAGGTGCTTATTTGGTTCTTAGGTTTGAAGCTACATTTTATTTGTTTTCCTAGTTGACATGCATCACACACATTATCTTTGACGAACTTGATATGAGGAATTCCTCTTACAAGTTCTTTAGATGAAATTTGAGTGATTAGTTTCATGCTAGCATGACCTAATCTTCTATACCAAAGCCAAGCATTATCATTCAAAACCAAAAAATGCATTTTATTGCAATGATTATTGATATAAATGGTGTATACGTTATTTTGTTTTAATGTAATCATAGATATGTTTTTGTATGGTTTTTCAATAATGCAAGTATTAGATTCAAATTTAATAATATATCCTTTATCATACAATTGACTAATACTCAAGAGGTTATGTTTTAAGTCATCAATTAACAATACATCTTCAATAGAAAAGGTGGATTTGTTACCTATGATTCCTTTGCCAATAATTTTACCCTTGTTGTTGTCTCCGAAGGTGACATATCCTTCATCTATGCTAGTGAGCTTAGAGAATTGAGATGGATCTCCGGTTATATGCCTTGAGCATCTACTATCAAGGTACTATCTCTTGCTCCTAGCTTGTGATGATAAATGTTTCTATAAAAAAAGATGATTTTTAGATACCCATTTGACCTTGGGTGCCTCAAAAAGCAATCTACATAGCTTATCATGTTGTATTGAGTCATTTGAAGTTCTTTTAGGAACCCAAATCAATTTGTGTGGACTAAATTTCTTAAATGGACAATGATAAGCTACATGCCTAAATTTGCAACAAAAGTTACATTTCTTTCGGGGTGAAAAATGCAAAGTAGGGCCTTTAACAAAGGTGGTTGGATTTTGGTGAGAGCTACTCACAAATCCGATTCCAGCTTTTCTATGAATGTGACCCTTGTTGGCAAGGATCATGTTCAAGAATTTGCTACCAACCTCAAACTTTTCTAAGGTTTTCTTAAGTAGCAAGTTTTCCTTTTGAAGTAATTCTAGTTCATCATATTTCGTACATGAAGCTAAACTATCATTGTGCTTAACTTTTAATCTATCATAATCACTAACAAGATAATCATGCTCATTTTTTAACAATTTATATTTTTTATTAATTGACTTGCATTCATCAAATAAATCATGAAAAGCATTTAAAAGTTCATTAAATGATAAATTTGTATCAAATAAACTTGTTACCTCATATCGAATGGCCATTAGTGCATAGTGAGCAACTTGCTCGATGTTGGTTGACTCCTCTTCTTTAGATGAACTTGAGTCATCCCATGTTGCTTTAAGAGCCTTCTTCTTCTTTGGTTGTCTCTTCTTTGATTGGGGACATTCACTCTTGTTATATCTTGGTTTCTTACATTCATAACATATCACTTGTTTTTTCTTAGGTTCAATTTTATTTTTAGTATCATTTTTAAATTTATTTCTTTTTATAAATTTTTTAAATCTTTTTGTTAATAGTGCAAGTCTTCATCGAAGTCCTCATCACTTGAATTTTCTTTCAAGTGGTCTTCTTGAGTTCTTAGAGCCATATCCTTCCTGTTCTTTGGAAGGTTGTTCTCTAGCTCCTCATGAGTATTACAAGTCATTTCACATGTCATTAGTGACCCGATTAATTCTTTAAGAGGAAAGTTATTTAAATCTTTGGCCTCTTGAATGACCATGACTTTAGGGTCTCAACTCTTTGGAAGGGATCTTAAAATTTTATTAACAAGTTAAAAATCTGAAAAACTTTTATCAAGTAATTTTAGACCATTTATAACATTCATAAATCAGGTGTATATGTCTCCAATGGTCTCACTCTATTTCATTCAAAACAATTCATAAGTATGTACTAAAAGATTGATTTTTGACTCCTTCACTCTACAAGTGCCTTCATGAGTCACTTCGAGTATGTGCCAAATATCAAATGTTGTTTCACAAATGGACACATGATTAAACTCGTTTTTATCTAAGGTACAAAACAAGGCATTTATAGCCTTTGCATTTAAAACGAAAGTCTTCTTCTCCAATTCATTCTAATCGTTCATTGGAAGAGAAGAATTTTGAAATCTATTTCTATAATATTTCATAATTCGAAATCCATTGAAATTAGGAAGATTCTCATTCTAGTTTTCCAATATATGTAATCCATCCCATTAAACATGGGTGGATGTGTAATTGAATGACCCTCTAAATTGCCGGCAAATGTCATCTCTCTTGGGTTTAAAACCAAATGAGAGTGAACCTTGCTCTGATACCAACTATTAGGATCAAGAGCGACACTAAAAGGGGGATGAATTTGTTTCGATTAAAACTGATTCCGACGGAAATGACTTCCATTCAATCAGTTTCGGAGAGAAGTTGAACTTGAAAGCTTTTGTAAAAGTAAGAAGATTAAGGAGGTTTGCAATAATGTAAATTGCACAAATGAAAACCAGAATTTAGAGTTGTTCGGTCAATGTGACCTACATCCACTTTCGGATTCCTCCTCCGACGAGATCACCGACGTCTACTAAAGGCCTTCCTTCAATAGCTGAAAACCGAATACCTCTTTACAGCGCTTTCTCCTTTTCCTGGGTTTAGGAGTTAACCCTTACAAGTCTTACTCCTCTTTCTTGGATGGTTACAAGGCTAAGAGATGAATGAGAAGAACTCTAACTTTTACAACACTTTTATGACTTAAGAATTCAAGATTAAGCCAATACTTTCATGTTATTTCATGCAGAAAAGGGTGTGGTTTTTATAGACCCCAATGGCTTTAAAATTGGAGCTAAAAAGTATCACATCCCCGGAATCCGGGGTACTGGCGGTACCATCGCTATTGATCTGATACTAAGCAGTACCACTATCATTGATCTGATACTGGGCGGTACCACCGCTGGCAACATTCACTGTCGGTGGTACCACCACCCAGTTAGTGGGATTACCTCCAAATCCTAACTTAATTTACGCTCTAACTACGATAATTAAGAAATAATTACAGCGCTTCTTGTTCTGGTGCGTCGATTGCTCTTTCGGCGAGCTTTCGGCGTACTTCCGACGAACATCTGACGAACTCTCGGTAATGTTCCGTCGGACTCTCGGCAAGCTCCTGGACTTTACGATGATCTTCTTGGCGAGTTCCGATGAGCTTCTTTAGCAAGCTCCTGGACTTCTCGGTTGGTTCCGTTAGAACTTCCGACAAACGTTCGAACTTCCGACGAACTCTCGAACTCTCAATGAAATCTCGATCTTGACTCCGGCACAACACCTGTTTTATGTCTTACTGCTATCGTAGTTAATTCTGCATACTTTTCTCAACATATAGATTAGATCAAATAATTTACAATTGACTTCATCATCAAAATCCGAGATTCAACGGATATCAATTATTATTTTAATTATCTAATTTTCATCGTTAATAATAATATACACACTATCAAGGATTCAAAAGATCTAACTGAGATGATTTGATCTAATATGATAATCGACCTTTTAAATTTTTATACTGCACTGTGTTTCCCATAAGACACTTTATATGCTCCACGTGTCAAATGGCTATTGGAGAACATTTTTATGTTCCGTGATCATTAATGACAAAAAAATATTTATCAACTAGTCAAAAATTGAGGTTTTAAAGTTATCAAAAATTACTTTAAATTATTTTCATTATAAAAAACATTAACTCTAAGGTATTATGTATTTTTAAAAATACTTCATCATGGTAGGCATTCTTAAGTTTAAAACATAAAGCACAATACGCCGGAGGTAGGTTTTATTGTGCTTCATGTTCAATGTAGATCAATTACTTCATGCATGTAATATGAAGTACTAAGGCTGAAATATTTCGTCCATGAAGTCGATTTAAATTATTTGATCGTGAATTTTATTCCAACTCGTATTCTCTTATAAATATCTTATATTCTTTTTTATAACTGGTTTGTGATGTCCCAAGTTCTTTCTCTATTTAACCATTTAGAGGTTAAATAGTGAGTTTATTGGCTTTGTCAATTTGCTAAACGAGATAATCGCGCCAGAGACATTGATAGTTCTCGTGAAATAATTAAGTTTTTTTTTTACATATTATAGTTGTTTCTGTTAATGGACAAGTCAATAGAGTTGTGCTTTGCTACATGTGTTAAGATTTACTTAAAATTATGAATATTAGAATTTACATTAGTATAAGCTATTTGTTTCATAGCATAAAATTATTATTATTAATTTTTACTTTATAGTTTTTCGTATTGCTCTTATTAACAATGTTCCTATTATAATTCTGTAGTCTCTTTGAGCGTATAGACCTTAAAAATGTGTTCATAAGAATGAAAAATTTAATAATATAATCAGCAAGTTAATAAAGTCCATCATTTCAAGTGTCATGTTAATAAACTTTGACACTGAGGAAGTCGCCATCGTCGACGAGATACAAGGGGGTGGCGAAGGTGCGATTTCCCATGAGCCACGAGAGGCTGTGGCTTGACTCCCTACCCTACTGTCGAGCAAGCCTACTGTGGGTGTGGTTCGTGGTAATTATTTTACCTTCGTAACATTAAGATAAGTAAAATTAAATATTTTACCTTCGTAACTACATGCATTTCAATATACATATTTTAAATATATCTAACGATCTATATTTATCCTCCCGGTGAAATGATCCACTAGTCCACCTCCCTCATTAGCGATCCACTAGATATATTTTAAATATATCTAACGATCTATATTTGTCCTCCCGGTGAAATGATCCACTAGTCCACCTCCCTCATCAGCGATCCACTAGATATAGATATATTTTAAATATATCTAACGATCTATATTTGTCCTTCCGGTGAGATGATCCACTAGTCCACCTCCCTCATCAGCGATCCACTAGATATTTTTAAAATATATCTAACGATCTATATTTGTCCTCCTGGTAAAGCGATCCACTAGTCCACCTCCCTCATCAGCGATCCACTAGTCCACCTCCCTTATCGACTTACTATGTCGACCTACCCTAGGCGTGATTCACAGTAATTGTGGTTGTCGCCCTCGACCTCAGGCACATCAAGGTCATCGCTCCCAAACACACCATTGCGATCCCCAAAGCTCCGCTGCCAACAACGTGACACCGAAGGGGTGGTTCACGATGTAGGCAACACCGACAATATCGACGACGAAACGATGGAAGCAATGGGCTTGTGAAGGTCAAGAAAAATCATGAGGCGATAGAGCCGATTTCCAGGACTTTATGGCATCAAACGAAAGCATGGTCAGATTGTGGAACGAGAAGTTGCGATTACGACGCCGCCGCCATGAAACCTGTTCACTGCCATCATCCTTCCACTTGCACAAGTCATTCTTCTAATTATTATTCTGACTATTGCAGCACAATATAACTTCACAACAAGATATATATGCATGTGACTAGCAAATACATTATATTCCATATAAACAACCATTAGTAAAAAGAGACTTGTATTTGCTGAATTCAATATTCTTAAAAGACAATAATTCACAATATAAACTTAATGAGCACAGAAAACAAGATAAGAAAGAACGATCTGCGTCAAATTTGTTGAAATGTTTCAAGATAAATCGGCAAATATAACAATGGCTGGCCAAACGATAAATAAAAAACGCAAGAGAGAGGCACTGAATGTGATGCCTAAACAAAAATTAAATTCTCATATGTGGAACTACTCGTCACATTCATTTTACTCCCAGCCCGTGGGAGCAGCAGCAGCAGCAGCACCAGCTTCCACAGGTGGAGCAGCAGCCACATCCCATCCCTCCGCACCCACAGGAGCTGCTGATAGGAAAGACATAAATATGTTGTGGATCCAATCCTTGGAGCACATGGAATTGGACAAGGTACGTCTATGTCTAATGGATCAAAATGTACTTGTTCAAACCATCATTACAGCTAAGATTTAGTTCCTTGCAAGTATATAATTCGCAAAATTGTGCTCTTAAAAATTGATGTTAGTTCTGATATTGAAACTATCCTATATTGGACATAATTGCAAGAATTATAAAGACGAACTTTCTGTGCCATCCAACTACAAGAAATCAATCCAATTTAAGAGCTCTGTGTTCCACAGGCTAACAAGTCGAGATTTAATCACCATAAAAAATGTGATGACAAGGAGACAAATACTAACCTCGGAGTAAGAAGGCTATTAATAAAAAATATCTAATTGGTTGAATCATAATATAATCATATCTAGAGGTTGTAAAATCACATGACCTTCATTCTCTTTCTTCACATTTTCATATGTCAACAACAACGATTTTTCAGTAAACCAAGCAGGGTAAACCAAATTTATTTCTATTTATTGCAGAAAACTTGAGATGTGGATATTTGTCCAACATGTTGATCGGATCCTGGAATTCCTATACCCTTATTCAACTGATGGTTAATGGTAGATCATTACACATAAAAGGTGATGAGAGAGGACATTTGAAAACAAAATTGGAAATGTCCAAAGTATCATTTGCCAATGACTTGTTAGAGGGAGTAGATGAAACTGGGTAAGTGACACTAACCTAGAGATTTGATCAGAGCATACCAGAGGCAAATAAAAACTATATTGTACAGATCATTATATGGAGAGTGGTGGTGCTTTTAAAAAGGATACATATCGACATGTGGTCAGCGAGACTAACCTTGACCAGCAGTTGACTCAACCCCGGTAACTGGAGGCTCTACAGCAGATACAGCTCCACCATCAGGCATCCACTGTTCAGTAGTCCATTGATCATTTGGTACCATTGCACCATAATCAGGTGCAACTGGAGCCTCTTCTTCCTCCTGCTCCTTGGCCTCCTCAGGATCTCTATAGAAAAACAGATCAACCTGCAGTAACATTGCTTGGTTAGAAAATAAAGGTAATTAAAGAATACTTCAAAAAAGACCTGATGATGAATCTTCCTAAGATGAAAAATTATCGCATTAGTTTGATGAACCATCCGTGTTTGATGGATTGGAATCCACAGGAACCCATCAGCAGATATTTAAAGCTTACACCCAAAGGCATGTAGAATTTTGAACGAAATTACTTGCAAGTTCACGAGATTTGTGCTTTGGCACACCTGCTGTGCAATTAAGAGGATACAAATAAACTCTTTGTAGAAGTTGTCATTAAGATTTCTTTAACCCTGAGCAAAGGTGCATCCATCGACACATAGCTTGCTATGAACCAAAAACAATAACTGGAAAGTGAACAGTCTATGTAAACTTACCATTACTTCCCATTTATGCCCGAGAGGAATAGTGCCACGCATTTGCAGCACCATCCTTGCCAACAACCAAAAGAGGCAGCCAATGCTGAGCTTTCCTTTATTGTTTGCAGGAATTCCAATATCAACATATCGCATTGAAGAGTCAGTGTCACAGAAGGCAATTGTTGGAATGTTACCAAGAGCAGACTCCTTGATTGGCTGTTGGTAAATGGATTGGACATTCTTTAACAAACCTATCCATCCAAATACAAAATTTCTATTTTGTATACTGATTTTCTTACCTGGTGGTCAGTTCTAGGATCAGTAAGGATCAAAAGACGAGGCTCACTAAAGGATGTCTGAAGCTGATTGGTAAAGGTTCCAGGTGTATGCCTTCCTGCAATAGGATAAGCACCAGTGTACTGTGCAAACTTCAAAACAGCTCTCTGGCCATATGGTCGTGCAGATTGGACAATAATATCCTGAGGGTTCTCAATGGCAACTATGACCCTAGCTGCTAGCCAAAGCTTCTCCCAAGTTTTACCAAGGTTGATGATATGTACACCTGAACAGTTAAATAAATGCATTTTTGAGAAACCGGCAGGTAAGGATTGATGGGTTCCATGAAAGATAAGTTGCTACACCGAAAATTAAAACAAAAAAAAAACAATAACTGGGATGCAAAAAAAAACAAATACTAGGAAACAGAAATGTATGTGTTTAAATGTTTCAGATTACTAACAATGGGAACATCATATATGTTTTTGAAACAAACTGATCATATACAAACAATCAAGTGATGGTACACAGATGAAATCTAATGTCCATCAAACTATAGTCATCTCTAAGATTCGAATGCCTTTAAGTAAGTTCATTAATTAGTTTTGATTAGTTTTAGTGCTTAATCAGGTTGATTCTTGCTTCAGTTAATTCACAATTACTGCAAATCAAAATCAGTTATGTTGCGAAGTATTAAAATTGGTAGTAATAGAATAGGATTACTGATTTGTGGATGTATGCTTTAAATGCTGTACATTTACATAGTGCTTACCAGCATTACATATGTAAGTGGCAAATGACTACAGAAAAGATCAAATATTCTCTGATAATTCGACTAATGAAAACCATATCATTAACTTAAATGCAAGGCATCACAGTCAGCTGGACAAGATACTTGGTTCAAACCCCTGAACGTTTATTCCAGTCAAATGGTAATTATGATTTTTCTAAGCTCTTGATAGTAGAAGATGCTGAATAATCACTATGTTTTGGCTTCTACAACTATACCCCACTGAGAACAATCAGACTATTGGGTTTTGATGTCCAATGTCATCCAATAACAATTACAATGATACAACATTCTAAGTAGAACAAACTGGTAAACCATACTGACAAAAAGAACCACTGGTGTTAATGGTAGAGAAGGCTCTAAAGCCTGCTGTGCACTTTTGTTTCATTAAGTTGTTTTGATAAAACATATCAAGGTCCATGTCTACTAGTCACTTTTTTGCATTGCTTATGACTCCTATGCCATTCACATCAGTTAGGAAAAATAATCAGATCTTATATGTGATTCTTAGCTCACAGTGTCACTCGTGTTCCCTTTTTTTTCTTTTTCCCCTTCAACCAGCACTTTTATTAATGATAGCTCGGTGAGGAATATTTTGTGTACCCAAAATCTTAGTGACATCTACATGAGGGACGGTCACAATTTCTAGCAAAACCCAGCACACAGCTCATGGACGACTTCAGCTACATCATAAGCCTACTTCAGTCCCTAAACGATAAAAACTCCGACTTTGATATGCCACACCAAAGTCTCATACCCGACCAAGGAAAACTCTTTTATCTTCCGAACAAGGTCGACGACAGTCACAAGCTTCTACAGCGGTCAATGACCATCATTCCGAAACAAAGCATACAAAATCACCACTCCTATGAACAAAAAACGATTTCTTCCCTGGAGTTCGTTGCCACTAACATGCCATATCGAGATCGCAAACAAAACAACAAGCCCTCGTGGAGATCTACTACCCGTAGCTCTCCTCACGACCAAAAAGCAGAAAATTTGAGCCGGACTCGACAGCTTGATGGTACGGAAGGAAGCACGGATCAGGCAGCAGGAGAAACAAAGAAGTTAAAAGGAAGGGGTTGGGGGGGTGGGCACCATCGGATCTCCGCTTGTAGACGTAGCGCTCCATCTGGAAGTCGCAGTTCCTGGCGCCGAGATGGACGGCGGCGGAAAGCATCATCTGTATGTCCTCCTCCTTCTGCGAAAGCACCCGGGTCGCCATGGCCTCGTTCGCGCGCCGTCGCTCTCCCACCCCCGGAAACCCTGAAGTTTGAATCTCGCGAGTGGCGACGGCTGGGAAAAGGAATAGAGGCGAAGCGACGCGGCTTATCTCTCGGTACACAACCCTAACGTCCGGGTTTCTCCAGCTGGTTCGCCCCGAACCGTTTCAGGTGGAGCATTGAGACCTGATATGCACATGGGTCGAGCCGGAGGCCACAAAGTTACAGGCCTTGGGCCATAGACTACAGCCCATGACGTGGCATTACGCTTGTGCTGAGAGGGAACGTCGTACCAAACAAACCCCAATGCACACTTGATTAACTAAGTTAGTGAGGTAACCAAAAGTATATAGTTTCTTATTAAGCTCATTAAAAGTATACCATGATAACCCCTGTTAAGATGTATTGAATTCTTTGAGATCATTTGTTAAGCATCAACTCATATCATCCTTTTAGTGAAAGAAATTTTAACTACCCAAAGCACTGCAGGTGTCTTTTGAAGATTAAACACACCAATCACAATCCAATCTGAACTACTGACACAGCAAACCTACCTTTAGATTTGTGTTCAACATCACTCAGAAAAGTGATCGAGGTGGTTTAGGCTTATTCATCTAGTTGTAGAAGAAAACGGTTCTTGTGCTGTCGAATGTGATGTGAAGTCAAGTGTAAAACTAGATGCAAACCTTTCCACTTATTTAAAGGATTGACATTGCAGATAAAAAGAAAAGCAAAATACAGATAAATTCAACCACAGAAGCCTCCAAGAAATCAAAATATCATTCATCGAGTCATGTCATGTTCTCCTTGAACAAAAGTTAGCATGTTGCCTGAAGGACATATATCCAGAAACAACAAGACCATTACAGGCTAATTGAACACAAAAACAGAACTGGAATATCCACCTACAACACGATTTCGGTTTAGAATTTCCATCGACAAAGCAAGAACAAAAGATAGTGATCATTGTCAACCACTAACTGAATTTAGTCAACCGCTAACTGAATTTATTCAACGATCATTGTCGATGATACATGATATATTTGCATCTGTGCAACAACGACTAAAGGTCATCCTTTTGGCTTCACATCAGTTCCAATCTTGAGAAAGCAACGAAAATAAAGCACACCAGGGAACCAGGTTCAGCAGCATGTCTTAAACCATTAGCTTACATCATATACAGAAACAGTCAACACTGGTCAACTCAAGAGTCCACAAAGCAGCAACAAAAAGCTGTTGTTCCTGAAGATTATGCTGCAAACCAAACACACTTTGATTCATGATGGCATTCAAACAATTCTGACCCTCCATAAGCTTCTCTAATTGGTTCATGAGATAGGAAACTAAATCTAAGGGAAAGAACCAATTTGTTCTCCGAACAAGGAGATACTTGCAAGCCAACATGGCCAAAGAAAACGTGTGTCACCTTTGGAATGCTTATTTTTTCTCCCTATTTACAGATCACCGGTAGCGACAGCCGAAGTCTCTCAGTAGACACTGCCCTCCATGGGCAGGTCATTGAAGCTCCATAGGTTGACAGTACTGAAATCATCCTGAGCCAGTTCACCACCAAACAGGCAATCGAGCGACACATTGGAACTCCCCTCAGTGTAAGGAAACTGCAGAAAATTCATGTACGAGTCGAAAGCATATAAGTTCTTAGACAATTTGATTGCCGTTGTCTCTTCCGCAGAGGATTCCGCTCCACAACCATTTTTCAAATTCTCCTGATGACCATCATCTCCCAGCAACCCAGTACCATTTCCTTCAATAGCAGTGGGAACATCAACTAACTTGATCTCAGGGGTTTTGTCCTCATGTTCCCATATGAATTCTGGATGACCAAAGGAGTCACTTTCCTCAGTACCTTCCTCAGCAGAATGGAAATCCAGTCCTTCACAAGGTGCAGAAGGTCCTTCACTTGCAAAGGGGTAAAAGTAGTCAGGCTTGGTCGGTTCCTCCTCCAAGAGGCCCATAGCAGAATAGAAAACACAATCTTGGTCATTCGGATGGTCGGAATGCTTGCACTCAAGCTTTTCTGACATGTTTGATGTGTGAGTTCTTGGGGCAGTAGGTTTCAGTATGCTTTTTTTAGCACCTGATTTTGATCCTGCAGGGAAGTTCACTTTGGCTTTTTGGCCACGAATCCTACGAGCTTCAGCATCATAAGCTCTTGCAGCCTGTTCAGCAGAGTCGAATGTCCCGAGCCAAACACGAACCCCTTTACAGGGATCTCTGATTTCAGCTGCCCATCTGCCCCACGGGCGCTGGCGGATTCCACGGAATTGACTCTTTCTCTTCCTTTTGCCTGACTTGCATGCAGGTCCACCAAAACCTCTTGATCTTAGAGTGATTGAGACCTCTGCAATACAAAGTAGAACAAGAGGTAAGCCTAAACGTTTTCACACTCCCAAAATCCATACAAAAAGAGAAGGTAAGGGATTTGGAAGCAACTGGTCACTGCTCAGCGCACACACATTAAAACTCATCAATCAGAAGTTTATCAAATTAGCGAATCGAAGTGACTATGAAACAAACTTTTCTGTTTTACTTTCGTATCAGATTGTAAAACCTAACGCATTATGAGGTGCCTGTACAAAATCATATAAATATTCCTGTTGTCGCAAGCAACTGCAGGTGAAATTCCAGTCAAATTTTGGTTCTCAAATTCAAGATGCTTGTTTCTTGGACCAAACCAAAATTCAACTTCAAAATCTTGAAATCAACATCAATTTGTATCTTAATCACTTCTTCAAATAACAATTATCCCAAAACTATGTTTGGATCCACAGCCACAATCGGTTACTAATATAATTTCATCACTTCATGTTATTCTGCTGCCTGTGAACAATCAAGATCTACCTAGAAAATAATGGAATTTTAAACAATAAGATTTTCTGACGGAAAGATCTGACTTAGAAATTAAAGGATGAAAGAAGAATCAAGCAAAAGACAAACAACATATTTCATTGGAACTAGCAAACAGTTGGCAAAAAAAAACTCTAAAACTAAAACTAAAACTAAGCAGAAAAAGTTATCTGGGTGAGAAAAGAAATCCCATTTCTAGTGTCAAAGCTTAAGTACCAAGAAAGAACAAAAGAATGACCTGTTATAAACTTATTTCTCGGTAATCCATAGAAGGAAAGCTGATTTAGGGAAGAGGATCTGCTATTCTGAAGGGGGAAAAAAGTAACCTTTGAAGTAAAAAAAAAAAAAAATTAAACTAATTTCTTGTAATTACCTCGAGAAAAGGAGGAATTCGATCCGAAACCAGAGGAATTGACATCGACCTCATCATCGAACTCGTCCTCGAACTCGTCCTCCCCCGACTCATCATCGAACTCCAGGAAGTCAGCCTCGAAGTCCTCTTCGACCTCCCTTCTCTGCTGCTTCCCCCTCCTCCTCCTCCCGCCCGGCCACAGGTGCTCCGCCGTCACCCGCCGCGCCACCGTGGCCGGTATGAGGTCGGAGATGATCGCGCCTCCACACATCTCTCCACAACCGCTTCAAGACTCCTCCTTTATGGGTTCTTTTCGACTCAAGGTGTAGTCTCCCTCTTGGAGAAAGACGTGGGGAGGCGGGGGGGGCATTTATACCCAACGGGGTTGGGTTGGGTTGGGTTGGAAAGATCGGATTTTGGTGGCCGAGTGGGGCCGAGATAAAAGTAATTGCAAATGGGAAAGTTGGGAAGTACTTTAATGGTGGTTTCGTTGGGGTGGGGAAATTGGGGGGTGGGGGGAGTAGGATGCATGTGGATAGGGTTGAGCTGACCTTGTTTCCATGGTAAAGGTTTGGGCTAATTATGCATTAGTCTTGGCTTTTGACATTATTGTAAGTGTTGCAACGGTCATTTGTCTTGATGGAGCTTAATGGAAGTTTACATCTACAGTGAAAGGACTTTGATTCATGAGAAATTATCTTTGTGGGATGAATGTCAAAATGTACTCATGGGAGAGAAATGGTCTCTTCTCATGCGAGACTTGATAGAATTAAAATTTTTTAAATTCATAATAGATTTCGAGATCCATCATTAATTATCATTGGTATATACATTTTACGATATAAATATATAAAAAAAAAACTAATCTCTTTTTATCTCTAACAAATATAAGAGTAAATTCAATCTCCTTAGAAGTTTTAATTAGGAAGTCAAATTAATATGTATCATTTATGAGATTTATTATTAATTATCATTATTATATATATTTTTTACTCATAAAAATAAAATTAATTATATAATTATTTTTATAATGAATTATCTTTAATATTTTGCATCTATGTACTTTCAAAAGTTACATTAAAATTTTTATACTTACCAAATATTTAATCTCATTACTCCAATAAAATTTTTCTCTCTTTATTTAATTTTCAATCATGTATAAAGATCTCAATATTTTATTTTTATATATAGAAATCATAATATAATTAAAAATATATAAAAATCGAAATACTATAGATAATTAATTAAAGTAAATAATCTATAATTAACTAAAAAAATATGATAAGAGTGATCTTTTCATTCTTCATATTAATTAATTATATATATATATATATATATATAGTACATATCATTTGCCCATCATTAGTTGATAAGCATTTTACTCCATGAAAAATTATCCATTTTGTAAACCTTATATAGTTTTACTCTCTTTGAAACGAACCTAAAAAGACTACGAGAATAAACACTATCTCATCGATTTTGTTAACATGATTTTAAAAAATAATAGAGAAAAATAAATAGCAACTCCCTTCAGTTTTGGATTGCAGGCCAAATCATCACTTTACTGTGACAATGCCAACAGCCTCAGGCAGGCAGGACCAGAATGAAAATATAGGTGGTGAGACCAGAGGCTTAAAAACAAGCAGATGCAGGAGGACCACAGTGAAAGGTGAGAGCAGATGCTAGAAGAGCAGATGCATGCACCAAATCTGGAGTAAAACCCAGGAGGAAAGGGACGGGAGAAGAGACAGCATGGTCAGCCGCAAGCTGCAAGACATACAGCTCTTCGCTGCTGCAAGTTGGCTCCTGATAACAACACAGCACAAATATACATCCATGCCCTGTTGATGAATTTGCCCCTCCATAGCCAAGAGCTTGCCCCTGAGAAGATTCAACACCACCAGCACCTGCACTCCAAGTTGATGAATTTGGCCTTTCAGACACACATGAGGCTCCTCGGTTGTGGATAACCATTGCAGCCCAGTACGCTGGTAGAGTGGAAAGATGGCAGTGACGATGACAGCATCAGTCAACTTTTGCTGCGGAGCATCTGAATCTATGAGTGACATCATGATCAATTCCTTGGGACCGGATGCTGTGACTGCAGCTGGAACCCAGTTGCATTCCTACTCGTCTGATAATGGCCAGAATCATTGAGGAGGATCGACATCACGCTGCATCCCTTGGGACTGCATGCTGTGACTGCAGCTGGAACCCAGTTGGATCCCTACTCCTCTGCTGGCTACAGATGCTGACGTCGCTGTCAACATTGCTCAGATGTTTTCTGCTATGGCATTGTAATGGGACGAATTCTCAAAACAATAAATTTATTTTAATTTATTTTCTACTTAGCATTCCAGGATAGTTAAGGCACTGTTTCTCTACCGAAAACAGTAACATCTTAGTCGTCGACTCAATAATAATTGATATAATAAATAATAAATTATTAATTTTGGGACTTTTTCTGTGGACTCTAATTATTTATTTTATTATGATGAAAATGATAATAGTAGTGATGGGAAAATGAATTAGTTGAAGAAAAATTATAAAAAAAGATTGAATGTGACATAAATCATAATATTTATGATGAATTAGATATTATTAGTTACGAGTTAAAAGCTATATATATATATATATATATATATATATATATATATATATATATATGATAATGTTGAATAAGTATTTGTTGAATACAATTATTGTTGGGAAATCTGGGGCGATATCACATGCGCAATGGAAGAACAGAAAACAAAATTCCAGAATTTCCACATAAAAAGATTTATTATCGCCATGTAAAAATTTGTGCATAAAAACCCACGAAATCGAAAAACTACGCATAAGAGAATTACCTAGGGAGATCGTATATCCCTATATTCCTATATATCTATGGGATTATATGAAGGAGTTTAAATGTCATCATCTCTAACGATGATCCACACAATAGGGGCTACAAAGACACTCCTCAAATCACTATCCAAAACTCTTCCTCGTGTGCACCATACAATTAAGAAGGGGT